>NC_139220.1:304193572-304721072 GCF_055691185.1 Crinia signifera | reverse complement strand
CTAAGGTGTTGGTGTCCCAATTAATTAAAAGTAATGAACGTATCAGCAGCAGACCTCACTTGAAGCTCAGGCAGGATGGTGATGGAGCCGGTGGAAAAGAGCTGGGTCATGGTCAGAGCCCACAGCGGGCAGAGGAATCCGCACTGGCGCAGGCAGGTGCAGTGCCGGGGGTGCGGGAGTAGAAGGGGGGTTAGTTGAGGTCTGATAGAGCAGGCAGTAGTAGGAAGGAAGCCGCAGTGAGAGCCTAGCCGGTTTGTGCAGGACGGGGAGGGGCGGTCAGCGGTTGAGAAGCCCCCGAGCAGATGAAAGCTACCGGTCACTGGTCGGCCTCGTGAGAGGTGCGGGCAGGAGGTGTGGGGGCAGAAGGCCACAAGGGCCAGTGAGAAGGGGACAGTGTACACATGGGGTCACTGAAGGGAGAGGGGGGGACAGTATACATGGGGGCACTGAGGGGGTTATAGGCTGTGGGGTGTGTATGGTTAGGGTAATAGGCTGTGGGGGGAGGGGGGTATGGTTAGGGTTATAGACTGCAGGGGGGTCTATGGTTAGGGTTAAAGGCTGGGGGGGAGTGTATGGTTAGGGTTATAGGCTGCAGGGGGGTATATGGGTAGGGTTATAGGCTGCGGGGGGGGGTGTATGTTTGAATAGGATTATAGGCTGCGGTGTGTGTGTATGGTTAGGGTTATAGGATGCAGGGTGTGTGTATGGTTAGGGCAATAGGCTGCTGGGGAGGGTACGGTTAGGGTTATAGGCTGCGGGGTCTGTGTGTATGGGTAGGGTTATAGGCTGAGGGGTGTGTATGGTTAGGGTAATAGGCTGCGGGAATGTGTGCGTGTGTGTGTATGGTTAGGGTTATAGGCTGCAGGGGAGGTAAATGGGTAGGGTTATAGGCTGTGGGATGTGTGTGTATGGTTAGGTTTATAGGCTGTGGGGTGTGTATGGTTAGTGTAATAGGCTGCAGGGGGAGGTGTATGTTTCGGGTTATAGGCTGCAGGGTGTGTGTTTGATTAGGGTTATAGGCTGCAGGGGCTGTGTATGGTTAGGGTTATAGGCTGCAGTGTGTGTGTGTTATGGTTAGGTTTATAGGCTGCAGGGTGTGTGTGTTATGGTTAGGTTATAGGCTGCGGGGTGTGTGTATGGTTAGGGTTATAGGCTGCAGTGTGTGTGTGTTATGGTTAGGTTTATAGGCTGCAGGGTGTGTGTGTTTATGGTTAGGGTTATAGGCTGCAGGGTGTGTGTATGGTTAGTGTTATAGGCTGTGAGGTGTGTGTGTGTATGGTTAGTGTTATAGGCTGTGAGGTGTGTGTGTGTATGGTTAGGGTTATAGGCTGCAGGGTGTGTGTATGGTTAGGGTTACAGGCTGCGGGGTGTGTGTATGGTTAGGGTTATAGGCTGCGCGGTGTGTATGATTAGGGTTATAGGCTGCGGGTGTGTGTGTGTGTGGGTAGGGTTATAGGCTGTGGAATGTGTATGTAGTAGCTACTAACCTGGCCCACTGTGCTTCAAAGGAGGCTGATTCTGGGGGACACTCTGGATGATTCACCTCTCTGCAACTCTTCATTCATCCTGTCCGGTCCTCTGGTTCCAGGTTCCCTGCAGCCTTCTTCCCCCTCCGCTCTTCAGTGCACTCTCCTGATCTTTCTAACCTTCTGCTGCTGGCACCGCGCGGTTCTCCTCTTCTGCTCCCCTCCAGCAGCCAGGACTGGAACGGCACAGAGCAGGGTGACATGTGTCCTGTGCAGGAGTAGAGACATTGAAGAAATTATGATGACTTGCGCCGTGAACGCAAATCCTGGGAAACCCAAGGCTGGCTTGCAGGGGGGGGGGGGTGGTGTCCGCGTACTTCCCCACTGTGTACACAGGGGGAGGGGCACAGCGTACACATGTGGGGGGCAAGTCGGGCACAGAAAACATACGGGGGGCACAGCTTACACACGGGGGCACTGGGAGGGGGACAGCGCGAAAACGGGGGGGCAGCATACACACGAGGGGCACAGCGGAAGGTCAACGTACACACGGGGGGCACAGCGTACACACGGGGGGCACAGCGTACATACAGGGACAGTGGGGGGACAGGGTACACATGAATTCTATCATGATCTCCATATCTAAATTAAGTCTGCAATATATAAAAAATGGACATAAATATGATTAGTTGGTAATTATACAGGGTGAGAAAAAAATGGCGTGGGGTTCCCCCTCCTGAGCATAACCAGCCCGGGCTCATTGAGCCTGACATGGTTCCAAAAATACAGGGGACAAAAAGTTTAGGGTTCCCCCGTATTTCTGAAACCAGCCCCGGACTCTTGGGCCGGTTCTGGTTCCAAAAATACGGGGGACTAAAAAACTGGGGGTCCCCCATATTTTGGAACCAGCACCGGGCTCCAACAGCCTGTGGTGTCATGCCACAGCCGGGGGACACTTTTTACGTAAGGTCCCCCGGCCGTATCATGCTCATTGTGGCTGGTCAGCCCTGGATGGGGTCACTGGGGGAGATGGGACCCCCCCCCAATAAAGGAGTCACCCCCCCCCCCCATAATAGGCTTCACCCTTCCAGGGCTGAAGCCCGGGGCTGTCCCCGGCATCCCTGGGCGGTGGACGCCGGGCTGATATGGTACAATCACGCAAACAAAACATTGCTTTTTGCAGGTGAACTACAAGTCCCAGCAGGCATCCCCCCCGCATGCTTGGACCTGGCGAACCACAAATCCCAGCATGCGGCGGGCCATTAATGGGAACCCTTGGACTTGTAGTCCACCTGTAAAAAGAATGTTGAAATAAAACACAGACACAGTGAAAAGTAAAAGTTTATTGTACACACACTAATTTTACACCTCTACTTATAAATTCCAGGTTCCAGCGTTGCCTCTCATGTCCTGCAGCAGCTCACCCCACACTGACTGGGGGGTGGGGGGGGGGGTGCTTTGGAAGCATTCAGCCCTGATTGGCTTTTTGCCAACAGCCAATCTGGCTCAAGGGCCGGTCCTTGTTACCAAAATACGGGGGACAAAATGAGTAGGGGTCCCCCGTATTTCAAGAACCAGCACGGGTCCAGCCAGAAAGCAGGGTAATGCCATAGCCGGGGGGAAACTTTTTATACAAGTCCCCCCTGCCAAAGCATTCTCCCCCTGACCGGTCAGCATGGGCAGGAATCCTGGGAAAGTGGGGACTCCCTCTCTAGAACTTACTTGCCCATGCTGAAGCCCAGGGCTGTACCCGATGGCCGTCGGGCTGATGTAAAATGTAAAAAAAGAACAAACTATTGTGTATTGCTGTGGAACTATAAGACCCAGCAAGCCTGCACCGCATGGTGGGACTTGGAGAACCACAAGTCCCACCATGCAGGGCAATAAAGGGCTTGCTGGGACTTGTAGTCCCACATCAGTACAAATAGTTAAATAAAAACACACACACACACACACCTGAAAAATAAAACTTTAATGCATACAGAGCCCATTCAAATAGACATACCTCCCAACAGTCCCGATTTTAGCGTGACAGTACCGATTATTAGGGCCTGTCCCGCTGTCCCACCCGCGGGCGGCAGTGTCCCGCGTTGAGGGGGGGCTGTTGGGAGTCCCCCCTGTCGGCTGCTAAGCAGCGGGGAATAAACGCTGTGCACATGCCAGGGGACTGGGGGCATGACTAGAGGCTCACAGAGCCTCTGGGTCATGGCCCCATAGTTCCGGGTCCGGCGCACAGAAAGTTGGGAGGTATGATTTAGATACTTACCTATGTTGCTAGTAGTTTGGTCCCCTTGTCCAGTAGTATCCAGGTGATGTTCCTGTTGAAAGAAATCCTACTCACCAGCCATCTTCCTTAAATAACAAGTGTGTAACTGGAGATGGGGGTGGTGCAGGGTTAGAGAATATGCAGGGTGAGAGTAGGACGTGGGGTGGCAGAGGGTGCAGGGAGGGGGACGCAGAGTGGTGTAGGATGCGTGATGGCGGAGGATGCAGGGAGGGGGAATACAGAGTGGTGTAGGATGCAGGTAGGTGGAGGATGCAGGGTGGTGGAGGATGCAGGGAGGGGGAATACAGAGTGGCGTAGGATGCAGAGAGGTGTAGGATGTGAGGTGGTGGAGGATGTGGAGGATGCAGGGAGGGGGGATGCAGAGTGGCATAGGATGCGGGGTGGTGGAGGATGCAGGGAGGGGGAATACAGAGTGGCTTAGAATGCAGGGAGGGGGGACGCAGGGTGGTGTAGGATGCGGGGTGGTGGAGGATTCAGGGAGGGGGAATACAGAGTGGCATAGGATGCAGTGAGGGGATGCAGGGTGGTGTAGGGTGCAGGGTGGTGGAGGATGCAGGGAGGGGGGATGCAGAGTGGCGTACGATGCAGGGAGGGGGGACGAAGAGTGCCGTAGGATGCTGGGTGGCTTAGGATGCAGGGAGGGGGATACAGAGTGGCGTAGGATGCAGAGAGGGGGGACGCAGGGTGGTGTAGGATGCGAGGTGGTGGAGGATGCAGGGAGGGGGAATACTGAGTGGCGTAGAATGCAGGGAGGGGGGACGCAGGGTGGTGTAGGATGCGGGGTGGTGGAGGATGCAGGGAGGGGGGATGCAGAGTGGCGTACGATGCAGGGAGGGGGGACGAAGAGTGCCATAGGATGCTGGGTGGCGTAGGATGCAGGGAAGGTGATACAGAGTGGCGTAGGATGCAGAGAGGGGGGACGCAGGGTGGTGTAGGATGCGGGGTGGTGGAGGATGCAGGGAGGGGGAATACAGAGTGGCGTAGGAAGCAGTGAGGGGATGCAGGGTGGTGTAGGATGCGGGGTGGTGGAGGATGCAGGGAGGGGGGATGCAGAGTGGCGTAGGATGCAGGGAGGGGGGACGAAGAGTGCCATAGGATGCTGGGTGGCGTAGGATGCAGGGAGGGGGATACAGAGTGGCGTGGGATGCAGAGAGGATGGTGGTGTAGGATGCAGGGTGGTGGAGGATGCAGGGAGGGGGATACAGAGTGGCGTGGGATGCAGAGAGGATGGTGGTGTAGGATGCGGGGTAGTGGAGGATGCAGGGAGGGAGAGGGGACGCAGGGTGGTGTAGGATGAGGGATGGCAGAGGCTGCAGGGAGGGGGAATACAGAGTGGCGAAGGATGCAGAGATGGGGGACGCAGGGTGGTGTAGAATGCGGGGTGGTGGAGGATGCAGGGAGGGGGAATACAGAGTGGCGTAGGATGCAGTGAGGGAATGCAGGGTGGTGTAGGATGCGGGGTGGTGGAGGATGCAGGGAGGGGGATGCAGAGTGGCGTAGGATGCAGGGAGGGGGGACGAAGAGTGCCGTAGGATGCTGGGTGGCGTAGGATGCAGGGAGGGGGATACAGAGTGGCGTGGGATGCAGAGAGGATGGTGGTGTAGGATGCGGGGTGGTGGAGGATGCAGGGAGGGAGAGGGGACGCAGGGTGGTGTAGGATGAGGGATGGCAGAGGATGCAGGGAGGGGGAATACAGAGTGGCGAAGGATGCAGAGATGGGGGACGCAGGGTGGTGTAGGATGCGGGGTGGTGGAGGATGCAGGGAGGGGGAATACAGAGTGGCGTAGGATGCAGGGAGGGGGGACGAAAAGTGCCGTAGGATGCTGGGTGGCATAGGATGCAGGGAAGGGGAATACAGAGTGGCGAAGGATGCAGAGATGGGGGATGCAGGGTGGTGTAGGATACGGGGTGGTGGAGGATGCAGGGAGGGGGGATGCAGAGTGGCGTAGGATGCAGGGAGGGGGGACAAAAAGTGCCTTAGGATGCTGGGTGGCGTAGGATGCAGGGAGGGGGATACAGAGTGGAGTAGGATGCAGAGAGGGGGGACGCAGGGTGGTGTAGGATGCGGGGTGGTGGAGGATGCAGGGAGGGGGGATACAGAGTAGCGTAGGATGCAGGGAGGGTGGACGCAGGGTGGTGTAGGATGAGGGATGTAGGATGCAGGGAGGGGGATGCAGAGTGGCGTAGGATGCAGAGATGGGGGACGCAAGGTGGTGTAGGATGCGGGGTGGTGGAGGATACAGGGAGGGGGAATACAGAGTGGTGTAGGATGCAGAGAGGATGGACGCAGGGTGGTGTAGGATGCGGGGTGGTGGAGGATGCAGGGAGGGGGAATACAGAGTGGCGTAGGATGCAGGGAGGGGGGACGCAGGGTGGTGTAGGATGCGGGGTGGTGGAGGATGCAGGCAGGGGAGATGCAGAGTGGCGTAGGATGCAGGGAGGGGGGACGCAGAGTGGCGTAGGATGCTGGGTGGCGTAGGATGCAGGGAGGGGGAATACAGAGTGGCGTAGGATGCAGGGAGGGTGGACACAGGGTGGTGTAGGATGAGGGATGGCAGAGGATGCAGGGAGGGGGAATACAGAGTGGCGTAGGATGCAGAGAGGTGTAGGATGTGAGGTGGTGGAGGATGTGGAGGATGCAAGGAGGGGGGATGCAGAGTGGCATAGGATGCGGGGTGGTGGATGATGCAGGGAGGGGGAATACAGAGTGGCGTAGAATGCAGGGAGGGGGACGCAGGGTGGTGTAGGATGCGAGGTGGTGGAGGATTCAGGGAGGGGGAATACAGAGTGGCGTAGGATGCAGTGAGGGGACACAGGGTGGTGTAGAATGCAGGGTGGTGGAGGATGCAGGGAGGGGGAATACAGAGTGGCGTAGAATGCAGGGAGGGGGTACGCAGGGTGGTGTAGGATGCGGGGTGGTGGAGGATGCAGGGAGGGGGGATGCAAAGTGGCGTAGGATGCAGGGAGGGGGGATGAAGAGTGCCGTAGGATGCTGGGTGGCATAGGATGCAGGGAGGGCGATACAGAGTGGCGTAGGATGCAGGAAGGGGGATAGAGAGTGGCATAGGATGCAGAGAGGGGGGACGCAGGGTGGTGTAGGATGCGGGGTGGTGGAGGATGCAGGGAGGGGGAATACAGAGTGGCGTAGGATGCAGGGAGGGTGGACGCAGTGTGGTGTAGGATGAGGAATGTAGGATGCAGGGAGGGGGATGCAGAGTGGCGTAGGATGCATGCAGGGAGAGGGGACGCAGGGTGGTGTAGGATGAGGGATGGCAGAGGATGCAGGGAGGGGGAATACAGAGTGGCGTAGGATGCAGAGATGGGGGACGCAGGGTGGTGGAGGATGCGGGGTGGTGGAGGATGCTGGGAGGGGGAATACAGAGTGGTGTAGGATGCAGAGAGGATGGACGCAGGGTGGTGTAGGATGCGGGGTGGTGGAGGATGCAGGGAGGGGGAATACAGAGTGGCGTAGGATGCAGTTAGGGGATGCAGGGTGGTGTAGGATGCGGGGTTGTGGAGGATGCAGGAAGGGGGGATGCAGAGTGTCGTAAGATGCAGGGAGGGGGGACGAAGAGTGCCGTAGGATGCTGGGTGGCGTAGGATGCAGGGAGGGGGATAGAGAGTGGCGTAGGATGCAGAGAGGGGGGACGCAGGGTGGTGTAGGATGCGGGGTGGTGGAGGATGCAGGGAGGGGGAATACAGAGTGGCGTAGGATGCCGGGAGGATGGACGCAGTGTGGTGGAGGATGAGGGATGTAGGATGCAGGGAGGGGGATGCAGAGTGGCGTAGGATGCATGCAAGGTGGTGTAGGAAGAGGGATGGCAGAGGATGCAGGGAGAAGGAATACAGAGTGGCGTAGGATGCAGAGCTGGGGGACGCAGGGTGGTGTAGGATGCGGGGTGGTGGAGGATGCAGGGAGGGGGAATACAGAGTGGCGTAGGATGCAGTGACGGGATGTAGGGTGGTGTAGGATGCGGTGGTGGAGGATGCAGGGAGGGGGGATGCAGAGTGGCATAGGATGAGGGATGGCAGAGGATGCAGGGAAGGGGAATACAGAGTGGCGTAGGATGCAGAGAGGGGGGACGCAGGGTGGTGTAGGATGAGGGATGTAGGATGCAGGGAGGGGGATGCAGAGTGGCGTAGGATGCATGCAGGGAGAGGGGACTTAGGGTGGTGTAGGATGAGGGATGGCAGAGGATGCAGGGAGGGGGAATACCGAGTGGCGTAGGATTCAGAGAGGATGGATGCAGGGTGGTGTAGGATACGGGGTGGTGGAGGATGCAGGGTGGGGGAATACAGAGTGGCGTAGGATGCAGGGAGGGGGAACACAGGGTGGTGTAGGATGCGGGGTGGTGGAGGACGCAGGGAGGGGGATGCAGAGTGGCGTAGGATGCAGGGAGGGGGAATACAGAGTGGCGTAGGATGCAGGGAGGGTGGACGCAGGGTGGTGTAGGATGAGGGATGGCAGAGGATGCAGGGAGGGGGAATACAGAGTGGCGAAGGATGCAGAGGGGGACGCAGGGTGGTGTAGGATGCGGGGTGGTGGAGGATGCAGGGAAGGGGAATACAGAGTGGCGTAGGATGCAGGGAGGGTGGACGCAGGGTGGTGTAGGATGAGGGATGGCAGAGGATGCAGGGAGGGGGAATACAGAGTGGCGTAGGATGCAGAGATGGGGGACGCAGGGTGGTGTAGGATGCGGGGTGGTGGAGGATGCAGGGAGGGGGAATACAGAGTGGTGTAGGATGCAGAGAGGATGGACGCAGGGTGGTGTAGGATGCGGGGTGGCGGAGGATGCAGGCATGGGAGATGCAGAGTGGCGTAGGATGCAGGGGGGGCGCAGAGTGGCGTAGGATGCTGGGTGGCGTAGGATGCAGGGAGGGGGAATACAGAGTGGCGTAGGATGCAGAGAGGGGGGACGCAGGGTGGTGTAGGATGCGGGGTGGTGGAGGATGCAAGGAAGGGGAATACAGAGTGGCGTAGGATGCAGGGAGGGTGGACGCATGTTGGTGTAGGATGAGGGATGTAGGATGCAGGGAGGGGATGCAGAGTGGCGTAGGATGCATGCAGGGAGAGGGGACGCAGGGTGGTGTAGGTTGAGGGATGGCAGAGGATGCAGGGAGGGGGAATACAGAGGGCACTGGGAGGGGGACGACAGCGTGCACGCGGGGGGCACTGGGAGAGGGACGACAGCGTGCACGCGGGGGGCACTGGGAGGGGGACGACAGCGTGCATGCGGGGGGCACTGGGAGGGGGACGACAGCGTGCACGCGGGGGGCACTGGGAGGGGGACGACAGCGTGCACGCGGGGGGCACTGGGAGGGGGACGACAGCGTGCACGCGGGGGGCACTGGGATGGGGACGACAGCGTGCACGCGGGGGGCACTGGGAGGGGGACGACAGCGTGCACGCGGGGGGCACTGGGAGGGGGACGACAGCGTGCACGCGGGGGGCACTGGGAGGGGGACGACAGCGTGCACGCGGGGGGCACTGGGAGGGGGACGACAGCGTACACTGGGAGGGGGACGACAGCGTACACTGGGAGGGGGACGCCAGCGTACACTGGGAGGGGGACGCCAGCGTACACGCGGGGGGCACTGGGAGGGGGACGCCAGCGTACACGCGGGGGGCACTGGGAGGGGGACGCCAGCGTACACGCGGGGGGCACTGGGAGGGGGACGACAGCGTACACGCGGGGGGCACTGGGAGGGGGACGACAGCGTACACGCGGGGGGCACTGGGAGGGGGACGACAGCGTACACGCGGGGGGCACTGGGAGGGGGACGACAGCGTACACGCGGGGGGCACTGGGAGGGGGACGACAGCGTACACGCGGGGGGCACTGGGAGGGGGACGACAGCGTACACGCGGGGGGCACTGGGAGGGGGACGACAGCGTACACGCGGGGGGCACTGGGAGGGGGACGACAGCGTACACGCGGGGGGCACTGGGAGGGGGACGACAGCGTACACGCGGGGGGCACTGGGAGGGGGACGACAGCGTACACGCGGGGGGCACTGGGAGGGGGACGACAGCGTACACGCGGGGGGCACTGGGAGGGGGACGACAGCGTACACGCGGGGGGCACTGGGAGGGGGACGACAGCGTACACGCGGGGGGCACTGGGAGGGGGACGACAGCGTACACGCTGGGGGCACTGGGAGGGGGACGACAGCGTACACGCTGGGGGCACTGGGAGGGGGACGACAGCGTACACGCTGGGGGCACTGGGAGGGGGACGACAGCGTACACGCTGGGGGCACTGGGAGGGGGACGACAGCGTACACGCTGGGGGCACTGGGAGGGGGACGACAGCGTACACGCGGGGGGCACTGGGAGGGGGACGACAGCGTACACGCGGGGGGCACTGGGAGGGGGACGACAGCGTACACGCGGGGGGCACTGGGAGGGGGACGACAGCGTACACGCGGGGGGCACTGGGAGGGGGACGACAGCGTACACGCGGGGGGCACTGGGAGGGGGACGACAGCGTACACGCGGGGGGCACTGGGAGGGGGACGACAGCGTACACGAGGGGCGCACTGGGAGGGGGACGTCAGCGTACACGCGGGGGGCACTGGGAGGGGGACGACAGCGTACACGCGGGGGGCGACGACAGCGTATACGCGGGGGGGCACTGGGAGGGGGACAGCGTACACGCGGGGGGCACTGGGAGGGGGACAGCATACACGTGGGGACAGTGGGGGGACGGATTTACCTGGGTGCAGCTGCAGTACAGGGGGGACAGAGTACACACGGTGGGGCACGGTGGGGGGGGCAGCGTACAAACGGCGGGCACTGGGGGGGACAGCGTACACACGGCGGGCACTGGGGCAGGGTACATACAGGGACAGTGGTGGGAAGGGTATGCACAGGGATAGGGGTGTGGGGGACAGTTGGGGGACATGGTGCACACAGGGATAGTGGGGATGGGGGACAGGGTACACACAGGGACAGTGGGGGGATGGATTTACCTGGGTGCAGCTGCTCCTCTGATGGCCCGAATGGCGGAGGCAAATCAAGACCGGGGCTTCACTAGACTGTTAGGGCTGCAGGCTGTGGAAGTGGCTGAACCTGGTCCCGACGAGTCCCGGCGGCAGCATGAGGAGGACAGAGTCTGGGCAGGAAATATAATAATAATAATAATTATTACAACAACAATAATGCGTACACATGGGGGGGGCACTGTTTGGGAGGGCAGCGTACACACGGGGGGGCACTGGGGGTGGGGGACAGCGTACAAACGGGGGGACGGACCACGCACACGGGAGGGGGGCGCACAGCGTACACACATGGGGGGGAGCACACACACGGGGACAGTGAGGGGCATGCACACACACGGGGACAGTGAGGGGCACACGGGGGGAGCACAGCGCACACACGGGGGGGGGGGGAGCACAGCGCACACACACAGGGGGGAGCACAGCGCGCACACACACAGGGGGGAGCACAGCGCACACACACAGGGGGAGCACAGCGCACACACACAGGGGGGAGCACAGCGCACACACACAGGGGGGAGCACAGCGCACACACACAGGGGGGAGCACAGCGCACACACACAGGGGGGAGCACAGCGCACACACACAGGGGGGAGCACAGCGCACACACACAGGGGGGAGCACAGCGCACACACACAGGGGGGAGCACAGCGCACACACACAGGGGGGAGCACAGCGCACACACACAGGGGGGAGCACAGCGCACACACACAGGGGGGAGCACAGCGCACACACACGGGGGGAGCACAGCGCACACACACGGGGGGAGCACAGCGCACACACACGGGAGGGAGCACAGCGCACACACACGGGAGGGAGCACAGCGCACACACACGGGAGGGAGCACAGCGCACACACACGGGAGGGAGCACAGCGCACACACACGGGAGGGAGCACAGCGCACACACACGGGAGGGAGCACAGCGCACACACACGGGAGGGAGCACAGCGCACACACACGGGGGAGCACAGCGCACACACACGGGGGAGCACAGCGCACACACTGGGGGGGAGCACAGCGTACACACTGGGGGGGAGCACAGCGTACACACCGGGGCACTGGGGGGGTACAACGTACACATGGGGGCACTGGGGGGGGGGACAACGTACATACGGGGCACAACGTACATACAGGGGCACTGGGGGGGACAACGTACACACGGGAACAGTGAGGGGGACGGGGACACACACAGAGACAGTGAGGGGCACGCACACACGGGGACAGTGAGGGGCACGCACACACACACACGGGGACAGTGAGGGGCAAACACACACACACACGGGGACAGTGAGGGGCAAACACACACACACACGGGGACAGTGAGGGGCAAACACACACACACACGGGGACAGTGAGGGGCAAACACACACACACGGGGACAGTGAGGGGCAAACACACACACACGGGGACAGTGAGGGGCACTCGCACACACGGGAACAGTGAGGGGCACTAGCACACACGGGGACAGTGAGGGGCACTCGCACACACGGGGACAGTGAGGGGCACTCGCACACACGGGGACAGTGAGGGGCACTCGCACACACGGGGACAGTGAGGGGCACTCGCACACACGGGGACAGTGAGGGGCACTCGCACACACGGGGACAGTGAGGGGCACACGCACACACGGGGACAGTGAGGGGCACTCGCACACACGGGGACAGTGAGGGGCACACACACACACGGGGACAGTGAGGGGCACACACACACACGGGGACAGTGAGGGGCACACACACGGGGACAGTGAGGGGCACACACACACACGGGGACAGTGAGGGGCACACACACACACGGGGACAGTGAGGGGCACACACACACACGGGGACAGTGAGGGGCACACACACACACGGGGACAGTGAGGGGCACACACGGGGACAGTGAGGGGCACACACACACACGGGGACAGGGAGGGGCACACACACACACGGGGACAGTGAGGGGCACACACACACACGGGGACAGTGAGGGGCACACACACACACGGGGACAGTGAGGGGCACACACACACACGGGGACAGTGAGGGGCACACACACACACGGGGACAGTGAGGGGCACACACACACACGGGGACAGTGAGGGGCACACACACACACGGGGACAGTGAGGGGCACACACACACACGGGGACAGTGAGGGGCACACACACACACGGGGACAGTGAGGGGCACACACACACACGGGGACAGTGAGGGGCACACACACACACGGGGACAGTGAGGGGCACACACACACACGGGGACAGTGAGGGGCACACACACACACGGGGACAGTGAGGGGCACACACACACACGGGGACAGTGAGGGGCACACACACACACGGGGACAGTGAGGGGCACACACACACGGGGACAGTGAGGGGCACACACACACACTGGGACAGTGAGGGGCACACACACACACTGGGACAGTGAGGGGCACACACACACGGGGACAGTGAGGGGCACACACACACGGGGACAGTGAGGGGCACACACACACGGGGACAGTGAGGGGCACACACACACACGGGGACAGTGAGGGGCACACACACACGGGGACAGTGAGGGACACACACGGGGACAGTGAGGGGCACACACGGGGACAGTGAGGGGCACACACGGGGACAGTGAGGGGCACACACGGGGACAGTGAGGGGCACACACGGGGACAGTGAGGGGCACACACGGGGACAGTGAGGGGCACACACGGGGACAGTGAGGGGCACACACACACGGGGACAGTGAGGGGCACACACACACGGGGACAGTGAGGGGCACACACACACGGGGACAGTGAGGGGCACACACACACGGGGACAGTGAGGGGCACACACACACGGGGACAGTGAGGGGCACACACACACGGGGACAGTGAGGGGCACACATGGGGACAGTGAGGGGCACACACACACACAGACACGGCTAAGTGTACCTCTCAGGTCCCGCGGGCACCGCAGGACAGGGCTCCCTTTCACAGCCACGTTGTTACCTGCGTTCTTTCCTTCTCACCACACCTCCTTCTCTCCAGTGCAGTGATTCACCATCCTCTCCCCAGCGCGGTGTCAATTGTTCGTCCCACTCACTCACAGCTTCTCCCTCGCCACGCAGCAGTCCTGGTGTCACTTGACACGCCGGGTCTTCCTCTACCCGACGCAAACGTCCTGCTTCGTCTGGCTCACAGTTTTTCCGACACCACGCCGCAGTCTCATGCTGTCAATCACCGCGCCGGGGAGAGAAAGACCGCTGAGTAACACCGGTGTCACTCAGTGTTCTGTAGCCGGACCAGCTGGGCAGCACTGTCGGACACACCAGCAGTGCATGAGGTGTGTGCCGACTCACCCGGGCAGCATTAGAGACATTTGGACACAGCGATCCAGCGGCATCCCACTCTGATAAGGGGAAGCGGCGATGGGGGACTGATACACGGCGAGAGAAGTTTCACGGGCAGCGCCAATCTTCTTTTTCTCTTCAGTCTGCCGCTCTAGGCTAAAGGGGCAGACTGGTCCGGGGTGCAGATGTCTGGCTTATAAGAAACGTGATGCACCCTGAGGGTTAGTGTCCATTCTCGAGCATGCGCAGTCTGGGTTTTGGCGCTGGGACCCACAAAAAGCGGGAGGAACTTGAAGCTCAAAGTTTGCGGGGCATTGGGAGGCTCTGTGAAAAATCGGGGGCAGCGGGAGGGTAGGCAACTCTGCTGTGCACCATGTGTCACCTCATCAGCAGCCCGCACTCAGCACTCTTCTCCCTGTGAATTGCCCTCGCATCTCCGTCGGCTATCTTGGTACACCCAAGTGAAGCCTATTAAGTACTCCCCCTGCTGGTGGACACAGCGCATGCGCAACAAGTTGATAATCCCTATCTCTATAATGGGGCATGTTTCACTAAATTATAAAAAAACTGTACCTATCTGAAAATCCTCAACCCCAAAAGGCACTCCACTGGGACAATATCTACCTAATAAAACAAACCCCAAGTCTCAATTGTTCCTCTACCCCGAGTTATGCCTTCCCAAAAAAACCCTCATAGACTAACATGGGTGACAAAGTGTCATTTCGCGAGTGTCAGGAAAAAACTGGCAGTTGGAAGTTTAGATCGCTCCCAATTGGTCATTTTTTAATATTTCGACCTGAAATTTGGCACGCAGCACCGGTTGACGATTCTACGCGTACATGCCAAATTTCAGCTCAGTACGCCCAGTCACTTTTGAGGTGCAGTCCCTCAAACACCATGCCCCCATCCGAAAAGTTCCCTATGGGAAAAATCCGTTCGTTGGATTCAGCCTTAATATAAGGGCACTACCGTGCCCTTATAATATATATATATATACACACACACACACACACATATATATATACATACATATATAGTCCAGGAGTCTGCACACTGTGGAGCAGAACGGCGAGCACTCGCCAATCACAAAAATCAGATGGTTTGTGAAATCCAAGATAATAAATAATCAGTTTATTAAGGAGTCAACAGATTCCAGCAAAGACACAAAGGTATATTTGTGTGACAGCTCCGACGTTTCGGTCCAAATCATGGACCATTATCAAGGAGCATAGTCATCATAGGAGCATGGTAGTCAGCGTTGAAGAAAAGGTCTGCCAGGTAAGTCAGATCCAGAGTCAGATTTGGACCGAAACGTCGGAGCTGTCACACAAATATACCTTTGTGTCTTTGCTGGAATCTGTTGACTCCTTAATAAACTGATTATTTATTATCTTGGATTTCACAAACCATCTGATTTTTGTGATTGGCGAGTGCTCGCCGTTCTGCTCCACAGTGTGCAGACTCCTGGACTATTTTTGAGTGTACACCCTCCCGGGTTTACACTTTTGGTTGGGCACCCCATTGTTGTTTCCTTCTGGGTGAGAGTGCGGTCTTTACCTGTATTTACATACATATATATATATACACACACACACACACACATATACATATATATATATATATATATACACACATATGTGTATATATATATATATATATAGGCAGCAAAAGAGAAGAAAAAGGTGCGCTCCATAGTGCATTAAAAGAGACAATTTTATTGAGGAAATAAAAATTCCCGGGTACAGCAATATAAAAGCCTTGCACCAAATATCAAAGCTCTGTGGACTGGCTACCACATGACATGTACATATGATCCAAGGCAAGACAGCTCACAGATTCAGCCCCTCTGGAACTCCCTTCAGAACGCCGCCAGGCTGGATTGCCGTGCAGAGGACGGGGGAAGCCACCGGAGTAGAGCGTCACAGGAGGAGTGGTAGGTGAGCGACGTAAGCCACGCCCTGACGCGTTTCGTCACTAAGACTTCGTTAGAGGGCGTGGCTGTTACGTCCGATCACTTGGGTTTTATGGTGCAGTCACCAAAAACAAATGCCCGTGATTGGACAGAGGGAAAATGACTCAGCCGCGAGCTGGCTCGCGTCTGCATAGTTACAATGTAAATGGCATTAAAAGAACCGTAGTTCATAGTAATTTACAAGCCCTAATAGGCTCAATGGAGGGGGCGCGCCCATGGGACAACCAATGGTTGAACTCCCAACCAGAGCTATGCTGTGGACGGAGCTATTTTGCCGTGAATTTACAATAAAAAACACTCACAGGTTAAAAAATACAAAATACATCCATATACAGGTAACATGACATTACAGGATTTGTACAATACAGCTGTAGATGGAAATATAAATTCTTAATACACATATAAAGAGCAAGTGCGATTAGCAGAATAAGACCTCATAGGTCAAAACAATACGATCTTGCATATCTGGTTAGCAGCAACGGAACCTCATAGATCAAACAATACCATCTCGCATGTTTGGTATCATGTTGAGACCAATTCAATATCAGTCTTAGTCTGCAAAACAAATAAACATGCATATACATGTACACATACAAAAAATGTAAAAAATATATATATATATAACCACATAGTAAAATCACCCAATAAATTGGCTCATGTGGATAGCCCATTATCCAAACAATCAATAGATCAAAAGGCTATACATTTTTAATCGCAAAGGAGCAAGAATCGGTATAAAAATGAATAGGAACACAGTGATTGATAAGGGAACACATAGAATAAGCAGATGTAGTAATTAATTAATGAAAGGTGTCACTTCATAACCTTCATTTAGGCCTGCGGGAGCGAGAGTATTTTACTTGAGGATCCAGATAGTCTCTCTTTTAATCAGGAGTCTATCGTGGTCTCCCCCTCTCTTCCCCTTCAGCACAAGTTCAATCCCTTTAAATGATAAACTACTCGGGTCGCAGTTGTGCTTTTCTTTAAAGTGTCGGGGGACACTATGATTAAGTACCTCGTGTTTGATGTTCCTCAGATGTTCGAGGATTCTCACTTTAAGGCAGCGTTTAGTTTTACCGATGTAGTTCAACCCACACCCACATGATAATAAATAAACTACATACATAGAGTTACAGTTGATGAATTTTTGGACTTTCAAATCAGTACCAATGATGTCAGGGCCCCTCTTCATATAAGGACCTTTGAAAAAGCTGGAAGCCCCCCAGCGAAACGCGTTAGGTGCAGTGCCCCCACTCTACCTCTAATCTTGGATTACAAATCGGGTAACCACTTTGTACCCGGGACTCCCTATTATCGGACCAAGAACCATCATTGGGACTTACAAAGGAGATCCAGCAGTAACCATTGACCCACGGGGACCACATCAAGCCTAATTGAACAAGTGGACAACATCCCAGATATGTGAGTGTCTTTTGACTGTAACTCTCCACCTCCCATTAACACTGTCCGAGGAGTTAGATAACCTATCCATACCCAGGTAGAAAAAGTGGGGACACTCTTTTCAGAGAAAGAAGGGCCCACCACACAAGTGGAGCCACCAAGTGCCGCATATGCACAGATTTAACATTCAATTGGCCAATAAGTGCACATTTCATGCAAATTTATTTTAATTTACTTGTTTATTAACTATGTATTATTTTATGTGTATCAATTCATGAAATTAAATTTATAAAATTTATCAATCGATTGTTTATTTAAGTTCCTCAAATAGCGCATTTTTTACCCCTCTTTTTTATCCTGCTTTTCATATCGGGACTGACCATCCCTAAATATAACTGCTGCTTGATTTGTAAGAGGAGGGCACACGCAGCGCCTGATTATTGCCCAAGGGCAATTTTTCGCCACATTTTAGTCAGGTGTTATAAGCTTTGAAGAAGCTGTGGTGCACATATATCACATTCCCATGTTCTGAGTCCGAGTGTCAGAACCTGAAGGTGGCATTCAATTGGCTTTCAGCATTCCCTAATGTGCTGGGAGCCATAGACTGCACCCACTTTGGGATTTGGGCACCACACAAGAGGGGGTACGTCTTCGTCAACAGATGATGGTGTCACTCCCTCAACATGCAGGTGGTGTGTGACACTAACCTCAAAATATTCAGGGTGGTTGCAGGCTGCCACCTGCCATGATGCCTACATGCTGTGACACTCATGTAATGAACCGGTAAGTATATTAATTAATTTCCTTTTAATTTCTTCTAGCAGGTAAGTGTATTAACAGTAGGAATGTCAATGGAAATGTTTCTTTCTTTTATATATCAGGTATTTTATTTTACAAGTTAAAACATTAAAAGGTATATGCAATAAATATTATATTAATACAGTAACAAAGATAGTTATGATTATAATGGACACAAAATACAGAGCTATAAGCCAATGTATATATAGATATTCAACATAGATATACTGTTACCATTTTCAAATGACATAAAAAATGAATATATTATCACTATTATATGCTAAAATTCTACTTTATTATTGCGCAATAATATACCTGCTGCAGCTGTAAACTTTTATTTAGTCTCTCTATGTATCAGGTAGTCCCTATAACGTTAAGGGGGATACAAGGGGAGGGAGGGTAGTAATCTGCACACTGTTGGATTTTAATCCTACTGATTTAGAGGATTTTGAAGGCCGCCTATTTTTTTAATTTTCTGTGGCGGGGGTGCTAACCTAGCAAGTTGGGTAGAATATATGAAAAAGAAAAAGTTTTGCGCTATGGATGCACACCTAAGAAGAGATGATTTTTTTTTTTAAGTGGGTACTTTATTAAGTTTTCTTTAAAAGATAAGGGGGAGTTTGATCCGTGTTCGTTTAATCTATAGGCTCACGGATAATGTCCCACCTTATTGGTTGTGAAAATGTTTAAGGGGTTAAAAATATTGGGACACACATTGGACAAACATACATATAGTGTGAAGTGCCTATAATGCACTTATAAAGAGTGAGAAAAGTGTGTTTATAGATTAAAAAATAGGCCTTTGGTTCTAAGTCTATTATGTTCCTGTTTGCCACACAGTAACAATCTACCTATATTCCTATGTGGTTTAAAGTAATGCACTGTTTCAAATGAGTGGCATGCAGCCCAAAAGAGTATCTATTGTGTTATTTATCCCAAAAAATTTATGGGCATTCAGAAAATGATGTAGGATCTCTCTTATTATGGAGATCACTTGCAGTGCTGTTGTTCTAGATGTGTAAATGACTCCTGTATTATATTTTCTGTTGGTGCTTTGTTTATAATATAGCAGTAGTCCCATGTGAGTTATAATTAGGTTATTGTATATGATTTATGTTGTGTCTATTCTGCTGGTTTTGTTATCACTGGTCTTGTACCATCTCAATAGTTTTAGATGCTGCTTTGCAATATGTTGGAGAGAGATAATCTTTATGCTGTTTTGGTAATAATCTATGGACCTCTTGTGGCCAGGGAACACAATTTCACTAGCATATATATTGTAACCTTTTGTTGCATTAAACGCTATCTGTATTATGGCTAATTACTCTCTTCTGGATAGGGTTAATTGTTGTTCACAATATAGGGATTTCTCCTTCCCTTGGGAGGGTATACCTTTATTGAGCACAGTTTAGGTGACACTTATATTAGAATTTTCTATGGGTGCTGTTATTTGTAATGCAGCAATAACCCCATGTACATTTTAATTAGGTTTGTTAAATATGATTTATGCTGTTGTTGCTCTGCAGGTTATATAGTCACTAGTACTGATTTTATGTATCTGCAGGCTACTGTATCTCATTTGTTCTGGTCACTCTTTACACAATTTAGGATATCATCATGTAATTTCTATGCTGTCATCCAATATATGTTGAGGGAGATGGTTCTTTCACTTTATTGGTGGTAGTCTGCTGACCTCCTTTCATAGCATGGTCTCTATCTTTAACAAATAGCTCTCCTCTAGATAGTTATGCACTGTTGCCCTCAAGATTATTACATGTGAGCTAGTACAGTTTATATCATACACATCTGGTTATAATAACAGTATTGACTTAGAACAAAGGCCTATTGTTCCTTCCGACACGTGTTTCACAACATGCTTTATTAAGGCAATGATAAAGCATGACCACCCTGCCCAGCTGCTCACCCTCCATCTGACACAGGTCATGTGACATGCTACAGACTTTCTGTGCAGCTGCTGAGGCTGCTGGGAATTATTCACCACTGTAAACAAATTCACCATAGTGTGCTTCACCATGACAGTACATGTAAACATTACATTACAAGTACAGTATACATTGTAAAGTAGGTTATTACACTTGTACTGTGTATTGTTTATGCACACACATATTACACTCAGCCCTCTGGGCCCGCTTCCATCAGCGCACCATGCCCGAGGGCTGGCTACTTGGTAAGTACATTTTCACTTTATATCCATGTATTTGCCTCTATCTATAGTGTAAACTGCAAATGTATAACATGTAAAAAGTAGGGAAAATTCCATCCTAGTGATATACTTATGTAGTGAGTTTTACTATAAATCATGTACATATAAATTATATTTCAGATGGCATGTTGCTAATGGCAACCAGGGTTGGCGACAGTGGGGTCAAGGTGGACAAGTATGATGGGCTCCAGCAATCTAAAGTGCCCCAGAGCTTCCATTCCCCGGCATGGCCATCACATGTACTAGCTGGCCTATCAGTGACCCTTGCTGCTCGGCTGTCTACTGTGCACTATCTGTGTGTGGTTGAGTCTGACTGACTCACTGTGTGCCACTGCTGATTGGACTGAGGGATCCAGGTGGCAGCCCAGACTTTTAATACAGGATCTGCTGGTAATGTTTAAACACGTATTACCCCTGATTGCTGTTTGAACATTACCAGCAGATCCTGTATTAAAAGTCTGGTCTGCCACCTGGATCCCTCCTCAGCCTTGCAAAACATCTTGCTGAGTGTGAGGGCGTACTGAGCATTGGACTATACCAGAGTTAAATGTGGCTTTTCATCTATAGCCCAGACACCTATATTTCTGAATAGGACTGGTAACTATACAACATGTATATAAGTTTGAGATCTGAGGGGCGTGGCTTGGCGGCCATCAGGAGAAGTCGCAGATCCAGGAGCTCCGGTGCAAACCCTGGGGAAAACACCCTTATCCACTGCCCAAGGCATCCCCCAGCCTTTCCTCCCGTGCCCTCATCGCCCCTGGGGCCCCCGGTGACTAATTCGCGAGGCAGCGGAGCCGGGGGACCTCCCTAGGGCTCCCGCGAATTGCGGCCTACCGCGACCGGAAGCCGGGGCCTCAATTTGGACGCGTCGCCGGACGGCGCGCGCCACATCGCCGGGGGCAAACCCCACCATTCCTCCCGTTCCACAGGAGTCTAAGGGGGACCCGGAGGGAGCGACTAACCCGCCGAAGCGGCAGCGGGCGCGGGCAGCCTCCAAAACCCGCCGACGAGCACAGTCCACCGCGACACCTGAGCCCAGACCTAGGCAGAAGCGCGGCAGACGAGGATACCGCACAGCTGCAGAAGAGACCACCCTCCTGCGTATCACCGCACCCAGTGAAGCCCTGACCACCCAAAGGAGCACCCTGGCAACAACAACACCAGCCCCAGCTGGCCAGGGGGGCTGAGCCTGACAGACCCCAGCTCACCTAACACAGCTGGGTGAGTAAAGCAGCCTCATTACGGCCTCTACCCCTGCACTCTGAGGGTCCCCTTCTCATCTGCACCCCTGCAACTAGAATACTGTCGGAGGCAGCTCCCCTTGACAGACATAAGCCGCTCAGGCGCAGCTCCAGAGGTGGGATTCCTGCTCTATGCTCTGAGACCCATTCAGACACAGTAGGTTGCCTGCAGAGACCATCGGGGGGGCCGGTCGACCTTGAGTCTCCCTGTGCTGCTGGACTGCTTCTATCCTGTCCATACCAAGCGACACCCTATACCTCTGCAGACTACTGCTGGCAGCCCTGCTTCAGATCAGGTCAAATCAGCATCAGACACGCAGGCAGCAGCTGGGCATACCCCCTTTGTACAACTAGCCGGTTGCCCGCTCACTGGAGTTTTCCACTTTCCCATCTTCCCTCCCAAGAATGCCATAACGCAAGCTTTCCCACAGCACCTCTCAGTAGAGATGCATGATTGACCGCCAACCCATGGGGACCACTGACTAGAGAAAGACCTACGCAGATGACCACTTGACCTACATGTAAAGTCATCTCAGCGAAACAGCCACTCCAAGCGACCAGGCAGGCCACTATGGGCAAAACTGGCAAATCAGCCCAGAAGAAAGACACCTCCCTATCCAGAACTGACGCTACTCAGACCAACTTGAGACCATTCCTCTTACCCACACCCGCTGAACCAGACCATACGGCAGCCACTATGGAACCCCCGCAATTCTCCACTGCATCTTCCAGTCCCACGAGGGTTGAGGGCGCGCATCAGGTGGAGCCCGCCAAGCTCGGTAGCGACATAGCGGAAATTCTATCATACATTAAAACGCTCCCCACAAAGCAAGACCTCCATTCTGCAATCAGGGAGGAGATGGCTTCCGTCAAACAAGATCTGTCCGAAGTTGCAAACAAAATGGAATCGTTGGAAGAGAGTCAAGCGTTCACAGACAAGAGGGTGTCATCCTTAACAGAAGTGGTCTCAGCTCAAGCCTCAGAACTCCGATCTCTCCAAACAAGACTGGAGGATTTGGATAACAGAGGAAGAAGGAATAATATACGCATCAAAGGCCTACCAGAAGACGTCACAAATGCCGATCTAATTAATGCCCTAACAAAAATTTTTAACGAGATCCTGGGCAATGATCCCCAAGCAGAGATCTTGTTTGACCGGGCACACAGAGCCTTAAAACCTCGAGGTTCCCCTTCCGATAAACCTAGAGACGTTATATGCAGACTCCATTACCACCATCAAAAAGAGGAAATAATGAAGCAAGCCCGGCAGCTAGATGGAATCGACTTTAACGGAGCCGTGGTTCAGCTATACCAAGACCTATCACTTTCCACTCTACAACAGCGCAGAGCCCTTCGCCCTCTAACGGATGAACTGCGCAAGAGGCAGCTGAGATACAGATGGGGCTTCCCATTCCATATCCAAGTACTCCACGCCGGGAAACCACACAATCTCCACTCGCCTGAAAATCTCGCCTCCTTTTGTTCCGCCCTGAGCCTGCCTAGCATTGAACTACCCGATTGGCAGAAGTCAACATTGGCTGCTATCTCATCCATCCCTCAGAAACCTCCTGACTCCTGGCAGAAAGCCCCGAGATCAGGAAGACGTAAGGACCCGGAGTCGGAGGATACTGCTTCCAGGTTCACGTGAGACTCTTTGCCTGTCCAAATTGCTTCTGTTTGTATCCCCAATTCTTCCTTTTCAGTCACCTTTTAAGCATCCTGCAATTGCCCAATCCACACACTGAGTTCCCACTCTGTACAGCTTAAAGACCCCCCCCCTCCCCCCACAACCGGCTCCCTTGCAGCCCCTTTGTCCCTCCGGCCTGGGACCAGGCAACTGGTCCTTTCTGTGGGGATGGGAGACTGGCGACAACCTTCTTGGAGATTCCAGGGGAGAGACCCGACTGGAAATGGTCATAGCCTTAACCGAGGACTAAGCATGGACCAGTGTTGAAGTAGAGTGTCCCTTAGGGACCTCATAATGCTAGCTTCATCCACCCCTCCCCCCCCTTCCCCTTGTTTCGTTTGTCCCTAGCAACTCTATGTGCCAGGCACTCGGTATTATAATACTAGAGATTAACAGGCCTATTGCCAACGATAACTCACTTTACCATTGTCTGTTTCTTATTAAGAAGTACTGCCTACAAGTGCTCAGTTTACTGTTTATGCTGTTACTTGATGTTATGTTTTTTATCGATGTCTTTGGTCCCCAACTACCCCTCAACCCGCACACTACATTATGTTTTCTGTAGCCTGGGACCCCTTTAAGGGCACCAGGGCTCCAGAAACGGGTAGATTATCTGTATTTCTCTTTGTACCTACACCTACCCCTCCCCCCTCCCTCACCTCCCCTCCACCTCTCCCCCCCCTGCCCCAATCCACATACTCTCACCAAGCCAGACACCCCACCATTTGCTCACACAACCCCCAAGACCCATGCAGGAGTCACTTAAATTTCTATCCATAAATGCAAGGGGTCTTAACACCCCCGAGAAGCGGTCTACGCTTCTGAGGACTCTGTGGGCGGAAAGGGCCAACATAGTTCTTGTCCAGGAGACACATTTTAGAGCTGGCCCTCGGGCACCTAGGCTAACAAACGCAAGATCCCCACATGCATACTACAATAACAACCCGGATAGTAAAACCAAGGGGGTAGCTATCCTCTTCTCGGCTAGGCTACTTGTAACCGAAGTGGTAACGCATAAAATAGTCCCAGGGAGAATCCTCATAGTGAACTGCATGATTTTCAGCCAGCGATACACACTCGGGGTGGTCTATGCTCCCAACCAGGATCAACATATCTTTTTTAAACGTCACCTCACTACACTAGACCATTTACTGAATGGGATTGTTGTTATTGGGGGAGACTTTAACTGGACAATGAACCCGAGTATAGACTCCTCAAACCCCTCCCCCCGATACTCAGAAGTCAAGCACCGCCGGGTCAGAAAGATTTTCTATGACCTGAGGTTGGTTGACTCTTGGAGAACCCTCCACCCAGCAGAGAGGGATTATTCCTTTTATTCCCACCCCCGGCAGACATACACACGACTAGACTACATTTTCGTTAGCCATCACCACCTCCCGTTACTCTCACAGGCGTCTGTAGGTCCGATAACGTGGTCTGACCATGCCCCAATCACATCTACCCTTGAAGTCCCTCACAGATCAAAAGGGCAATGGTCCTGGCGACTCAACGAATCTCTACTAGATGACCCCCTCTGCAAAGCGGAAATTGAGAAAACAATCAGGGAATACATAGAAGACAACGATAACGGGTCAACCACTAAACTTACACTTTGGGAAGCACATAAGTGTGTAATTCGGGGGAAGATAATTCAATTAGGCACATACCTTAAGAAACAGCGACTAGCTCAAATAACTTCCCTATTGCAACAAATACACCGCTTAGAAGCCCTACATAAGTCCTCCCCACAGGGCCCCCCCCCAACAGAACTACTGGAGGCCCGTAACCGTCTGAATGCGTTGACCTCTGCCCAAATTAAGTCCTCAGTGCGCAAGTGTAAAAGTAAGTTTTACCAATGGGGAAATAAACCCGGCCGCCTCCTTGCTAACGCCCTGCGGGCCCAGAGGGCAGCCTCATTTATCAGCTGCGTTAAAAATCCCCGGGGAACTAGCTGCCTCCAAACCCCAGAAATAGCCTCGTGCTTCCGTGAATTTTACTCAGCCTTATACAACCTGCGCCAGCCACAATCAGAAAAGGAAGCCCTCCTAAACAAGCAACAGATAAAGTCGTACCTGAGAAGAAGGACAGAAAGAATGCCTTTTATTGGTGCACCTAAGAATAATTGAACTCATAATACATAACTTTTAATGAATTTATATATAAAATATCTGCAAAATAAAACCAGGACATACAACAATCATACAAGTAAAAAGGGGAGGACGTTCCCCTGACTCAGTGTGACCCCCTAGATCACCACAACCCCTATCTGTAAGTATTTTTGATGTTTGGTACTGTTAGGCAACAATGAAGGAGTGGGTATTCTCCTGAATGTAGCGGATTGGCGGTAAGATCTTTTATCATCAATAATATCTCGCGTGTTGGGAGATGGTAAGTAAATGAGGGTGAGGCACGCACCTATTGAGGATAATCCTCTAATAATGCTGCCCTCAGCCCAGGTATCAGCTGCCGCTCAAAGACGCTTGTGGGCTGATGAACCCAAATTTGTGTATGCAAGTACGCACTTGCCTCATTCAATCAGGCAACAATAAAGGAGTGGGTATTCTCCTGCATGTAGCGGGTTAGCGGTATGATCTATTGTCATTGGTAGTATCTCGCATGTGGGTAAATGAGGGTGAGGCACGCACCTATTGAGGACAATCCTCTGATAGTGCTGCCCTCAGCCCAGACAGCCGTTGCCGCTCACAAGCACTGAGGGCTGGTGAACCCAATTTGAGGTGTGCAGGCACGCACTGACCTCGTTCACTCAGCTCGCTCAGATAGCGCTAAGTCTGGCGCCAGACTAGCATGTCGGTCGCCGGGTGGACCGCTTGCAAGTTTTGCGCAACAATACAATTCAAAATTTAAACATTGTAAGTGGGGAGGGGAAGAGGGGGTTTCAAACACACTGAGTGTGTCAAGACGGTCAGCGTACGCTTCGCAGTGAACGCTTCCTCAGGTGCTTCACTGCGAAGCGTACGCTGACCGTCTTGACACACTCAGTGTGTTTAAAACCCCCTCTTCCCCTCCCCACTTACAATGTTTAAATTTTGAATTGTATTGTTGCGCAAAACTTGCAAGCGGTCCACCCGGCGACCGACACGCTAGTCTGGCGCCAGACTTAGCGCTATCTGAGCGAGCTGAGTGAACGAGGTCAGTGCGTGCCTGCACACCTCAAATTGGGTTCACCAGCCCTCAGTGCTTGTGAGCGGCAACGGCTGTCTGGGCTGAGGGCAGCACTATCAGAGGATTGTCCTCAATAGGTGCGTGCCTCACCCTCATTTACCCACATGCGAGATACTACCAATGACAATAGATCATACCGCTAACCCGCTACATGCAGGAGAATACCCACTCCTTTATTGTTGCCTGATTGAACGAGGCAAGTGCGTACTTGCATACACAAATTTGGGTTCATCAGCCCACAAGCGTCTTTGAGCGGCAGCTGATACCTGGGCTGAGGGCAGCATTATTAGAGGATTATCCTCAATAGGTGCGTGCCTCACCCTCATTTACTTACCATCTCCCAACACGCGAGATATTATTGATGATAAAAGATCTTACCGCCAATCCGCTACATTCAGGAGAATACCCACTCCTTCATTGTTGCCTAACAGTACCAAACATCAAAAATACTTACAGATAGGGGTTGTGGTGATCTAGGGGGTCACACTGAGTCAGGGGAACGTCCTCCCCTTTTTACTTGTATGATTGTTGTATGTCCTGGTTTTATTTCGCAGATATTTTATATATAAATTCATTAAAAGTTATGTATTATGAGTTCAATTATTCTTAGGTGCACCAATAAAAGGCATTCTTTCTGTCCTTCTTCTCTTGTTAAATTCCATGCCTGTGGTGGCACACCCTCATCATCTACATGAAATAATTGCAAAATTACATTTGTTTCTAGGAGGGTCCTATTGAAAACATACCAATTATGTTACTGCCCTGTGCGACTGACTTATGTCTCTTTTCTAACTGTGTAAAGTCGTACCTGGCCAAGGTTATGTTCCCTACACTCCCCAGAGAAGACTTAGAACACCTAGACCTACCCTTCTCCCAGCTAGAACTTGACCAGGCTATTGCTTCTAGCCCCGCAGGTAAAAGCCCCGGCCCAGATGGCTTCACCATTACCTATTATAAAACTTTCAAAGATAGCCTATCCCCCATTCTTCTTGACGCCTTTAACTCTGTCTCAGACACCACCCCATTTAACCCTCAAACCCTAGAGGCCCATATCACAGTCCTACCTAAACCGGGTAAAGACCCATCAGCCTGCCCAAGCTATAGACCTATATCGTTACTGAACGTTGACCTCAAGCTATTTGCCAAGCTCATGGCCAATAGGATCAACAAGCTGCTTCCCTCCTTGATACACAACGACCAAGTGGGGTTCGTTCCAGGGCGGGAAGCAAAAGACAATACTACCAAAATTCTAAGCCTTCTACACCTAGCGACATCCAAGCAGATCCCTACGATCCTCCTGTCGACGGACGCCGAAAAGGCGTTTGACAGAGTGGACTGGGGATTTATGAAGACAGTACTAGAACATATCGGCTTAGGCCCAACTGCCCTGCAGAGAATTATGGCGTTATACAGCAAGCCCTCAGCTAGAGTTAAAGTAAATGGATCCCTCTCCGAGCCTTTTCAGATTAGAAATGGTACAAGGCAGGGGTGCCCACTATCCCCCCTGCTCTTTGTACTTTGTATAGAGGCTCTTGCTAGAGCAATCCGTGCCAATCCCGACATCTTAGGCATTAATATAGGCGATGAGAATTACAAACTGGCCCTCTTCGCAGACGACCTCCTTGCGGTAGTGACCAGCCCAACTACCTCCCTCCCGCACCTAACTAAAGAACTTGAAACCTTTGGAACCCTTTCCAATTTTAAGATCAACATGTCCAAATCCTGCGCCCTCAATGTCTCGACACCCCCACACATCATATCTGGCCTTAAGAGCTCCTTCCCCTTTTCCTGGAGTGACTCACATATAACATATCTAGGAATTAAGCTGACAAAAACCCCATCCAAACTGTTTGAATTAAACTACCCTCCCCTGCTCAAAGCCAGGCGCTTAAATTATAACAGCTGGCAAAATAGACAACTCTCCTGGCTCGGCAGAATGAGCGTGGTTAAAATGAATACACTACCCAAACTGCTATACACACTCCAGGCCCTCCCCATCGCGATTCCGGAATCATGGTTTCGCTCAGTAAAGATGTTGATACAGCAATTCGTCTGGTCAAGAAAGCCCCCGAGAATTAAATATTCCACTTTAGTGAGACCCCCCCACCAGGGAGGCTTCCAATTTCCAGACCTTAAATTATACCACCAGGCGATTGTCCTGGGAAGAGTACTGGACTGGACGAGAAACAGGCGCTCCAAGCAGTGGGTAGAACTGGAGGGGGTGTGTCTCCAGCAATATCCTGAGTTATTCCCATGGCTCCCCAACCTCCCTAAGCCACCACCACAACATCCAACTATCTCCCCTACTCTCAGGGCTTGGAAGCGTTTGAGAAGACTCACACATGTAGCCTCCGAAGTAGGTCCCTTGACCCCCTTTCTAACTAACCCAAGTTTCCAACCAGGCCTACAACTACCACACTTTTCTAGGTGGGCTAATGAAGGTCTGTTCAGAATAGGGCAACTGGTTACACCTCACTCCACAGTAAAACAATTCTCGGAGATTACAGACAAGTGGGGTGTTCCGGTGTCGGATTTCTGGAGATACCTGCAGGTACGCCACTTTGTGAGTTCAAAACCTGTCCTGTCCTTAGCTTCTAGAAGCTTAACACAGTTCGAGAACCTATGTATCTCTGAGAATGATACCTCGCATGTTGTCGCTACTCTGTACAGGTTCCTCCAGTCCGGCACTAAGAATACCCCCACATCGTTTAGACTGGCTTGGGAGAGGGAGCTACAGACGACACTGACAGATAAAGAGTGGGAGAACATTCATCTGAAAGCCAAATGTAGCTCGTCCTGTATCCAAATCCGGGAAACACAACATAAAATCCTGATGCGATGGTATAGAAGCCCACACCTCTTACACGCTATGTTCCCTACTGTATCAGATAGGTGTTGGAGGTGCTCCTCCTCTGTGGGGACTCTAACACACATCTGGTGGGACTGTCCTGTCATTCGCCCTTTCTGGGAGGAAGTGATTTCAATCTCTAAATTAATCCTCTCCTCCGAAATTCCCACTGACCCAGCGTTCTGGTTACTTAATCACTCCGACATCCCATTGTCCAAATACAAGAAGTCCTTGATTAAGCATTTAGGAAACGCAGCACGAGCAACTATCCCCAAACTGTGGAAATCCCCTCTTCCCCCGACGATACAGTCGTGGTTTTCCAGGCTGGATCACTACATGTCTATGGAGGACATACTACTTTCGACCAGGAGCAGAGCCATGGAATTCTCTGAAACTTGGCTCCCCTGGCTTGAATTTAAGGAGTCCACCCACTATAAATACAAGATCTCCAATCTAGCACCACCCACAGCAGAAAATAACGGTTGAAGGCCAAGAGAAGCTCTAAATGAAGTATATGTGGATTTCCCATCCACCCCCCCACCATCCCCAACCTGTCACACCCTCCCCCTTTTTTTTTTTTTTCCCTTGCCCCCCCCCCCTCCTCCTACTCCCCTCTTCTACATCCCAATGTAAAAAACAAGGACACAAACCAGTTGGTTCGAAGTAAGCAGGGTTTATTCATCTGAATATGCACTTATATAGTATTGCTTATTATTGGAAAGCCACCCCGCTTGCCAAACATTTATTGAACGTTGTATTGTTATTTGAATTGTGTCAATAAAAACAAATTACAAAAAAAAAAAAAAAAAGTTTGAGATCTGAGCCCATCTATATATATATCAAGCATTGTTTGTGTTAAATGTTGTCTGTCAAGTCTGTCTTGTTTTATTCATGAAGTGCACTTCTCTCATTATGAGTCCTTTTTATTAATTTCATGTATACAACTGTCTTTTTAAAATAAAATTTTCATACTTTGGAAGATTAAATTGCAATCTGTTTATTCTCTGAACACAGCTGCGCCTCCTGTTGGTGCATGTCAGCCTAGGCTGCTTGCACTATTAGCTGTATCCTCATTTACAACAATGGGAGTGTGGCATGTGTCATATATTGGTGAATGAGAATGAATGAAACATACATGGAACTGTTGGCAGAGTAAGGATTATAAGTATATGACTACAACTGACAGAAATATTAATCTTCCCTGTACTTGACCATGAAGAGATTTCTTATGGAATGATTAATATGTAGTAGATTGAAACTGCATGGGATTGCCCAAAGGCTACTTACCTTCCTTGATATAATGGTATATTGACTTATGGGCCCCATACATCAGCAATTAATTGTGACAATCCTCCGTTCTGGAGATGATTGTCACAATTAATCTTTAATGTGTGGGCTCCCCCTTTTGGCAATCCCAATCAAAAATTAATAGGGATCGCCAATCGATTGCTGAATCAGATTTTTATACATGTTTAACAACATGAAGTTTTATTGAAGTTTCATTTTTGTATGTGTGGGAATTTTAACAGGAAAAATCTGCCGATCACTGAAACAAATCTGTAATGTGTGGGCAAGTCACATAGATTAAAGAAACCATTTTTCTTGGGAGGGGGGGAAATCACTGGATCTGAGAAGCAATTAATTGTGATTGCTGATGTATGGGGCCCATTACTATATAATCAGCACCATTAAAGAACCCACAGGTAATTGTTTTGGAGTCCCATTAAGTATAAGAATCTTTAAAACAGACTAGATTCTCATAGAACAAAAACACAGTGCGTAAAATTTCAATCTAAAAAAAAAATCAATTATTTTCATCACTTTTCACATTCTACCCTATATTTTGCTGGCTTTTAGCAATTTTAGCATATGTACTAATAAAAGTTACATTTTATAAAGAAAAGTATAATTTTGTAATGATTCCATACAAGACGGGTCTTACAAATATAGATTAATCCAGTAAATGCCCCAAGATACGAACCCTTTTTTCTTTTGCTTTTGGGATATTTGCAAACAAATGTTAATAACGACAGCTTGTCTAGTTAAGCAGTTCATTACCTTATTCGTCCTTTTATTGGTCATAGTTAGCATAGTAAATTACTCCCTTAAATGTACTGGTTCTCGAAAAGTCCCATAAGCAAATTTTCAAATCTATGTGCAAACTGTTATGCCCATGGCAGTCCCATGTGCTTGTAATAAAAAAAGTATGCATCAGACAGAAAATAATTATTTAAAATAATACATTTTAAGTAATCCATAATAAGTCTGCCATATATATCTACTGGTCCAGCATCAGAGTTTAAGAAGTGGCCTAAAGCTGCCACTCTATCTTTATCTATATAATTAGTTGAAGAGTCTGTGTGCGTGCGTGTGTGCGTGTGTGCGTGTGTGTGTGTGTGTGTGCGTGTCCGTTGCATTGCGGACACACCGTGGCACTCAGAGCCACCAAATTCTGCAACAAGATACCTCTGTACCCGGTGGTGTGCACCTCGAAGCCGTTTTTGGGAAATTTCACTTAGAAATTTAAAAAACACCAAGTTTTAATTTGCCTTAATTGATGATCTGGGAAAAGGATCGACGATCTGGGAAACCGTTGCGAAGGAACAACTCCACACCTGATTTCATTGCTGTCATTGAGTATGAATGACACATTCTAACACTATGGTGGAGACTTTAAAAAATTAGGAATAAATGAGGATATACATAGACCACACATCACACACAAATGTACACATTGTACACGTGCACACACACACAGTACACCACATACGCACACATAGTACACAACACACACATATATACGTAGCGAGCTTCACACACTTACACATTGGACAGATACACACAACAAAACACACACATAACACACCACATGCAGTACATCACAAACCCATATACACTACAACACACACCCAAAAACAGTACAACAAACACACACACACTTAAACATTGTGCAGATACAGAAACACACACAAACATTGCCAGGATAGGCACAGCACACTACACTACACACACATGTATACGTAGCGCACCTCACAAACTTACACATTCGGCAGATACACACAACACACACACACATAACACACCACTCACAGTACAACACACACCCACATTCACTACAACACACAGCCAAAAACAGTACAATACACAGATCACACACACTTAAACATTGCACAGATACACACGGCACACTTCACACACACACATTTATACGTAGCACACCTTACGCACTTACACATAGGGCAGATAAACACAGCACACACACACATAACATACCTCTAACAACACAACACACACCCACATTCACTACAACAAACAGCCAAAAACAGTACAATACACAGATCACACACACTTAAACATTGCACAGATACACACGGCACACTACACACACACATTTATACGTAGCACACCTTACGCACTTACACATAGGGCAGACACACACAGCACACACACACACACACATAACATACCTCTAACAACACACACCCACATTCACCATACACACCCAAAAAACAGTACAACATACACAAAACACACACTTAAACATTGCACATATACACAAAGACACAACATACACATACTGTATATACATAGCACACCTCACACACTTACGCATTGGACAGATACATGCAACACACAACCACATACACTACATCACACACACAAAAACAGTACAACACACAGAACAAATAAAAAATTGACGTTTATTTAACAGTCTGTACCAGCAAATAAAACCTGTACCTAATGTACCGTTTTTTCTATTTTTCCGCATATCCGTCTCTCCAGTCCTCCAGCCTGTCACTGCGCTCCCCAGCCAGTTGCACTGAGAAATCTTTGTCCTGGCCAATGCACCCCTTGATCAATACAAAGTGGGTACACTGCACTCACCCTGTCAGTTGTATGTTAGGCACTGCTCTGCCTTGAGGGTGTCCCAGACTCTTTTGGTTCATAGATAATGTTTGGTCGATGGGCATGAGCGCTGCATGTATTCGTTTGAATGTTATGAGTGTAAGAATTTGAAGAATAATACTGAGATGAAGGTTTGCCACGTTAAAGTGTACAATTTACTCAATAAATCGTGAAAAAAATATATGTACATAGAAGTACAACCAAGAAATAAAAGTAGGTTTAAAAAATAAATTCTAATTCAAACTGATAATTGTTTGGATGGGGTGGGTTGCCAAACAAATCTATAAGTGGAGGGGGGTATGGATATTGTGGGCATAATTGGTGTTTGGTACACCTACAGGGGGTCCCCAGTTGATGAGAAATTTTCACTACAGTGTCACCGTAAGGGGAAATCCAATTGGGGTTCAGGTGGTCTTTTAGGGACCCCTTTACAATCCCGTTGGTCTCTTCTCCTAAAGCCTATGGTCTCCCTCAGTGATTGACTATTATTAAGGGAGACCGTAGGCTCAAGGAGAAGAGACCTACGGGATTGTAAAGGGTTCCTAAAAGACCACCTGGACCCGAATTGGGAATCCCCTTATGGTGACACTGTGACCATGACACTGTAGTGAAAATCCCATGTAGGTGTACCAAACACCAATTATGCCCACAATATCCATATCCCCCTCCACCTATAGATATGTTTCACAACCCACCCCCATCCAAACAATTATGAGTTTGAATCAGAACTTATTTTTTAATCCTACTTTCATTTCTTGATTGTACTTCTATGTACACTTATATCTTTTCATGATTTATTGAGTAAATTGTACACTTTAACATGGAAAATCTTTATCTCAGTCTTATTCTTCAACTTCTTACACTCCAAACCTTATCAATGCACCCATTGATGATTGCGATGGCTGGATCGGTGGATTGGCCCGGCGGGTGTAGGGAAGAATTTGGCCCATTGCACCCATTCCCAGTGGTGCATTACAGTGTTGTGCGGGTAGCCTGCGTCGCGTTATGACGTCATGTGGCCAGGCCTGCGGACATGCTCCCACACTCAGGGGCTGCCCCACTGGTAGAGATGACCGGTGCATGTGCTTTACAGATCTCCAGACCTCAGAGACTGCTGCAGTCTGGATTGGTAAGGGGAGCGGGAGTGGCAGGGAGCGTTGAATTTTTTATTAATTATGGCGCGGTAAGTAACGCCCACCCCGGTCTCCACGCACTCAGCACCTGTATTTACACATCGTAGAAACTGTACCATTGAAAGTATAGAAATGGAGGTGTGGCCACATCCCTTTCTGATTTTGTACCGATTTCTGACCCTCAGATGTTGGAGGATATGTCATACAGTAGGTGCTAAATCTCAGGAGTGGATGTAGAATTCATCAACACATACAAGTTATCGACTCAGGATTGTTGTGTTTCAAACAACACCACCACACCTGATTTCATTGCCGTCATTGAGTATCAATGCAAACACATTCTAACATTATGGAGAAATCTACAACAAATTACAATCTTAGGTCTTTGGCACAGCATACTGTAAGATTACATTTTTCAGCAATTTTGGAAATAAAAAAACCCCAAGGTTTTCCCGGGCAACGCCGGGAGGGTCAGCTAGTGGAGAATATTAGTATAAAGTAACATTACATGTTATTAGAATATTGCTTTTCCTTTCAGTGTACAAAAGTTAGTTGTGGTCACCGGCCACTGCACCCAAACCTAGACTTGGTGAGTTCAGTTATATCTTGTAAATAGATAGATAGATAGATAGATAGATAGATAGATAGATAGACATAAAATATATGTATGCATGTTTGTTATGTAGAACATTTTAGTGCTGACTTTCTGCCTGGACAATAGGTGACTCCTAAACAAAAGCTTCCATTGGTGATATAACAGGATGCCAGAGGCTGCTGTGATCTAATTAGAATACAAGGTGTTACCCTGCCAGGGTGTAATTAGAATTTCCATTGTAATAAGTGACTTTAGGAATATTTATACCTCATTTACAAGACATGGAGCTGGGCAGGAGAAGCTGCTGTGGTGAATGACTATATACTAATGTTATGTGACCCTAATTTACATGTGACCTCTCAGTGTAAGAATTCCTTCTGGGCATCCTGGGAACTACTGGGGAGAGATGGGGAGGAGTGACTATAAATAGGCTGTATCAGACCACTTAGAGCTGATGGAGGAGCTGCTGTATCAGTTACTGGTTGGAGAGCTGGGAGGATGGAGGAGTAAGAAAGAGACAGAGGAAGCATCTCCAGAGTAAGGTAATTATATTATACATAAGAATATATTGATACATGAACAAAACTTTGTAGATATTATTGTACAAATATTGTCTTGTTATCAAGGTACTTGTGTATTTTGGCGGCGCCCACGATGAGGATCGCGTCCATCGTGTGTGAAAAATCGGGTCCATCGCGTCCATCGCGTCGCGTCGTGTGCATTAACATGGCACACGACGCGACCGACGCGATGGACCCGATTTTTCCATAGGCTTCAATGTTAAAATATTTTAACATTGAAATCGTGTCGGTCGCGTCGGTCTTGTGCCATTATAATGGCACAAGATAAGATGGACTTGATAAAGTCCATTTTACATGGAATAAAATGGGAAATGGGCCAATATGGCCCATTTTTCATTGTATATGTCCCCGTCATGTCCAAATATAACTGCCCCCCCATTGTGAGCGGCACCCCAGTATTGACGTCAACCCGAAGCGTGGCGAGCGCAGCGAGCCCGCGAGGGGCGGCGGTGCGCGTCCTCCGACCTTTTCATACCCCTACTATCCACGTCGGCGTGGAGTTGAGAATAGAATAGTGTGGCGAGCGCAGCGAGCCACCGAGCCCGAAGCGTGGCGAGCGCAGCGAGCCCCGCGAGGGGACGCGGATACCTTCACAGGTAAACGCGTCCCTTCGCGGACTTCACAGGTGTCCGCGTGGCCACGGACACCTGTGAAGCCCGCGTGGGGACGCGGATACCTGTGAAGGTATCCGCGTCCGCTCGCCACGCTTCGGGCTCGGTGGCTCGCTGCGCTCGCCACACTATTCTATTCTCAACTCCACGCCGACGTGGATAGTAGGGGTATGAAAAGGTCGTAGGACGCGTACCGCCGCCCCTCGCGGGCTCGCTATGCTCGCCACGCTTCGGGTTGGCGTCAATACTGGGGTGCCGCTGACAATGGGGGGCATTTATATTTGGACATGACGGGGCCATATACAATGAGAAATGGGCCATATTGGCCCATTTCCCATTGTTTTCTATGTTAGATGGATTTTAACAACTACATTTGATCTTGTGCCATTATAATGGCACAAGTCCAACGCGACCGACAGTATTTCAATGTTAAAAATATTTTAACATTGAAGCCTATGGAGAAATCGTGTCGGTCGCGTCGGTCGCGTCGTGTGCCTTAACTTTAAGGTACAGGACACGACGCGATGGACCCGATTTCTCCATCGGGTTCAATGTTAAAAATATTTTAACATTGAAGCCTATGGAGAAATCGGGTCCATCGCGTCGCATCCTGTGCCTTAAAGTTAAGGCACACGATGCCCACGACGGGCGCCGCCAAAATACACAAGTACCGTTATCAATTATTTGTCTATATTTGGGTACTTGTGTACTAGCACGGCGCCCATTGCAGACCATAAGGCATGCGATGGTATGCGATGTGATGCAATGCGATTGGCACCCGATGGTATACAATTAAAAATTGTATACCATTGTATATGGCATACAATGACATACAATGTGATTTTAAATTGTATAAGCACCCTAATGGAGGCTTACAATGTTAAATGCACCCCCACGCCACCCCCACTATGAACATGAACCCGAAGCGTGGCGAGCGCAGCGGTATGTGTCCTATGACCTTTTCATACCCCCACTATCCACATCGGCGTGGAGTTAATTCAATATAGTTTGGCGATCGCAGCGAGCCACCGAGCCCGAAGCATGGCGAGCGGACACGGAATACATGTAAAGTAATACGCGTACCCTCGGGGGGCTCACTGCGCTCGCCACGCTTCGGGTTCACGTTCATAGTGGGGGTGGCTTGGGAGTGCATTTAACATTGTAAGCCTCCATTAGGGTGCTTATACAATTAAACATCGTATAGGGGGCTTATACAATTTTAAATCACATTGCATTGCAGTGCATCGGGTGTATGCCATGCAATGCGATTATATTTTGTACGACCAAATATCCTGGGTGCCGTGCTAGTACACAAGTACTTATATATGTAATATCTATTGATAAATAATACACTGCAAAAAACTTCTACAAATATCTAGATTTTACAGTATATTACACGATTCTACATTATGGTATGGAACACTGAATAGTAAGATATACTTGAAGAATTATGACAATTACTGTCAGTTCATAATAAATGTCTAAACATATTAATGGGAATGTATAGTTTGTCAGTGACATTGGGGGAAGTTTAATATCATGAGAGATTCAGAAAGTGAGAAGTTTGGTAAGAAATCTCCAGGGTTTTTTTACTGTGTTAATGATTGCCGCTTTAAAAAACCTGAAGATTTCTTACCAAATCTCTCACTTACTGAATATCTCATCCTATTAAATTTCACCCTTTGTGTAAGCCAGTAATGTAGCAGCAGTAAAGTCTTCTCTCTCATTATTGTAGTAATGAAGGAATTCTTTTTTGAATAATATATAATACTCTCAGCATTGAGACCGGCCTGATCCATAAGCTTGATTCCTAATTGCTCTCAAGTTAAAGTGCTGCGGAATTTGTATGCGCTATATAAGAAACTGTTAATAAATAAATAAGTAACAAATTAATACAATTTGGCAAAATTACCTTAAACCAACTTTTTAGAGGCAGGTCTTGTAATCATAGATAGAAGAGATATCATCCTACCCTTGTTTTATATTATATTCTTCATATATAAACAAACAAAGAAAACATATACATAGTGTAGTAGTCCTTATACACAGTTCCCCACCCCTGCTTTATAGATACATGGTCGCCATGGCTAGCGCATCACAATGCTCCTCCCCCTCTTTCAGTTGGCTTATAACAATACAGCATAAGCTTGTAAATAATAAAATGTGACATTTGAGGCAACTCTCCCTTATTCACAATACAATTAATTGTTTGCATATTATCTGATGTATTTTACTGAGAGGGACACTGGATTTTTAGTTGCTGTATTCCTTTACCCATCTCTCCCTATTTTATTTGTTGTTCTCTCCCTTTCCCCTTCCAAAATATATGTACGTTTATTTGATCACAATATATGGAAAATTTTTCAATAAACAGATTATTCCCAAAAATATATATAAATTGTAAATGACTTGGACATATTTAATATGGTATATACAAATACATCATGTTCTATATATAAAGTAGCATTATTACAGTAATAGTAGAATTACCACAGAACAGCTTTTAAAATATTTTTTTTTTCTTGCAGGACAAATAAGTAACAGGATTTTCATTTGGAAGACACCATGGAAAGCAACACAACAGTCAGATCAATCTACCTACAGGCACCATTTATTCCTGCAAATCTGGGGGACTCACTGAGCTATTCTCATTTTCTGCATAGGAGAAACCTTCTACAGCTAATTTGTATCTCAATAATACATGATGAGTCTGACAGGAGAGAGACCACATCTGTGCTCTGAGTGTGACAAACGCTTTACATATAAATCACAGCTTCTCATCCATCAGAGTAATCACACAGGAAAGAGGCCATATCTGTGCTCTGAGTGTGACAAACGCTTTACATATAATTCAGATCTTCTCAGACATCAGAGGAGTCACACAGGAGAGAGACCGTTTACATGTTCTGAATGTAGCAAGTGTTTTACAGTAAAGTCACATCTTGTTAGACATCAGAGGAGTCACACAGGAGAAAAAACATTTAAGTGCTCTGAATGTAGCAAGTGTTTTATCCAGAAGCCACATCTTGTTATACATCAGAGGATTCACACAGAAGAGAAACCATTTAGTTGCTCAGAATGCAGCAAGTGTTTTACCTGTAAGCAAAATCTAGTTACACATCAGAGGAGTCACACAGGAGAGAGACCATTTAAATGTTTTGAATGTGCCAAGTGTTTTATCCAGAAAGCCCAACTTGTTAGACATTAGAGGAGTCACACAGGGGAGAAACCATTTAGTTGCTCAGAATGCAGCAAGTGTTTTACCCAAAAGCATCATCTATTTACACATCAGAGGAGTCATACTGGAGAGAAACCATTTCGTTGCTCAGAATGCAGCAAGTGTTTTACCCGTAAGCATCATCTAGTTACACATCAGAGGAGTCACACAGGAGAGAAACCATTTAAATGTTTTGAATGCGCCAAGTTTTATATCCAGAAGGCCGACCTTGTTAGACATCAGAGGAGTCACACAGGAGAGAAACCATTTAGTTGCTCTGAATGCAGCAAGTGTTTTACAAGTAAGCGTGATCTAGTTACACATCAGAGGAGTCACACTGGACAGAAGTCATTTACATGCTCTGAGGACCTGAATGTATCACGTGTTCCTCATGTTCCCTTGTATCCCTGCAATGGGGATGATACAAATGTCTGTGGTGGCAGCTTTCAGAGCTGGTCACCTGAGAGAGTAATTCAATTTGTGCCTTATGGCACAAACATCTGATGGCACCTTCCACTCTCAGCCTCCTGAGGCAGTGAGCAGCAATATGTGAAAGTGACCTGTATGGGTTCCCAAATGTCACTTTTCACATCATGCCCATAACTTCAGATGGGTTATCTGTGTTACATTGCTGCATTCATTCTGTTTGGCTGCAATCAGCATAATAAAAGAACATTAATTTAGGACTCCCAATCTCCTGTCACTTTAGATATGAGATTGGCTGTGCAAAATACAATTGAATCCCTTCTATATGATTACATATTAGGACATTTTATTTTACGAATGTAACAATTTGTATTCTTCAAGATCTTTCGAGATTTAATCTCATCATCAGGATGACGAGATATGTGCCAGCCTGGTTAACAGTCTGCAGCAGAGGAAGATGACCCACAAAAGGCACATATCACCCCGAACATAAATGCCTAATACTAATCTAAGGTACTGTAATAGACATTATCTAGCCGGAAATATCATCAAAATCATGTGCAGTAATCACTGTGGGATGGCCGATATTGGTCAAACATAGTCATTTTATGTGACTTCCCTTTGATTCACACTGAGAGTGCAATGCATGTTCAAAATCACAGATCTCGCATTGCACCAATTTCTGGGTCTCCATGTTATTCTTTCTAGTATCCCTGGTCCCACAGCTGATCATAATGCTGCACATCACCATCACTTTCACCAGATGTTCACACTCATCACTTTCACCCTATGTGCCGCACTACTACCGATATGTGGACCGCAACTTCCGGGCAAAGACATGCATATATTCTGCTAAATTCTAAGCGGGCTTTGATTGGAGCGTCTGCCATTTTGGGTGATCCCAATTCACATAGTAATCAAGGTTGGCTTAATATTATCCCCTTTGTTGTGGCTCTGGGTCCCATATTTAAGGTAGTAAAACATTCATATATTTCAGAATTCATGCATAGCAATCTGAGATGGAGACACCCCCCAATTGGGTATTCGCATCTAAATATAAATTTCCAACAGATGCAAAGTCTCAGGAACAGATCAAGACCAGAATATTATTAAAAATATATATATAAAAAAAAAATTAAAAATATACAAAATGTACAAAACTGACACAATATACATTTAAAAGTCCTTATACATACAACCAGTGTGACAAGGAGGAAGGCTGCTCACACTTCCTAGTACCACCAACACATTTCGGTCCTACCGGTCCTTTATCAAGGCATGCACTCCACTTTAATAACATAAAAGAAACCTTTATGTGTTTCCTCATCTCTCTCATAGAGGTGAGCGAGGTAGGCAGTTAAAGCAACCCTTAGATTAATTCTGTATAAGAACCCAACCACTTGAAAAAATTTTTTACATGAATTGAAACTGTATCACTAATTCCTATTTTCATATCATTTTCTTCCGAGTAACACCCACTCCTAGCTACTCAATGTGAGAAAAGACAAAGAGATAAAAAACGTCTTGTTGTCCAGCCGGATTACACAAATACTTTCCTCAATACATTGTGCAACACAATGGTAAATGCTAATTACACCCTGGCAGGGTAACACCTGACCTTGTATTCTAATTCGATCACAGCAGCCTCCAGCCTCCTGTTATGTCACCAATAGGAGCTTTAATTTAGGAGTCACCTATTGTCCAGGCAGAGAGTCCGCAGAAAAATGTTCTACTTATCAGCAGGAATTCTACAATGATTCCCTGCTAATAATAACATACATACATACATACATTTTATGTCTATCTATCCATCTACCTATCTACATATAAGAGATCACTGAACTCACCAATTCTAGGTTGGGGTACAGTGGCCTGTGTGTTTTTGTTCTATGGGAATCTACTATGTGTTAAAGATGAAAAGAAAGAAACATGGAGTGCTGAATAATGAACTGTAGATCAATTGGGTATCACATTCATATATATATTATCTGTTTCCATGCCCAGAGGGGGCCCCCCCCCTCCGCTACTTTCTACTGCCATCCAGCGATTTGGCTATTTCTTCTGGAGCTGTAAAGAACTTGGTTTCTCCCTCTACAATTATTCTCATCTTTGCAGGATATATCATTGAGTACTGTATATCGTACTCCCTCAGTCTTTTCTTGACATTTACAAATTTCAACCTTTCTCTCTGCACCTCTCTTGCATAATCGGGAAACAACATGATGTTTGAGCCATTTTTCTCCAGCTGGCTCTTACCTCTGGCCATCAGTAATATACAGTCCCTGTCTATATAGTTCAGGATCTTTGCAATAATTGTCCTTGCAGGGGCCTCTGGTGGTAGTGGTCTGATGGGCACCTGGTGTGCTCTCTCTACACAAAACATTGGAGACATTGTCTCCCTGCCAAATTTGGTGATTATCCAGTTTTCTAGCCACTGTTCAGGGGCAGCTCCCTCTTTTTTTCTGGGACCCCCACAATTCTAATATTATTGCCGCATTCCAGCCCTTCCATTTCTGACAACTGGTTCTGCAGCCCTACCACTGCACTTTTTAGTTATTTTACTTGTGCCTCAATCGGGGACTGCCTCTCTTCCATATTTGATATTCTTTGCTCAGTCGCTTCTACCCTCTCTTGAACTTTTTGTACATCTTGTAGCAACAGACCTATTTGGGCTTCACTACCTTTAATTGCGTCCAGTAGTTTTTGCGTCATTGTTTCTGTTAGAGGATCTGCCAATGCAGACTTTGATAATACTGAGGTATTTGGGGACAGTGAATATCGTGTTTCTTTTTCTTTATTCCTAGTCTGGGGATTATTGCTTCTCGCAAACCTTTCCAGCTTGGCAGCAGCTGCAGCCTGTCCTGTTTTCCCCATCGTATGGCTCTCACCCAATGACTTACTGGATCAAGTATCACCTGGTTACACACAGAGCTTTTATTATTCTTTGCCCCCTTTGTGGGGGGCTACATGTGTCCCCCAACTTATTTGTCCACACCTCCTGCTTCATGCAATTTGCTCAAATGGGCTTTCAAGGCACCTTTTTACGATTCTATGATACAGAGGGTAAAAAAACTCTTTTTACAGTCTTTAGGGTTCTCACGACTTCCACTGCTTATTAGTATCTCAGCTGGTACTTCTGCTTTATAGGATTTATTCACTTGGTATGTTTCCACTTGCTTCCAATGGGAGACTCACACCCCATCGCTTGCCACATGCGCCAGAGTGGGTGCGGTTTCCTGTGCCTCAATCGTATGGGTCTTCTGTATAACTGCAAGGTCATCCTGTATTCAGCAGTGCTGCCTTAGCAATGAGGGCAGTGTTCCCTCTAAACTGTGCATGTGTGTGCGCGCACACAACTCACTGAGCATGTGGACAGACATTACAACAGAGCACATAAAGCAGCAGTGGTCCCATTTTTGCAGTTGTGGACTAAATCAATGTATGTTTCATGCTTTAACTACATCATGTGCTGTGTTTTGAATGTTTAATATCATTTTGAAGAAAAGTTAACACAAATGCTGAACATCATTTTCCAGTTTATGGGAAAGAGTGTTTTGAAATAAGAATAAGGGCGCTTGTGTGCTGGAACAAAAAAACAAGAAAAGAGAGACAAGTACTCCCCTGTGACTTCCAGTGAGTCCTGTTGTAATTCTCCATTGTGCTTTTCTTATTGAGGAATATGAAACGACAAAAGAAAGGAGAGAGGGTCGTTCCCCTTGTGTAACCCTGTTTTTTGGGGGGGTTTCAATCACTCTATTCTGTAGTATGAACAGTTTTATGATGTTATTCACTTCAGATCAATCGGGGTACCTCCCCCTTACAGTCACACTCACACAATGTGCAGATCAATACGCCTTACAAATGATACTCCCAGGGTCATCAAACTGCAATCCAATGATAAAAGATGGGGTTCTCCCCCTAAACCATATACTCACAAAGTAGTAGATTTCAAGCCGCATAGAGCAGGTTCTTTCTCTCGTGGATTTATCTCTCCCAAACCAAGAATAAATTCTGGATCCTTGTGTTTATAAACAAGTATCCTTTATTGTAAAATACACATTTAAAATCACATAGGGCTATTGGGCTGTATGGAACCAGTTAGGGCTGGACGGAATGATGTTAAGGTATGTGGAACAAGTTTTACCGTGGCCCCTGTTCCTTGTCCACTTCCAGTCCACGTCCTTTCCGCTCCACCAGCTGTTTGCCTCCACAGGTATATGCAAAGGGACTCTACCGATGCGTTTCGAACCTCAGTGGTTCTTTTTCAAGGTGTACCTGTTCCCTCTGCTTTCCGGATATATATATAGTGTCTTAATTGCAGTCCCATGTGTGGATCATCTAGTCTTAATTGTACTGATGCATAAAATAAATCTCACCATAGTGAATCCATGGCAAGTTATTTCCCATGCAGGTTCCTGTCTGTTTGCGGCAGTCGCTCCCCCACCACTGCATAACTTCCTGTGACACGGCAGTGGCTCTCCCGTTGCCGCGTCACTTCCTGTAAACGACATAGTCCCACAGACCTCGCAATTTCCGGTCGCGGCATACCAGTGTCACGTCACTTCCAGGATTGGCTCTCTGGCGGTGACACCTGTCTACCGCCTGGCTTCCTGGTATAGTTTATTTGCGTTCCAGCGGCTTTCTTTCTCTGTTTCCGGTCACATGATTCGCTTTTTCTATGCGTTACACATGTAGTCACGTGTCCCGCTTCTCTTTGTTTTCCTGTGTCCCATATATGGTATTCTTTCTCATTAAGCAAGAGAAGTTCCTTCCATTCTAAGGACCTATTAGAGCATTGGAATTAAATTTAGCAGCATCAGTTTCTCTTTAGCAGCAGTGTATAGCAGCACAGATATTTAGCAGCATATATTTTGGCAACATATTTCACTAAAAATAATTATAGAAATTTAAAAATGTTAAAACTGATTATTCTGAATAAAAATTATATTTTTATAAAATACAATGGATTAAAAAGATGACTTTTTTTAAGAGAGTGGGGTTTTAAAAGGAGGGTTTAAAATCTGGAGGGGCCATGAGAAATTCATCTAACTAAAGGAACCACTTTAATTCAAAATCCTTGTTCAGTCCCCAGGGGCCAATGTGTTGCAATTATAGATGAGTTTCATTTCTGCTTGGGCTAGTATTTTAGGCAGATTTTTGTTTCTTTCAGTAGTTTTCGCCAGTTTTATCCCCCAGAAGCACATGATTTCATTGGTGGAGCACTTGTGGTGTTTTTTTTGACATGAGAGGACAGGGACTGTGACTCCACCCCCTTCCTAATGTTCCTCAAATGCTCTCCGATGCGGGTTTTCAGTGGCCTGGAGGTCCGTCCGATATAGACCTTATCACATGAACATTTAATAGCATACACTACATTTGGGGTATTACATGTGATAAATTCTCTAATTTAAAAAAATTGTCTTTAACTTCATTCCGTCCAGCCCTAACCGGTTCCATACAGCCCAATAGCCCCATGTGATTTTTAATGTTTATTTTACAATAAAGGATACTTGTTTATATACACAAGGATCCAGAATTTATTCTTGGTTTGGGAGAGATAAAACCACGGATGAAAGAACCTGCTCTATGCGCCTTGAAATCTACAACTTTGTGAGTATATGGTTTAGGGGGAGCACCCCATCTTTTATCATTGGATTGCAGTTTAATGACCATGGAAGTATCATTTGTAAGGCGAATTGATCTGCACATTGGGCCTTATTCTGATCGGTGTGGCCGGATCCGAATATGCGGCAATGACCTTGCGTGCCAAACCCCGCCTTCCATACGGATCGCCAACTCCGTCCGTACGCGGTAAGAAGCTGGCCGAACGAACCGCATGTGTATTTTTCATGGAATACGCCTCCTCCATCTCAGGGAACCTCCCCCATCATTCGATGGTCGCAGACCATCGAATGCAGGACCGAGTGGTCCACCAGCTCCCGCAACCTCAGACCACACTGACATTTTTCCATGCAAAAGCAGGGATCTGGCCGGGCAGCTGACATCTGGCGATGTCATATGTCCGCCCCCTACACGTGCGTCACAACTGCATTACCATACGTACGCCCAGCGTTTGCATGGGAACGCCCATGAAACGCGGGGAGTATGCATTTGGTAATGGGCCCAAATAGCCCTTCACGCCCCTCTCCACCCCCTGTTCGGAGTGTAAACAATTCATGCGGGATTTGGCCGTACACCCCGATCGCACATGCGCAGAGACGCCTCTGCACATGCGCAGACACAAAACATCTGCGGCACGAACGCACGCGGATATTACCGTACCAACCAGAATAAGGGCCATTGTGTGAGTGTGACTGTAAGGGGGAGGCCCCCCGATTGATCTGAAGTAAATAACATCATAAAACTGTTCATACTACAGAATAGAGTGATTGAAACCCCAAAAAACAGGGTTACACGAGGGGAACGACCCTCTCTCTTTTCTTTTGTTGTTTCATATTCCTCAATAAGAAAAGCACAACGGAGAATTACAACAGGACTCACTGGAAGTCACAGGGGTGTATTTGTCTCTCTTTTCTTGTTTTTTTTGTTCCAGCACACAAGCGCCCTTATTCTTATTTCAAAACACTCTTTCCCATACATTGTCCATTGTAGGGAGACTAGGTGGTCTCCTTTTGTTTTGAAAGAATATAGGCAGCTAAGGCGCAGACTAGAATTTTACCAATAGACAAAATACAAGGTCATTTTCCAGTTATATATAGAAGTGATAAACAAAAATAAAAATTTTTGCCAAAGTTGCACAGCAAAAAATTTTTGCCGCACACAGCCTTCGTAAAATTAGAGGGAACATTGAATGAGGGTGGGTAATATGTGCAGCTCAAAAAGGATTCTAGACTGTCTCTTGTCCAATTTCCAGAGGAAGTCAGGAGGGCGCCTCCATCAAGGCCAGTGAGGGAGCAGGGATCCCGCAATGACAGCCCCCAGTTACACCAGGCAGGGAAGCCCTTTTACCCACCAAGAGTGGCCACCCCACCATCCCAGTTCACCAAGATATAAGGTTCAACTTATTTGAAGGCAGGGGATGCCCTGTGGATGAAATCCATATTTATTGTGGTGGACCGGCAAGGGGTACCTCTGTCCTCTAGGATCGTGGGGGTTCATCAGGGGACCGAGCGCCTGCAGTGCACTTCCTGTTGCCCAGCATCAGTGTCCTGTGTCCAGAGTTTCTGCACACTGACAAGCTGTGCACCACGTGCGGGACTGGGAGGGTGCAGAGAGGACACCGGAACAGACGTCACACGCCTTGGGTCATAGGGGATATCTATTCCACCTCCTTCTTAGCACACCCCATTGCTCCAGACTTCCACCCTACAACATCTGCTCTGAGGTCATGCCCCAAGACTAGCCCCGGCTTCCCTGTACTTAAGCATGCAAAGATTTCTTATGGATTGATTAACAAGTATGGGATGATTGAAACTGTATGGGATTGCCCAAAAGCTACGTACCTTCCTTTGATATAATGGTAAACTGACTTACTATATAATCAGCACCATTAAACAAGCCACAGATAATTATTTTTAAGAGTCCCATTAATTATAAGAATCTTTAAGACATAGTAGATTCTCATAGTACAAAAAAAAGAGTGCAAAAATGTTTTAATCTCTTAATTATTTTATACACTTTTCACATTCTACTATATATTTTGCTGGCTTTTAGCAATTTTAGCATATGTACTAATAAAAGTTAAATTTTATAAAAAAAAGTATATGTTTGTCTGTAATTATTCCATACAAAATGAGTCTTACACATATAGATTAATCTATTGAGTGCCCCAAAATAGGAACCCTTTTTCTTTTTGCTTTTGAGATATTTGCTAACCAATTTTAATAATGACAGCTTAACTAGTTAAGCAGTTTATTACCTTATTCCTCCTTTTTATTGGTCATAGTTAGTATGTTAAATTACTCCCTTAAATGTACTGGTTTTTAAAAAGTCCCTTAAGCAAATGTTCAAATCTTAGGGCAAACTGTTATGCCCATGGCGGTCACATGTACTTGTAATAAAAAGTATGCATCAGACAGAAAATAATTATTTAAAATAATAAATTCTAAGTAATCCATTAATCTGCCATATATATCTACTGGTCCAGCATCAGGGTTTAAGAAGTGGCCAACCTAGACATGGTGAGTTCAGTGATATCTTGTATATAGATATATAGATATACATAAATTATATGTATGCATGTTTGTTAATATTAGTAGTGAATCATTGTAGAGTTCCTGCTGATATGTAGAACATCTCAGTGCTGACTCTCTGCCTGGACAATAGGTAACTCCTAAACAAAAGCTTCCATTGGTGATATAACAGGAGGCCAGAGGCTGCTGTGATCTAATTACAATACAAGGTGTTACCCTGCCAGGGTGTAATTAGCATTCCCCATTCTAGTAAGTGACTTGAGGAATATTTACACCTCATTTACAAGACAAGGAGCTGGGCAGGAGGAGCTGCTGTGGTGAATGACTGTATACTAATGTTATGTTTACCTAATTTACATGTCACCTCTCAGTGTAAGAATTCCTGCAGGGCACCCTGGGAACTACTGGGGAGAGATGGGGAGGAGTGACTATAAATAAGCTGTATCAGGCCACTGGGAGCTGATGGAGGAGCTGCTGGATCAGTTACAGTTGGAGAGCTGGGAGGACGGAGGAGTAAGAGAGAGACAGAGGAAGGATCTACAGAGTAAGGTAATTATATTATAAATAAGAAAATACTGATACATGAACAAACCTTTGTAGATATTATTGTACAGATATTGTCTTTTTATCAATGATTAGTCTATATTTGTGATATCTATTGATAAATAACGCACTGCAAAAAACTTTTACAAATATCTAGATATTACAGTATATTACATAATTTTACATTATCATGTGGAACACTGTATGGTAAGATATACTTGAAGAAGTATGACAATCACTGTGAGTTCAAAATAAATGTGTAAAAATATTAATATGAATTTCTAGTTTGTCAGTGACATTGGGGAAGTTTAATAGCATGAGAGATTCAGAAAGTGAGAGGTTTGGTAAGAAATCTCCAGCGGCAATCATTTACACTGCTAAAGCAGTTTGATTTTACTGTGTTAATGATTGCCGCTTTAAAAAACCTGAAGATTTCTTACAAAATCTCTCACTAAATATCTCATCCTATTAAATTTCACCCTTTGTATAAGCCAGTAATGTAGCAGCAGTAAAGTATTCTCTCTCATTATTGTAGTAATGAAGGAATTCCTTCTTGAATAACCATATGAAGATGCATTTTTATCTATAAGCATCAAACTACTAATTCGATTATGCTGTACGATGGTTTTGTTTTACAAAAGTGACCAATGATTTAACCTTATACATAATTTACCACACAATTAGTAAATAAATAATAGGTGAGATGTGGGTCACTATATAATACTCTCAGCATTGAGACCGGTCTGATCCATAAGCTTGATTCTTAATTGCTCTCAAGTAACACATTAATACAATTTGGCAAAATTACCTTAACCCCTTCCCGACATTGCCTTTTTTGTTAATTTTTTTTTTTTTCCTCCTTGCGTTCAAATAAGCGTAACTTTTTTAATTTTCCGGCTATATAGACACATGAGGGCTTTTTTTTTGCGGGACAAGTTGTACTTTGTAATGGTACCATTTACTATACCGTATAATATTCTGGGGAATCAGGAAATAATTCAATGTGGGGTAAAAAAAAAAAAAAACGCCATTCCACAATTTTGCGCTGGTTACGCTTTTTTTGGAGTTCATAGTTCGTTTAAAAAGATGGGTTATCTTTATTCTATGGGTCGTTACGATTCTGGTGATACCAAACTTATATAGTTTTCGTTATGTTTTACCACTAAAAAAAAAAATAGCAACTTTTACGGTTTTTCTAATTTGCGTCGCGTCGCCATGTTCTGCGGCTTATAACTTTTTTATTTTTCCACCTACGGACCTGGGTGAGGGCTCATTTTTTGCGGGCTGAAGTGTACTTTTTAATTAATACCATTATGGGATATGGGCGACTTTCTGATCTCTTTTAGTTATTTTTTTTTTGGGTAGGCGATGCGACCAAAAAACGTAGTTTTGGCGTTGGGAATTATTTTCCGTTTACGCCTTTAACCGTGCGGGATAACTAATGTTATATTTTAATAGATCGGACTTTTAGGAACGCGGCGATACCAAATATGTTTATTTTTTTTATTTTTTATTTATTTTTATTTGTGAAATGGGGAAAGGGGGGTGATTTGAACTTTTAATATTTTTTTATTTTTTTTTTATTTTTAAACTTTATTTTTTTTTTTTTACTTTTACTACAAGGCCCCCTAGTGTACTTGACCACTAGGGGGCGCGATCGCCTGTACTAGGTTCAGCCATAGAGCTCTATGGCTGAACATAGTGATTTTCAGCACTTTCTATTACATCCTGCCTCAGGCAGGATGTAATAGGAATGCTGACACGGCCAGCACAGGGGTCTACATTAGACCCCTGGCTACCATGGCAACCGATCGGCACCCTCCGATCTCACCGCGGGGGGCCGCGATCGGCGCCGGAGGGGGGCGCCCCCCCTCCGATCAGCTATTTAAGCACTGCGGGCGCTTTGCCCGCGGTGCTTAAAGGGTTAAACGGCCACGATCGGCGAACTCGCCGCTCGTGGCCGTGAGAGCAGGTGCCTGGCTGTAATATACAGCCATTACCTGCTCTCTTTCAAGCCAGCTCACTCCGTGAGCTGGCTTGATTCCCCCGCAACCGACATATGACGTAAATGTATGTCATATGTCGGCAAGGGGTTAAACCAACTTTTTAGAGGTAGATAGAAGTGATCTCATCCTCACCTTCTTTTATTTTATATTCTTCATATATAAACAAAGAAAACATATACATAGTGTAGAAGTCCTTATACACAGTTTTTTTCTTGTAAATACAGGTCCTTCTTAGCTCAGAGTTTATAGGGAATGGTGTATTCTTTTCTATATGTATGGTATCACCTCCGTGAGACTAGAGACATTGATTGATGCTCACAATCAGCTTACATCCCACAGGGTATCGGGAAACATATAAAGGTTTCTTTCACACAAATTTTCTCCTTTTTTATGTACTCAGGAAATCATCTCATATGTATGCTTACTTGTACTAGGCCCGGTCTCCTCCTATAATGGTTTCTTTTGTGTCCATATGAGACAATCAAGCCAGATTGTACCTCACTAAAAAACTGTTTATTGTTCCATAAAAACACTGTTTATTAAAAATTAGTATGGATAAACACATTACCAGGGAGTCACATGGATGACATACCACTGTACAAAGATTCTGCAATCAGATGATAGAAAAACCTGGGGATTGCTCACCAATAGCAGGTCCGTGGACTGTGGTGGGTGACCCACTCCTGGAAAATAAAATATAAAATAGCACCCAACGCGTTTCAACTAGTTATTAGTCTTTTTCAAGGCATCTAATAGATGACCTCTAAAAAATAAATCACCTCCGATAACAACTCTTCCGATAACAACTCTGATAACAACTCTTCCCTTAACTAGAAGTCTTTATGAAAGGCATTCTGCTCCATATTCAGAGCATATATTGATGCGATAGTCAGAAGTGAATGCCTTAAATAAAGAATCAAAATATTAAAACGACCCTTTGGGTCCAAATAGGAGGGTTCTAATATACAAGCCAATGAGTTGTGCAATAATATAGCAGTGCCTTTTTTTTTTGTAGAAGATGAATAAAAGGCATGGGGAAATATGTGGGAGGCCACTGAGGGGTGTGGGGTTTTTAAGTGCGATTCTTGCAATAATAATATGTCTATCTTCTGCTTTTTATGAATTGTATTGCCATGGTGCACATACGTGGCGAGTTCAGACCGTCTACATTTAACGACATTACGGGCCTTATTCGAGTTCACTCTTTCTGACAAAATCCTTCTTAGATGGACAAAACCATGTGCACTGCAGGGGGGCAGGTGTAACATGTACAGATGGAAATACATTTGGTGATTTTTTGGTGATTCTTTGCAGGGTAAATACTGGCTGCTTTATTTTAACACTGCAATATAGATCTCACTTTGAAGTAAAACCCCACCCAAATCTAATTAGATCTGCACAAGTTACATCTGCCCCCCTGCAGTGCACATGGTTTTGTCCATCTAAGAAGGATTTTGTCTGAAAGAGTGAACTCGAATAAGGCCCTATATTTAAAGTCATGGTGTATACCAGTGGAAAATAGAGCTAAAGAGACCAGTGATTAACTATAATGTAAAACAATGCTTAAACGGGAGGGGGAGTAGTGAAATAAAAAGTAAAGGAAACACTAGAGAAGATGAGCAACAGGACATCTGAGTAACTGAAAATGGCCGCTGACTCAAGGACACGGTTATCCGCAACACTATTAGGTGCCATCCATTCCAGATAGGACCACCATGTTGCGGAGGGGGGTATCATAGTGGGACAAGGGGCCACCTCACTCCTCCACTGAAAAGCACCCTTTCATCTACCTTCCAATTGATTGGAAAATAAAAGACCCAGATGAAATATCTCACTAACTACCCTAGATTGAATAATTAAATCTCCACAGATATTATTAGATGATTGGGACAATTCATTTCATGGACAGGTAGAGCAAATGCTATAAAAATTAATGTGTTGCTCCGTCTAAATTTTCTTTTTCAGGCTCTCCTAATAACGTTACCCGCACACTCTTTTCAGATCTTACAGAAGACAATCTTACAATTTCTTTGGTCAGGAAGAAGGCCGTGGGTGCGTCTGAAAATTTTATACAATAGTGCTAAGGAGGGGGGACTTGGATGTAGATGTAGGATGTAGTCTTCATGTAGATGGGTACAGTTGGAATCAGAATTACTTCTCCTTCATTCTGTATCTACATTACTTTGACTCCCACATAATTTGCAGCCTACAAATACACATAGCTCACCAATTATCTCATTCACTCTGGCCCTATGTGACTGATTAGCCAAGTCTCATGCATTGCTGTCCTCTCTGCCGGCCTTATTCCCACTTTGGGATAACCCTGCTTTTCCCGATGGAAAGGATAGATGTTTTTTCAATTATTGGGTTGACACTTTTTTTTTTGTTTATTACCGATATAGCTCACTCATATTTATTCCTATACTTTGCTGACCTACAGACAAAGTACAATATTCCCACTAACTGCTTTTACCAATTCTTACAGCTCCGCAGCTTTCACACGTCCTTTAATTACTTACACAAATCCAGGACTACAACTGGACTACACTGGAATCTCTTTGTTACAACCGTTCCTCCTCTAAAGGTCTTTAGCACATTTTGCTCAAACATTGTGACCCTACCTGCATTTCACACAAATTGGCTTGGGAGACAGACCTAGGGGTCCAACTTGACCCTGATACATGGGATCAACTAAAACAGAATTTAGTCTCAGCATCCTCCGCAATTTGATATAGAGAAAATACTTTCAGATTATATGTCCGTTGGTACATGACCCCTGTGAGGATATCTCGCATTTTCCCAAATGCATCCAACTCTTGCTGGAGAGTTTGCGGATTGAGAGGCATTCTGCTCCATATTTCCTGGGAATGTTCCAGAATAACTTGTCTCTGGAAAGCTTTATATTGCGCATAAGGGAGATAGATGTCCCGGTTTTCCTCTTGTTTTTCTTACTACCTCAAAGCATACCAGACATCCCGAAACCAACTCAAAAGCTCATTTGGCATACGATTGGTGCAGTCAAAATTAAAATAACTTGTCAAATTTCACTGCAGCAGCCATCCCACGCTCCGGTGCCTGCCGCTGATCGGAACTCCAAGTCTCCTGCTGCTGCTGCATCCCTCTCATGAGATTTCCCCATTACTTGACTCCGACCCAACATTTTTCAATAAACAGATTATGCTAAAAAATATATAAAAATTGTAAATGACATGGACATATTTAAAATGAAATATAAAAATACATAATGTTTTATATATAAAGTAACCCTATTACAGTGATAGTAAAATTACAATAGTATAGCTTTTAAAATATATATTTTTTTCTTGCAGGACAAATAAGTAACAGGATTTTCATTTGGAAGACGCCTTGGAAAGCAACACAACAGTCAGATCAATCCACCTACAGGCACCATTTCTTCCTGCGAATCTGGGGGGCTCACTAAAGCTACTTTCATTTTATACATAGGAGAAACCTTCTGCAGCTAATTTGTTTCTCATCTAATACATGATGAGTCTGACAGGAGAGAGACCACATCTGTGCTCTGAGTGTGACAAACGCTTTACATATAAATCACAGCTTCTCATCCATCAGAGGAATCACACTGGAGAGAAACCATATATGTGCTCTGAGTGTGATAAATGCTTTATATATAAATCACATCTTCGCATCCATCAGAGGAGTCACACAGGTGAGAGACCACATCTGTGCTCTGAGTGTGACAAATGCTTTACATATAAATCACAGTTTCTCATCCATCAGAGGAGTCACACAGGAGAGAGTTTACATCTGTGCTCTGAGTGTGACAAATGCTTTACATGTAAATCACAGCTTCTCATCAATCAGAGGAGTCACACAGGAGAGAGACCGTTTACCAGTGGCGTAAGTTCATCCCAGTTGCCCGGAGGCAAGGTAAGTACTGGTGCCCCCCCCAAATAGCTCATTCAGTAAGGTGTCTGTCTCCAGTAAGGTCATGGGCCTAATACAGGGTGTGACACTTGCAAAAATGATGTTAGAAGGGGGAGTCAGCCACATTAGCAATATCAACTGCTTTCAGCAAGGCTGACCCAAATAGGTAAGTGCTGTCTATCATTATCCCCCTTGGACCCTGCACTGCATCATTCCTTATGCATCTTCGTGCCGTTTTGCTTTCCCCTCTCTCTCTCTCTCTCTCTCTATATATATATAATTCACAAGTGCAATGGACAATATATATAAACAACCACATACACAAACTTAGTGGGTATGGGAATATATACAGAAACACACACACACACACACACACACACACACACACACACAAATATAAATCCATCCAATAAATAGTTGATTACTTCGGGGGGTGCCCACTTGCTTTACCAGCATACATGCTTCCATAAAGAGTAGCACTCCGACCATAGAATTACTTGTAGGGTGAGATTTAATGGGATGAGAGATTCAGAAATTGAGAGATTTGGGAAGAAATCTCCAGTTTTTTTAAAGCGGCAATCATTTACACTTAAACCAGTTTGATTTTGCAGTGTAAATGATTGCAGCTTTAAAAAAACTGGAGATTTCTTCCCAAATCTCTCACTTTCTGAATCTCTCATCCTATTAAATCTCACCCGAAGTGTTTATTGTAAACCACAGCAATGTTTCGATGCTGTATTATTTCAACAAGCCTGTTTGAGTGCCGCCGCCAATGAACTATCTATCTATCTATATATATATATAATCCACACTGACCTCCGGAACTCTGGTGACCCCCAAGGCGATAGGTGCTTCCAGGAAAGAGGTGACACTCAGAGACTTGGGAGAAAAAAAAGTGAAAAACGTGTATTCAAAAGGACATCAACAGTTCGGGGAGTTTACTCTTCATCAGGGTACTGTGCAACAAATACAAGAGAAATAAATAGTGTCTTACCCATAATACTCCTCCTCGGCGTCTGTCACAGCCACACCGCCTGCAGCTCCACTTTGTCCATCGCTGGTCGGGGGTTCCGCTTCTGGTCTATCTTTGTTTATAACGTTGCTGCGGCTACACAGCTGAGCATGCTGACATCACTTCTGCCCGAAGCGGAATCCTGGGACCACCCAAGGAAGGGGCGGGGCTGCGGGCGGCAGGGCTGTGATGCTGGGGAGGACTGACATGGCGAAGACACTATTTATTTGTTGCACAGTAACTTCCTGATGAAGAGTAAACTCTCAGAACGTTTGTTGTTTGTTTTGAATACACGGTTTTCACTTTTCAAAGACTCTGAGGGACGACCCTTTCCTTGAAGTATTATATACCAGCACACTGCAGCAGCCAGCACACTTCACTATAAATATCCTGTTGGAAAAGCGATTTTATATTTATAATATATATATATATATATATATATATATATATAAAATCTCTTTTCCAACAGTATTTATACTGAAGTGTGCTGGCCAGGATTTCTCACCCTCACAGGGCCAGGCTGCCGCTGCAGCATCTACTAGCCGGCTTCTTCATAAGTTACTGTCACTCACCAGCCGGCATCCCGTCGCTTCAGTGAGTCTCCCTCCCGGCTGTTCGCTGCTGGCTTGCTCAGGCCGCCGGCGGATGTCAGGCGATTCCTGCAGAGAAGTGAGGAGCTGCCAGCAGCCGGGTGACACGGAGGAGCAGGGGCGGTGACGCGGCCGTCGCGCACGGGGGGGGGGGGGGGCGACGACTCGGGGAGCCGTCGCGTCGTGCACAGAGGGGGTGGGGGGCGCCCGGGGTGCCCGCCCGCGCCCGGGGTGCCCGCCCGCGCCCGCCCACATAACATAAGATAACTGCGGGGTGCACGCCCGCATAACATAACTGCGGCGGCCCAATTATGCATCGGAACATCGGAGGCAATGGAGCCAGTGCCCCCTTTAAGCCTGGCGCCCGGCGGCAGATGACTCCATTGCCTCCGGGAGTTCCGCCACTGCCGTTTACATGTTCTGAATGTACCAAGTGTTTTACAGTAAAGTCACATCTTGTTAGACATCAGAGGAGTCACACGGGAGAAAAACCATTTAAGTGCTCTGAATGTAGCAAGTGTTTTATCCAGAAGCCACATCTTGTTATACATCAGAGGAGTCACACTGGAGAGAAACCATTTAGTTGCTCAGAATGCAACAAGTGTTATACAAATAAGCATCATCTAGCTACACATCAGAGGAGTCACAATGGACAGAAGTCATTTACAATGCTCTGAGGACCTGAATGTATCACGTGTTCCTCATGTTCCCTTGTATCCCTGCAATGGGGATGATACAAATGTCTGTGGGGGGCAGCTTTCAGGGCTGGTCACCTGAGAGAGAAATTCAATTGTTGTTGTATTAGTTTTGTATTATTATTTTATTGCATCTAGTACTCAGTACCTGTATAAACGCTGGTGCAGACCCATTGAGAACATTAATAGAGTCAGGTGAGACACACTTAGCACTTTGTGTCTGCAGGAACACCAGCGCAGACACGCTGAGAATCAGCAATCAGCTGTGACATGCATATGGAGTAAGTGCCGATGGATGAATAGAGCGGGGCAGTGTCCCATAATAATTAGCTCTTAGTTACTATACTGTGCCGTTATAACATAAACTAGTATGTGCCCATGGAGATATAACCTGTATTACACCAATATAAAATCATCTGAATAAAGGCTCTGATAACCCATTCAGTGGCGGGTTTTTATTACCATGTCACCTCTCCCAGGGTGGGTTTTTATTACCATGTCACCTCTCCCAGGGCGGGTTTTTAAATAATGAGTTGATCATGAAAATTCATCTTACAATAATTTATTTAAGAATACAATAAGTAGTTTTCAGAATATTTTGCCATGAAGGCAGACTATAAGCAAAATCACACACACAAATTCTAATACTGTCTTTTGGTGTGATCATTTACAAAGCAGCCTTCTGGATGTAATGGGATGTCCCACACAGCTTACATTCCCATCTATCTGCTGGGATACTACTTCTTTCCTGTGGCTGGTATATGGGTTGGGAAGTGTCTTTCAGTAAGACGAGCTGGTGGGTCAGTTTTTGAGGGTCTTCCTCCCATGAACACTTTCCTATTCATCGTATACTTTTCTAAAATCCCATGAATGACTTTATGTCTAAATTGTAGGAGACTGCAGTTTTCATCACCACTTTTCCCATATATATAATATGGGCAATTACAAGAGTTATATCAAATGAAAGAATAGTTTCCTATACCATCTGACACTCTTTCTGAGGCATTCATATGGTTTTATTTTTTGGTTTAATCTGTCTACTCCTACCATTTTTGCCTTGTAGTCTGGAACTGCCTCTGGCTTCTTCACCTGTGTGACATAGTCTTCCCATTTGATTGCTGCTTAAATTCCTGATGTGTAGCATCAATTTCTTCAATTTAGCAGCCTGCAGTTCCTTTGGCATTTCCTTTCTTTGTAAGTTAACTGTTCCACAGGCTCCAACACCACGACATTGCAGCTCATGGAAAGGTATTGGACTCGAGAACCATCGGTCCATGAAAACAACATATCCTTTACCGATAAGTTCTGGGCACAGCACAAGTTTGGTCACTGAAGCATGGCTTATTCGTTTATGTGAAATACTTTCTCCCTCCCGCCCTTCTTCACCTTGGCCAGTGTAAATGAAAGTCCCAGGCATATCCTGATTGTGATTCACATATGAAAAATATTTGTATTCCAAACCTGGCTCTCTATAGCGGAATATATTGTCTCATTAGTTGCCTTCCTTTGAATAGCATAAGGCTGTCAGCTACATAAATATATTGCTCTGGCATATATGTTTTTCTAGTGGATATAGATTTGAGGATTTCGCACTGGATTTATACCAAGTAGTATATTTTACGTGATAGGATTTTATTGTCAGCGTTTGCTCCAATACCCAAAATAGATAGCTATTAGTTGCTTTATTAAATATGTGGGTTGGAGGTGCTCCCCTAAGTCAGTGAAGACATTAAGATACACAGAGAAAACGAAGACTTGTGTTGGGGCACTAAATAGATGAGAAAGGATGTATACAATTTAAAAATTTACTTTTATTTGGTTGATTTAGAAAAGAGTCCTAAAATATCCCTTCAGTAATTGGCTGAACTGGGTGTAGGAACTAGAAAAGAAATACTAGTATGGTATTTCCAACAATACATTTACCACAAAACAAGACTGACATACATTCAATGCACACTGATAGTATTGTAATGAACCCTTTCAATGAAGGCAATTAGCATACATTATTAGAAGGAGGATCGCTTCTCATTAACTGCTTAGCTCTTATCCTACTATTGAGTACACATTAATTTGGCAGAAGATATCAGTCCTTAGGAGTGATTTACACTGACCGTTAAACACAGCGAATTATATTATCATGAGAAATTAGATCCTGTAAATAACTTAATTAATATTCCAAGATATACACAAACTGTTGTAATATTTCTCACAGGGCACATAGTATTGGTTGTGACATATAACTATACTGGTATTCAAAAAATATATATAAAGGGAGCTCCAGGCAAGATTCTCTTTATTTTCCACTTTCTCACTATCGTGTGCCAGAGGATCGGGAGATGGGAATTCTAGCAGAGATGCTTTAGCTCAGGAATGACAGTTTAAAAGTTCCTTCTGCTGCTTACTTTCAGTTATTCAGCAATACTGGTGTTAAATAACATTGCAGTACTACTGGCCAGCTGTCAGCAAAGTGAGAGGAACTAAATGGAAACTATGTTTGTGCAATCTGTATCTATTTTATCAAAGGAAAGATTGGTTATATAAAGAAACAATTAATTGGTATGGTAACAGCGTATGCTGTTTAAACCACTACTAATATTCTACACCGTATATTGATATGTTTGCACAGAGAATAAAGAGAGAATTAGGGATCTCCAAGGTGTTAATTCCAGTAAAGATTCTGCTGTCCTCTCATCATTATGCAAGCGGATGAGGGATGAGAGATCTGATCTGACACCTGTCAATCTGAAAAGAGATAAAGTATAAACTCTCTATTGCTCTGCGTTTAACATGTGGGATATACCCTGATGCTGCAGAGCATTGCAGGGCATAGACCACTGGTCCAGCGAGTGAGAGGAGATTCAGAAATACCTTTAAGTAGTCTTCTTATTTTAGAAGTCCTAGCTTGGTTGCCACAATCCAAATAAAGGGCCTTATTTTGGTTCATTCTTTCTGACAAAATCCTTCTTAGATTGACAAAACCATGTGCACTGCAGGGGGGCAGATGATGCTTGTGCAGAGAGAATTAGATTTGGGTGAGTAATTTTGTTTCTGTGCAGGGAAAATACTGACTGCTTTATTTTTACACTGCAATATAGATGTTATCAATTTAAGTTTTCACATCTATTCATTTAAATTGAACAAAAACCGCACAATACGGCATATTCTAGAGAACAGACAATATGTAACTATTTACAACAATAGGAGTGTGGGATGTGTCATATATTGGTGAATGAGAATGAATGAAACATACATGGAACTGTTGGCAGAGTAAGGATTATAAGTATATGACTACAACTGACAGAAATATTAATCTTCCCTGTACTTGACCATGAAGAGATTTCTTATGGAATGATTAATATGTAGTAGATTGAAACTGTATGGGATTGCCCAAAGACTACTTACCTTCCTTGATATAATGGTATATTGACTTATGGGTCCCATACATCAGCAATTAATTGTGACAATCCTCCGTTCTGGAGATGATTGTCACAATTAATCTTTAATGTGTGGGCTCCCCCTTTTGGCAATCCCAATCAAAAATTAATAGGGATCGCCAATCGATTGCTGAATCAGATTTTTATACATGTTTAAAAACATGAAGTTTTAATGAAGTTTCATTTTTGTATGTGTGGGAATTATAACAGGAAAAATCTGCCGATAACTGAAACAAATCTGTAATGTGTGGGCAAGTCAAATAGATTAAAGAAACCATTTATCTGGGGGGGGGGGGGGGGGAGGAATCACTGGATCTGAGAAGCAATTAATTGTGACTGCTGATGTATGGGGCCCATTACTATATAATCAGCACCATTAAATAACCCACAGGTAATTGTTTTGGAGTCCCATTAAGTATAAGAATCTTTAAAACAGACTAGATTCTCATAGAACAAAAACACAGTGCGTAAAATTTCAATCTAAAAAAAAACAACAATTATTTTCAACACTTTTCACATTCTACCCTATATTTTGCTGGCTTTTAGCAATTTTAGCATATGTACTAATAAAAGTTACATTTTATAAAGAAAAGTATAATTTTGTAATGATTCCATACAAGACGGGTCTTACAAATATAGCTTAATCCAGTGAGTGCCCCAAGATACGAACCCTTTTTTATTTTGCTTTTGGGATATTTGCAAACAAATGTTAATAACGACAGCTTGTCTAGTTAAGCAGTTCATTACCTTATTCGTCCTTTTATTGGTCATAGTTAGTATAGTAAATTACTCCCTTAAATGTACTGGTTCTCGAAAAGTCCCATAAGCAAATTTTCAAATCTATGTGCAAACTGTTATGCCCATGGCAGTCCCATGTACTTGTAATAAAAAGTATGCCTCAGACAGAAAATAATTATTTAAAATAATACATTTTAAGTAATCCATAATAAGTCTGCCATATATCTGGTCCAGCATCAGAGTTTAAGAAGTGGACTAAAGCTGCCACTCTATCTTTTTGGAGAATATTAGTATAAAGTAACATTACATGTTAATAGAATATTGCTTTTCCTTTCAGTGCACAAAAGTTAATTGTGGTCACTGGCAACTGTACCCAAACCTAGACATGGTGAGTTCAGTTATATCTTGTAGATAGATAGATAGATAGATAGATAGATAGATAGATAGATAGACAGACATAAAATATATGTATGCATGTTTGATATGTAGAACATTTTAGTGCTGACTTTCTGCCTGGACAATAGGTGACTCCTAAACAAAAGCTTCCATTGGTGATGTAACAGGATGCCAGAGGCTGCTGTAATCTAATTAGAATACAAGGTGTTACCCTGCCAGGGTGTAATTAGCATTTCCATTGTAATAAGTGACTTTAGGAATATTTATACCTCATTTACAAGACATGGAGCTGGGCAGGAGAAGCTGCTGTGGTGAATGACTATATACTAATGTTATGTGACCCTAATTTACATGTCACCTCTCAGTGTAATAATTCCTTCTGGGCAACCTGGGAACTACTGGGGAGAGATGGGGAGGAGTGACTATAAATAGGGCTGTATCAGACCACTGGGAGCTGATGAAGGAGCTGCTGTATCAGTTACTGGTTGGAGAGCTGGGAGGATGGAGGAGTAAGAAAGAGACAGAGGAAGCATCTCCAGAGTAAGGTAATTATATTATACATAAGAATATATTGATACATGAACAAACCTTTGTAGATATTATTGTACAAATATTGTCTTGTTATCAATTATTAGTCTATATTTGGGTACTTGTGTACTAGTACGGCGCCCATCGCAGACCATAAGGCATGCGATGGTATGCGATGTGATGCAATGCGATTGGCACCCGATGGTATACAATAAAAAATTGTATACCATTGTATATGGCATACAATGACATACAATGTGATTTTAAATTGTATAAGCACCCTAATGGAGGCTTACAATGTTAAATGCACCCCCACGCCACCAACCACTATGAACATGAACCCGAAGCGTGGCGAGCGCAGCGAGCCCGCGAGGGGCGGCGGTATGTGTCCTATGACCTTTTCATACCCCCACTATCCACATCGGCGTGGAGTTAATTCAATATAGTTTGGCGATCGCAGCGAGCCACCGAGCCCGAAGCATGGCGAGCGGACACGGAATACATGTAAAGTAATACGCGTGCCCTCGCGGGGCTTACTGCGCTCGCCACGCTTTGGGTTCACGTCCATAGTGGGGGTGGCTTGGGAGTGCATTTAACATTGTAAGCCTCCATTAGGGTGCTTATACAATTAAACATCGTATAGGGGGCTTATACAATTTTAAATCACATTGCATTGCAGTGCATCGGGTGTATGCCATGCAATGCGATTATATTTTGTATGACCAAATATCCTGGGTGCCGTGCTAGTACACAAGTACTTATATATGTAATATCTATTGATAAATAAAACACTGCATAAAACTTCTACAAATATCTAGATTTTACAGTATATTACACGATTCTACATTATCATATGGAACACTGAATAGTAAGATATACTTGAAGAATTATGACAATTACTGTCAGTTAATAATAAATGTCTAAACATATTAATGGGAATTTATAGTTTGTCAGTGACATTGGGGGAAGTTTAATATCATGAGAGATTCAGAAAGTGAGAAGTTTGGTAAGAAATCTCCAGTTTTTTTTTTTACTGTGTTAATGATTGCCGCTTTAAAAAACCTGAAGATTTCTTACCAAATCTCTCACTTACTGAATATCTCATCCTATTAAATTTCACCCTTTGTATAAGTCAGTAATGTAGCAGCAGTAAAGTATTATGTCTCATGTTGTAGTAATGAAGGAATTCCTTCTTGAATAATATATAATACTCTCAGCATTGAGACTGGTCTGATCCGAAAGCTTGATTCCTAATTGCTCTCAAGTTAAAGTGCTGCGGAATTTGTATGCGCTATATAAGAAACTGTTAATAAATAAATAAATAAGTAACAAATTAATACAATTTGGCAAAATTACCTTAAACCAACTTTTTAGAGGCAGGTCTTGTAATCATAGATAGAAGAGATATCATCCTACCCTTGTTTTATATTATATTCTTCATATATAAACAAACAAAGAAAACATATACATAGTGTAGAAGCCCTTATACACAGTTCCCCACCCCTGCTTTATAGATACATGGTCACCATGGCTAGCGCATCACAATGCTCCTCCCCCTCTTTCAGTTGGCTTATAACAATACAGCATAAGCTTGTAAATAATCAAATGTGACATTTGAGGGGATTCTCCATTGTTCACAATACAATTTATTGTTTGCATATTATCTGATGTATTTTACTGAGAGGGACACTGGATTTTTAGTCGCTGTATTCCTTTACCCATCTTTCCCTATTTTATTTGTTGTTCTCTCCCTTTCCCCTTCCAAAATATATGTACGTTTATTTGATCACAATATATGGAAAATTTTTCAATAAACAGATTATTCCCAAAAATATATAAAAATTGTAAATGACTTGGACATATTTACAATGGTATATAAAAATACATCATTTTCCAGATATAAAGTAGCACTATTACAGTAATAGTAGAATTACCACAATATAGATTTTAAAATATATATTTTTTCTTGCAGGACAAATAAGTAACAGGATTTTCATTTGGAAGACGCTGTGGAAAGCCACACAACAGTCAGATCAATCCACCTACACCATTTCTTCCTGCAAATCTGGGGGACTCCCTAAAGCTACTTTCATTTTATACATAGGAGAAACCTTCTGCAGCTAATTTGTTTCTCATCCAATACATGATGAGTCTGACAGGAGAGAGACCACATCTGTGCTCTGAGTGTGACAAATGCTTTACATATAAATCACATCTTCTCAGACATCAGAGGAGTCACACAGGAGAGAGACCACATCTGTGCTCTGAGTGTGACAAATGCTTTACATGTAAATCACAGCTTCTCATTCATCAGAGGATTCACACAGGAGAGCGACCATTTACATGTTCTGAATGTAGCAAGTGTTTTACAGTAGAGTCATATCTTGTTATACATCAGAGGAGTCATACGGGAGAAAAACCATTTAAGTGCTCTGAATGTAACAAGTGTTTTATCCAGAAGTTCAACCTTGTTATACATCAGATGATTCATACAGGAGAGAAACCATTTAATTGCTCTGAATGCAGCAAGTGTTTTACCAGTAAGCGTAACCTAGTTACACATCAGAGCAGTCACACTGGAGAGAGACCATTTAAATGTTTTGAATGTGCCAAGTGTTTTATCCAGAAGGCCCAACTTGTTAGACATCAGAGGAGTCACACAGGAGAGAAACCATTTAGTTGCTCAGAATGCAGCAAGTGTTTTACCCATAAGCATAATCTAGTTACACATCAGAGGAGTCACACTGGAGAGAAACCATTTCGTTGCTCAGAATGCAGCAAGTTTTTTACCCGTGAGCATCATCTAGTTACACATCAGAGGAGTTACACAGGAGAGAAACCATTTAAATGCTTTGAATGCGCCAAGTGTTTTATCCATAAGGCTAACCTTGTTATACATCAGAGGAGTCACACAGGAGAGAAACCATTTAGTTGCTCAGAATGCAGCAAGTGTTTTACAAGTAAGCGTAATCTAGTTACACATCAGAGGAGTCACACTGGACAGAAGTCATTTACATGCTCTGAGGACCTGAATGTATCACGTGTTCCTCATGTTCCCTTGTATCCCTGCAATGGGGATGATACAAATGTCTGTGGTGGCAGCTTTCGGGGCTGGTCACCTGAGAGAGTAATTCAATTTGTGCCTTATGGCACAAACAGCTGATGGCACCTTCCACTCTCAGCCTCCTGAGGCAGTGAGCAGCAATATGTGAAAGTGACCTGTATGGGTTCCCAAATGTCACTTTTCACATCATGCCCATAACTTCAGATGGGTTATATGTGTTACATTGCTACATTCATTCTGTTTGGCTGCAATCAGCATAATAATAAAAGAACATTAATTTAGGACTCCCAATCTCCTGTCACTTTAGAAATGAGATCGGCTGTGCAGAATACAAATGAATCCCTTCTATATGATTACATGTTAGGAAATTTTATTTAATAAATGTAACAATTTGTATTTGTATATAAATCTGTCTTGTTAAAGACCAGAGAGAAGAAACATCTGTAGTTGATCCTCTGTGCCAGTGACTGTAATAAACATTGTGTTATGTGAACCCTCCAATAATATCCCTGCAATAGTATTTATTTATTTATTTACAGTTTCTTATATAGTGCAGCAGATTCTGTTATGGTGTGTACACACGTTAGATGTGCCTTAAGATCCTATCCACGATCTGATCAGATAGGATCGTGGATAGGATCTGAAGGCACATCCGATTTGCATCCTATCTTGACTATACAGTGCAGATCTGCACTATATAGACAAGGCAGCCAAGACTTTCTGGCTTCCGATACGTGAACGCGCATCAGGAAACCCTTGCGATCTGCATCCGATGCGATCCGATGTTCACTATATCGTCAACATCGGAAAGGAAATCGGACCGTGTGTGCACAGCATTACAGTCTCTTATATAGCGCAGCAGATTCCGTTGCGCTTTACAATTGTAAACAGAGATAAACAAACAGGGTAACAACAGACAGATTTGGAAGTAAGAGGGCCCTGCTGCAAGCTAACAATCTATAGGGACATAGGAGGGAAACACAAGGACAGGCACCAGTAATAGCATAGCTTGTAGGTCCAGAAGGGAAGCTATATAATACATAAGTAGAGGGTTATGCATATGGGAATTAATTATGATAGGCTTGCCTGAAGAGGTGAGTTTTGAGGGAATGCTTGAAAGTTTGGAAGCAAGTCGAGATTCTTATTGTACGTGGAAGGGCATTCTATAGGGTGGAAGCAGCCTGATGAAAGTCATGTAATAGTGAATTGGAGCTGGTGATCCATGCAGAAGAGACAGAGATCTTGTGCAGAGCAGAGATTTTATTTATAAATATATTTATGGTGCTCTCCTGACATAAAGGGAGCTGCTACAATTGACCCCTAATACCAGTGGCATAAGAATAGCCCCACAGACCCCACAGTTGCGGGGAGGTGCTGAGGGTCTGCAGGGCTGTCTATGCGCTGCACTGCTGCTGGTGCCTGGGACCAACCAGACCCTTTGCTCGCTGCCGCCACTGGGACCAACAGATCTACTTGTCTCTTGTCTGCAGCCCCAGCTATCCTCTTGACAGGCTCCTGTTAATGAAAATGACCCTCACAAAATGTCCTTCTTACAGCACACACTTTTTGAGGATGCTAGAGCAGGCAGAAGCCTGCTCTAGCATATTCAAAAATGGTCTGCTGTTATGGGCAGCCATTTTGTGAGGGTCATTTTCATAAACAGGGTCATTTTCATAAACAGAAGCCTGACAGGAGGAGATCTGGGACTGCAGATCCCGGCGGAGGTGAGCAGAAGTGTAAGCAGTGGGGTTAGGGGTTGGAGGAGGGTGGCGGTTTTTATTTTATGGGGTGGGGGGCTTTAATTTTAAGGGGGGCGGCTGAAATTTCTGGTGGAGTGATGCCAAATTTATAGTTACACCACTGCATAATACACTAAAATACAACACACAAAGGAGAGAATAGCAGTTTCTTGGTGGTGGGCACTGAATCAAAACATAACTTTTACTGTATTTGTATGTCATGTTCAAGTTACAGCACAGGTCAAGCACAGATTTCTGTAAGGAGACAAATAGGAAAACAATAGACTCCTAAGACGAAAATTATGGAAGGGAGGAGGGGGACAGAAGGGGAAAGCAACTGGGATAGATGAGAATAATTTTTGTGTGATAGTCAAAATATTAACTTGGAACGTTAGAGGTCTTAACGATAAAGTTAAAAGATCATTGGTGCTAAATCATTGCAAAACTTTAGAAGCTGAAATTATTTGTCTTCAGGACACCCATTTGTGTGGAGACCGGCTTCTGGCGTTAAAATGCCCCTGGATAGGAGCAGCATTTCATGCCCCTTTTACATCTATGTCCAGAGGAGTTTCAATTCTGGTAAAGAAATCTGTGATTTTTGAATTTAGAACAGCCAAGGTGGACCCCGGGGGTAGATATGTATTTCTAGAATGTAGCATAGACCATGTTGATATAAGTCTTTTAAATATATATATCCCAGTGCCATTCTCATATGAGATATTAAGGGCAGCGGTAGATTTTGCCACTTCATTCCCGGAAAACCATACGATCTGTTTAGGCGATTTCAACAACACCATATCCCCTCAGTTAGATAGGTGGAGTAAATCTAGTAAAGAAGCCAATAAGGAAGGGAATAGGTTTGCAGAATTTATAGAGGGGATCGGGTGGAAGGACCCATGGAGAATGAGAAATCCAGACCTACCCCAATTCTCATGCTATTCAGCAACCCATAGGGCCTTCTCTAGGATAGATTTGATCTTAACATCGGATAAATTAATAAATAAGATCACGCATATTGAATACAAGCGCAGGGAATATCAGATCACGCTGCGTTAATTATGCAGCTAAATCTAGGAGAATCTATTGGGTTCCGGTATTGGAAGCTACAACCTTTCTGGCTTTCACAGATCAATCAGGATGAGATTGACGGGGAAATGATGGCCTTTTTTTAAATTAATGAAGGATCTACATCTGGGACGCATTTAAGGCCTTCCTGAGAGGAGTGTTCAGTAAGAAAATTTGTTTTATTAAGGGGGCACACCGGAAGAGAGCACGCGAACTAGACGCACAAATGATTTACTTAGAAAATATATATTTCACCAGTAAGACAGATTCAGACTGGAATGAGTGGCAAAAATCTCAGAGAGAATGGCTGGAGTATCTACTGGACGTATATAGTCGTCGGCTTTTATCAAGCTCAAACTACTGGTATTCGAGCACTGATAAAGTGGGGACATTTTTGGCCTATTTAACGAGATAGGATAGACCATCTAATATAGTTTCCAAAATTAGGACAGATGCAGTGGAAACTCTGACCTCTACTCCTAGGATAGTGGATGAGTTTTTCGCTCATTTTAATTCAGTGTATCAATCACATATTACAGTGGACCATGAGGATATTGGGATGTTTCTAGGGGAAATAGATCTCCTGCAACTCGACCTTTTTAAATGAGCAAATAGTTACCAGTCCCACATGGATATATAACTCTCGCTGTTGTTGATAAAGTTCATTCCTTGAACTCCATTCATTAATTTTTTGAAGTATACATTTCCCCTGGTCTATTTAATAGTGAATAGTGCGTGCTGTTGTTGTGCGTGACGTCAGGGGAGCACGCCGGGCGCCGGCACCACATGATTAAAGGGGGGGGGCTGAGGTGAAAGCGGGGAGAAGAATTGGAGCGGAAGCTCCCAGGGTGTCTTTGCTGTATTTTACACTTTACTCTTCACACAGGTGCCCTACTGGGCAGTCCAGCATTTACCGATTTTACACAGTGTTTACAGCAGAGGATCCCTGTGTCTGGGGCAAGCTGAATTTTACACCCAGATGTCTTTGCTTAATTTTTGCACTTTACACTTCCCCACTGGTGCCCTGTTGGTCAGCCCAGCTTTACAGATTTTACACAGTGCTTAAAACAGTGAGGAGCCCCTGTTTCTGAGACAGGTTGTGTTTCACACTTTTACCACTGGTGTCCTGCTGGGCAATCCAGCATTGCCGATTTTACACAGTGCCTATACAGCAATCAGTACCTGCTTCTAAGGCCAGCTGCGTTTTTACGCTTTACAGTTTACCACAGGTGCCCTATTGGTTGATCCAATTCTGCAGTTTTGCACGATGCTTCCACAGTAAATAGTCCCTGCTTCTGAGACAGGCTGTGTTTTTTCACTTTATAGTCTTCCACAAGTGTCTTACTGAAAAGTCAAACACTGCAGACACTACACAGTATTTAAACAGCAAATGGTCCCTTGCTTCTGAATTTCTGTTGGTGCTTTGTTTATAATATAGCAGTAGTCCCATGTGAGTTTTAATTAGGTTATTGTATATGATTTATGCTGTGTTTGTTCCACTTGTTTTGTTATTACTGGTCTTGTACCTCTGCAGGCTATCTCAATAGTTTTATATGCTGCTTTGCTATATGTTGAGAGAGATAATCTTTACACTGTTTTGGTAATAATCTACGGACCTCTTGTGGCCAGGGAACACAATTTCACTAGCATGAATATTGTAACCTTTTGTTGCATGAAACGCTATCTGTATTATGGCTAATTACTCTCTTCTGGATAGGGTTAATTGCTATTCACAATATAGGGGTTTCTCCTTCCCTTGGGAGGGTATACCTTTATTGAGCACCGTTTAGGTGACACTTATATTAGAATTTTCTGTGGGTGCTGTTATTTGGAATGTAGCAATAATCCCATGTACATTTTAATAAGGTTTGTTAAATATGATGTATGCTGTTGTTGCTCTGCAGGTTATATAGTCACTAGTACTGATTTTATGTATCTGCAGGCTACTGTATCTCATTTGTTCTGGTCATTCTTTACACAATTTAGGATATCAGCATGTAATTTCTATGCAGTCATCCAATATATGTTGAGGGAGATGATTCTTTCACTGTATTGGTGGTAGTCTGCTGACCTCCTGTGGACAGTGTACAGAATTACATCTACATATATATTCAACCTTTCATAACATGGTCTCTATCTTTAGCAAATAGCTCTCCTCTAGATAGAATTAATTGCTAATCCTAATATAGGGATTACTGCTTCCCTTGGGAAGGCATCTCTTTTTATGCCCTCAAGATTATTACATGTGGGCTAGTACAGTTTATATCATACACATCTGGTTATAATAACAGTATTGACTTAGAACAAAGGCTTATTGTTCCTTCCGACACGTGTTTCACAACATGCTTTATCAAGGCAATGATAAAGCATGACTGCCCTGCCCAACTGCTCACCCTCCTTCTGACACAGGTCATGTGACATGCTACAGACTTTCTGTGCAGCTGCTGAGGCTGCTGGGAATTATTCACCACTGTAAACAAATTCACCATAGTGTGCTTCATCATGACACACAATACATTGTATAGTAGGTTATTACACTTGTACTGTGTATTGTTTCTGCATACACATATTACACTCAGCCCTCTGGGCCCGCTTCCAGCAGTGCACCATGCCCGAGGGCTGGCTACTTGGTAAGTACATTTTCACTTTATATCCATGCATTTGCCTCTACCTATAGTGTAAACTGCAATTGTTTTACATGTAAAAAGTAGGGAAAATTCCATCCTAGTGATGTGCTTATGTAGTGAGTTTTACTATAAATCATGTACATATAAATTATATTTCAGATGGCATGTTGCTAATGGCAACCAGGGTTGGTGACAGGGGGGGTTAAAGTGGACGGGCTCCAGCAATCTAGCCGGCCTGTCAGTTACCCTTGTGGCTCGGCTGTCTACTATGCACCATCTGTGTGTGGCTGAGTCTGACTGACTCACTGTGTGCCACTGCTGACTACTGTGTGTACACTCTGCTGCTCAATGCTCAGAGCCATCTACTCTGTGTGTGTGCACGGCCTGGGTCCACAGGCGCACAGCCATACCCGCCGCTGGCGCTGTGGCTTCAGTCACTGGCTCCTGTACTGTTACTGCGCATGCGAGGGTCATCTGTTCTGCGCTCTGTGAATGCCCTGCCCTGCCTGCTTGTAGTGCTCAGTGTTCTTTTGTGAAAGTTACAAGCTAGCAGCAGCCAGAAGCCAGCAGGAAGCAGCAGCCAGGAGCCAGGCCAGCAGGACTGAGAACGAGACAAGTACGCACCTGATAACAGGATCTGGAGCAGCCAAAGGTTAAATGAGGCGTGTGTGGATTTGGGATTAGGTGGGGGCCCCCATAAATATCATTGTACAGGGCCCCAGGATTTCTGTTGCCGGCCCAGAGGGCAACCAATGTAATTGTTCACCTTTTCAACTAGCAAATTATAGCAGATAGGAACCATTATGCTTGCTTAGCCTCTAGCAACATGCCTGGTAAACGTGTAGGTACATTACAGTAGCGCACGCAGGGGGGGTTTCTGAGTACCCAGAAACCCCTCTAGAAGTCTGTGGGTCCTAGGCTGAAAGCTGAGGGTCCCTTCTTTCCATTGTTACAAGAATTTTAAAAATCGGCCCTTGGGAACCGGGGATATCTGACTTCAAAGCAGTGGTCCCCATCCAAGCCTGTTAATTGCTCTTCCCAGTCAGATATTTAAGGTTCTGTCTGACTTATAGTTTTTCTGAGGGTATATTACAAAATCTGGGACTCTCCCCCTTTGTCTCTACTGTTCCCAGAACCAGAGATATCAGCCTTCCAGCAGCTGGTTACTGCTCCATCTCCACACACCTGGTATGTAGTTTTATATACTCGTTGGCAGATTGCTCTGCCTCCTGAACTCTGATCCCCTAGTCCCCAGTACCATTTGGTAGATGGGATTCTATAGTTTTTAATTACATTAAAATTTAAGAAATCTATTTGCGGAAACTGGATATATGTGCAGCCAAGCAAGCTGTCCTCCCACCAGAAAATTATGAATAATAAGCCCACTCCACTATACACCTCTCCTCTACATATTAAACATCCTCTACCACCCTGGAAGTTATGTATCAGGGCCCCTTATTATTATTATTACTATTTATATACATTTGGTCTATCTATAATACTTTAACTGACCTGGCATATACTGGGTCACCTAAGTGTCCATCTCCGTGCTTTGCTTCGCCCCTCTGGAAACCCCCTTCTGAAAATCCTGCGTTTGCCCCTGCATTAGATTCTCTTTATGCCATACAAACGTGTTAGTGTTAAGCTGTAAACTACCATTAGAGTAATTATTTATTATTTGTGTAGAGATATTCGCCTCACTTTTACATTCAATAGTGTCATGTGTAACAAACCTTTATACACATGGTGCATTAGATTGTATCGCCACAATTATGTTTTGCAGGTAACTCAGGATATGGGTGTCTCCCTTGGCTCATGACATCTCTGTGTAAGCCACAAGGCCCTTCACAGCACTGCTACAATGATGCACACATGTTGTGGAATGCACCTTTGTGGTGCTGAAATGTCATATTAGGTGTTTGGACTGATCATCTGGTACACCGCTTTACCACCCAGCGAATGTAGTCATGCTTGTCCAGGCTTGCTGCATGCTGCATAACATTGCCCTTGGCCAAGGTAATTATGTGGAGGAAGACATTGCAGTCATGCAGGAAGCTGAAGATACACAGCTTAGGGTAGTTAGGAGTACATGGAGGGGATGTGATTTGCATTGAGCTGATACGGCAGAATGTCTCAGGTTTATAAAATGTAAATATTACAGATGTACATGTAAACGCTATATTTTGAAACATTAATGTACATTAACTGTGAAACTTTCAATGTCCTCAATGTTTAGGGGATTAACTCCCACCCCAAAGAAGTTCTGCCATATGTGTTGGTGATTTGATGCAACATAACATATGAAAATATAACAATTGTAACATTGAAAAAATGTAGCAATGGTTTTGGTTGTATGTACTGTATATTCATATAAGTGCTAGTGAAGGGTTAAAACATTTTAGTGACATATTTCAAAACAATCATTAACATGTGATGGTATGAAAAAAAATGCATATTAGAGCAGCCAAACGTGTTTTACTTTTGATCAAAATACACATATACATTATTGACATTACTGCAATTATACGATTCATTTGAAAATATAAATGTATGTAAAATAAAGACAACAATACATTTGGAGCATAATTAAGGCTTTTTGGCCTGGCTCCTGCTATAAACCCCCTTTCCACCTGTGGCAACACCACCCCTGGTTTGGACACTCCTACATGGGGGAGTAGTTGGGGAGCTACTGATTGTAGTGCTGGATACACTGCTGATATTAGAAGGAGCAGGAGCAATTATATTTGGTGTTTGTGTGCTGAGTTGTATCTGCAGAGGCACCAAAGCAGTGGTTGTGCCATAATGGATTGGGTTTGGGCATTGACATTTTCATTTAGTGTCCTTAGTGAATCTGTTTGGGCCCTTAAGCCCTGGCTGATTTCTGATAGTTGTGTATCCAGAGTGGCAGCCATACGTATTTGTGCACCAGCACTTATGCGGACAGTGTTAACTACCTTACAAGTTTGTCTGTAATTATTTCTAAGATACTTCTGCATGTTGTGCATTTGATGACTTTGGTTTTCCATGAACCCTATCTGCTTGTGTTTGAAGGTGTCTAATGACCTTGCCAGCTCACCTGCAGTAGGGGCTGTAGGGGCTGGTTGGGTAAGTGGGGTATGTTGGAGTGGCAGGATGCTTGGTGGCCTTTGTGCGATGGCTGGCTGTGTTGCTTCCTCCACATGATCCAAAGACTCCACTGTCTCCAGTATAATTCCGGCTTCATCCTCCAGCATTGGCGGCCGTTGTGGTGGTTGGAGCGGTTGTTGTGATGTCTTAGTAAATATGTTGAAATTGGTAAATATGTCCCCACTATTCTGCCGTTTATGTGAGTGTGCATTTTTGATAAATTGAAAGGTTATGCACATTGAGAACCCTCCTTTATACGGACACTTTTACATCACCATATCATTTATGTGCGATGGCTGGCTGTGTTGCTTCCTCCACAGGATCCAAAGACTCCACTGTCTCCAGTATAATTCTGGATTCATCCTCCAGCATTGGCAGCAGTTGTGGTGGTTGGAGCAGTTGTTGTGATGTATTAGTAAATATGTTGAAACTGTTAAATAAGGGGGCGTGGCCTGACTAGCAAAGGAGTAGGGTGCACTACTGCGGAGCTCCTGCTTTTCCTGCCCAAAACCAGATAAATACACCCTTCCCATATACAATACCCGGCTTGTTGCTTTGGGTATCAGTAGCTGGGCACCCATGACCTGAGCTGGTGAGCGCTGCGGAGCCGGGGGACCTGGAGACAGGTTCCTGCGGGTTGCGGCCTACCAAGCCCCAGAAGCCGGAACCTCAATTTCACGGCTCTGCCCGCTGCAGGGATCGTCGCCCGTCGGGATCACGGACGGTGCAGCTGGACTCCTTCCTCCAGCCCTGGTCTGGGCTGTGGTCTCCGGCCCCAGAAACTCCATCCCTGCGGGTAAAAGGGCTATGGAGAGTGAGGTGAGAGGCTCTTTGAGCCTGCTTGGTAGACGGCGGCAGCCATATTGGTGTCCCAGCGCGGGACCCGGCTCTTAGAGGCTTCTGCCCCTGACACCCCGGAGAGGGCATAGGTGTACAGCACTCTCCCCCTGTACCCAGGGGGGTTTTGGGGATTGAGAGGCATTGGTGCCCAGGGGACTGGAGGCGCTGGGCTTCCCTGCTTGTGGGGATTTACGGTGGCCATCTTGGGGGGAGGCAAGCAGATATCTCCTCTGGTACAGGAGATCAGCTTCTACAAGGACCAGGGTGTAAGAGAGCATCTGCCAGTCACACCTGCATGCTGTACATCACCAGCCTGTGTATACACCCTCAGACCTGGAAAGCATTTGCGGCAGCATAAATAGTGTTCTCTATAGTTCCTACCTGTATGCAGACCTCCAGCCTTTATATTACGCCTCTGGGACCCTGCCCTGTGAACTACTACGACCAGTCCTTATTCAATATTGCTTTGTTAGGGGACCTATCTCTTTTCACTGTCACTATGTAATAATGGTGTACATGGGCCCCTGACTCCCTCCACCCCGTGACTCACAGATCAATGTGTATGCTGTTCTGACCAATTTATGAGAACCTTCTCATGTAAACTAACCCCTTAATGCTTTTAAGATATCATCTCTGCTGTTGGAGTATTGCTCTGGGGCTTCTTCCCTACCTTAACCCCTTTCACAGATGCCGTCGAAATGAAACAAAGTCTCAAAAGCGGTCTCGCAAGTGGCTTTTTTTCAACCGTCACCGCAACGCGCTGTGAGTCAGAAGTCTCTTGACGCAATTTCTGCAGCAAGCTCTACATCCCCCTCATCGTCGGGTTCCCTCATGCCTTCTCAACCCTCAGTACCAGGCCTCACAGAGACGCCCGCCATTGACGACAATGCAGCCCTCACTGTTGGTACTATAAAGCTTCTTCTAACGCAATTCAAAGAGGAGTTGACAGCAGAATTTTGCACTGCCTTTCAAACCTGTCAGCACTCAATTAATGATCTGGGGGAAAGAACGAATAATCTGGAGAACAAAATGGGGGAGGTCGTAGGCTCGCATAACGGCCTGATCGACTCGCATGCTGCCCTAGAGGAGGAGGTTGCTGCGCTACGGGAGAAACTAACAGACCTGGAGGATAGATCCATAAAACATAAAGGAGGCCCTACTTAAAGCTGCCAGACCGTCATCAAACACAGCAGGGGCTTTGGGTTCCCTCCAACTCTTTGGGGACCTGTCTAGGGCCACATTGGCAAAAAGACGTACCTTCCAACCACTGACTGCTGCGCTTCATAAAGCTAATATTCTATACAGATGGGGGTTCCCCACGAAACTACTCGTGGCCCGAGGGGGTTCCACTATCACAATAACAAATGCGGAGAAAGGCATGAAACTGATCTCCAAATGGAACCTGTCGGATGCCCAATCTGTGCCCTCTCCTGACCATCGAATCCAGCAGGACTGGTCTACGGTGGAGTAATAGGTTCAAAAGGGACCTTCGGTTTCCCTCCTCTCCACTGAGACTCTTCACCCTCACCTAACACTGTTTATATCCTGCTACCATGTTTTACCACTGCCAGTGGGGTAATACTATAGTCTAGAATTGCTCTGAAGCATGCATTGTCACGTTTACTCGTTACTGTGCCTCTCTGCATTCCCTGTGTGCCGCAATTTGATTGGCAGGAGTAGATTTATCTAAAGTCCCATGTTAACTCTTTAATATTTCAACTAGATATGTTTATGACGTGTGGAGCTATAGGGTCATTGTATGTCGCTCACTAGGTTCCCGTTGTTATTGGTTATGAGGGACACAGCTACCACTCCTTGTTATTATTCCTTAAGTTTAGTTTTTTTTTTGGTTACGATATTAGTGAGTTGCAGGGTGGGTGACCACTACCCCCCACATGGAAATGTCAACTGAGGCACTGGTTTACAGGTGTCTCCTCTCGGCTCTGTTTAGAGCTCTGTCCTTTACCCAGTGTGTCTTGTGTTTTCCCCCTCCCAATGCTCCCCAGAGACGCGTTGATTTTCATTGCTGTAATGTATATATATTGCTTTATACAATAACGTCTTCCCTAGCTGATTGATGGTGAATATTATTTCTCTTAATGTTAAGGGATTAAATTCCTTTTTCAAGTGGAAAGCTGACATTGTTGCAATTCAGGAGACCCACTTTGCAAAGTCTGCACCCCCAAAATTTTTTGATAATAGATTCCCTCATTGTTTTACAGCCAACAACCCACAAAAAAAGCAGGCGTGGCAATTTTGGTCTCTAACCATTGCTCACTATCAGTCGATAGTCAATATGCTGATCCTGAAGGTAGATACATTATGCTAGTTGGTAAACTTGAAGATATCGAGGTCACTATAGTGTCATGTTATGCCCCGAATTCTAAGCAAATAGCTTTCTGTAAGAAACTGTGTACACTAATTGGGAGACATGCCAAGGGCGCCATTATGTTATTGGGAGATTTTAATCTGGTCCCACTATTAATAGGTCTACTTCCTACCCCACTCTCAATCCTCTACCTTTCGACAACTACTTGCTGAATATGATCTTTATAATGCATGGAGGGTAAAAAATCCCTCAGTTCGAGATTATTCCTTTTTTTCACACCCCCATCAATCCTACTCTAGAATTGATCTAGCTCTAACGGATAAGTGGTCACTAGCCTCTATTGTTAAAGCTCGTCTACTACCTATGTCCTGGTCAGACCACTACCCCTTGTTATTTAAATGGGACTTAGGCTCTCGCAGAGTCTCTCCAAGCCCTTGGAGGCTGGGAAACTTTGCACTATCCAACCCTGAGTCATGCCGAGCAATACAGGAGTCCTTGGTTGCGTACAATTCTTATAATAAGCCAGAGGATACAGATGTATTCAATCATTGGTGCTCTCTGAAAGCTGTAATCCGGGGTTCTGCCATCCAAGCTCCAGCTAGGTTGAAACGGGAGCACCTGGCAGAAGTGCGCAAATTGGAAGCTGATGCGACTAAGTATGAGGCTGCACATAAGGCAAACCCTGGGGACCAGCAAACCTACAGCCTGCTCCTTAGAATCAGGGAGAAAATAAATTAATTTGCTCTCAGGGAGGTGCAGAGGAACCTCTTTCGCCTAAACCAGAGATTTTACACCCTAGGAAATAAAGTGGGGCGTTTGTTGGCTAGGAAATTGAGGGGCCGACGGGCAAAAGCTAGAGTCCATAATGTTTATAATTCCGCTGGTGCCAAGGTATCGGATCCAGTTCACATTGCTAATGCCTTCGCTGATTATTACTCTAAATTATATAATCTTAAGGGTGATTCTAATACCCCTCAACCGCTCCCCTTCGACATTAATGCTTTTTTAGAGAGTGTATCCCTCCCTAGGATAGATGCTGGGACCTGCCAAGCCTTGTGCGCCCACTGAACTATCGCTGAAGTGGAGGCTGTCATTAATTCTATGCCCAAAGATAAAGCCCCTGGACCAGATGGGTACCCATCTAACTTCTATAAGCGCTTCAAGATGATCTTAGCTTTGATCTTACTAAATGTCTTTAACAAAGCTTCCAGCGTTGGTTATTTTCCCAAAGAGATGCTTGAGGCGCGTATAGTTACTGTCCCAAAACCGGACAAACCTACCTCATCTGTCCTAAATTTTCGCCCTATTGCTTTATTAAACACTGACTTAAAACTATAAGCTAAGATGGTAGCAAATCGTTTCTCGCCTTTGTTACCCTCTCTGATAGCAGCGGATCAGGTTGGCTTTGTGCCGGGCAGGCAGGCCCCAGATAATACTCGTAGAGTCTTTAATATCATAGAGAGTTTTGCCTCGAGTAAGACCCCTTTGTTGCTCCTGTCTTTAGATGCCGAAAAGGCTTTTGACAGGCTCCACTGGGGATATCTCCGAGCCCTACTGCATAAATTTGGGTTTGATGGTAGATTTATAGATGCTATATTTGCCTTATACTCTTCTCCTTCTGCGAAGGTGCTTGTCAATGGTTGCGTCTCCACTGGATTCAATATCCCTAATGGTACCAGACAGGGATGCCCTCTATCCCCACTTATGTTTGTTTTAGCCATAGAACCGCTTGCTGCGAAAATTAGATCTTCACAGGCCATTAGTGGACCCATGTTAGGAGATATGTCACACAAAATTAGCCTCTTCGCTGATGATGTTCTATTATGTCTTCTACAACCAGAAGACTCTCTCCCAGAATTACATAAGGTATTACAAGAATACTCCCATGTATCTTATTATAAATTAAATACTTCTAAGACAGAAGCACTCCCTATCAATATTCACCAGACATCAATTAAATTGTTAAAGGACCAATATCGTTATGCTTGGCAGCTGAGATCCCTTAAGTATTTGGGGGTCCAGGTTACCGGGGATAGTGATGTGTTCAACTGTAACTTTGCACCCCTATTGAGAGCATTTGAAAAACTGGTATATGAATGGCGTCTACATGAAGTCTCCTGGCTGGGTCGTATTGCCGCCTCTAAAATGATTTTGCTGCCTAAGATCTTATACTTGTTTAGAGCTATCCCTAGAATGCTTCCAAAATTGTTCATTTCAAATTATAATAAACTATTTGCTCAATATATTTGGAAAGGAACTAAGCCCCGCATATCTAAATCAGTGCTATCCTTACCGAAGGAATTTGGCGGAGTGGCCTATCCAGATTTAAGCTCTTACCAAGCAGCCTGCTTGCTCAGTCAAGCCAGAGACTGGTTTGTTACTGAAGCTCCTAAACCATGGGTAGTCATAGAAGAGGCTTTTTTACCAAATATTCGGCTCTCAGAATTGTTCTGGTTGCCTCCCCAGGTAGTGCCAAGTTGGTCTGGTCTGGGAGTAGCTATCAGAGATACTCTGTCGGTCTGGCATAGGTTAATCTCAGAAGATGATTCCATCTCCCTACCTAACCCAGAACTGTCCCTCCTAACAGTGGCTGGTCTCATACCAGACCTGAGACTAGATAGCTGGCATTCGGCAGGTATTACCGAGTTGAAAAAGATCTGCCCCTCAGGCACTCTCCAGCCCTTCTTAGAGATACAGAAGGAATATAATATTCCTAAGCAGGATTTCTATAAATATCTGCAACTGCGTCACTGGTTGTCATCTCTCCCAGACGGGCCTAAATTACCCTCTTCCCTCCATAGGATCTGGTCTAGCAGATTGACGTCTCCGGCACACACCTCCTGGTATAAGTGTGGGATACCCACAATTCTTTTTCTTTGCACCAAAGGGGAAAACCATACAAGCTCATCATCAGACCACCAGCAAGGTGACTCCAGATAAAGTGGGATCAAGAGAGGTGATTCAGCACCATCCACTGGGAGACCGGAGGAACTACAGGTGGCAGCTGTAAGGTACCCCGAATACAAAAATTGTCTGGCCAGACATAAAAACCTGGACAGTTATTCCACTAATCCATCAAACAAGACTGTTACTAAAACCAGCATTCTAACCAACTAATACACTAATCTGACTGTGACTAATTCAAGGGAGGCAAATTGTATTTGGTTTTAAATACCCACTAATCAGACACGACCGGTTGTGCTAATAATTTTATTTAACACCCCCCCCCCTTGTTTTACTAATTCTTATAATTGTATTGTGAATTTGTGTATTTTTTATTAGTGCATAAATAAATTGCATGTGTTCCCCTTTATTGCGCAGTTCTATTCTTTTTGTTTCTCCTGGTATAAGTACCTGGTCAGTAGGGGCAAAAAGGGCAAATTAAAAGCCCAGATTAGGTGGGAGTCTGATCTATCTAGAACTTTGGAGGAGGAGAAGTGGGATAGGATCTCCAATTCCTGTTTTCTGAACACCAGTCATTGTGAAATGTTCTACAAACTTTGCCACAGGGCGTACTTTACTCCACAGCGGCTGCATAAGATCTGGCCTTCAACTTCGCGGCTCTGTTGGAGGGGTTGTGGCCAAGGCGGTTCAATCCTCCATATTTTCTGGAACTGTCCTGTGTTGCGCCCGCTGTGGGGGGAAGTGTTCTCTCTTATTGAGAGAGTGTTGGGGACAAGAGTGCCTGAGGACCCTATTACTGCTCTGTTTCATTACACGGTTCTATTACCACGGGAGGACAACTACATACTAGGTCAAATTCTGATCGCCACTAAAGCAGCCATCGGACAATGCTGGAGATCTGCTTTAATTCCTAATATTCACCATATTATCAACAAAATACATAAACACTTCCTTTTTGAAACAATGGACTGCACTTACACACCCTCAGCCACTTCGATTCACTTTAAATGGATAACATGGGGAGACTATAGAGATAAACAACACGCATCTCTCGCATCCCCCCTTGTGTTGAATCACTGACACCTTTATTACATGCATAATGGGGATATGCTTGTATACAGGATACAAATGGTACCTTGTTTCTTGACTTATACTCGCCTCTGGGAACTGTTACCCCCCTTCCCTACCCGGTGTCTGACCCTTATGTGTCACTGTCCTTGTCGTGTATTGTCTGCCCCCCCCCCCCAAAAAATTACCTTGTTATTATATACTCAAGTCAGGTGGAGTGTTAGCTGCACAGGATACAGGTTACATTTAATTATCGTATGTTTAATCTGTATTGACCATTTCTGTGTTTTAATTCGTACCTCGGTAATATATAAATGTAAACTCTTCTATTTGACTTAATAAAAATTTATTTGGAAACTGGTAAATATGTCCCCACTATTCTGCAGTTTATGTGAGTGTGCATTTTTGATCAATTAAAAGGTTATGCACATTGAAAACCCTCCTTTATATGGACACTTTTACATCCCCATATTATTTATCATGATCTGATTTATAATTATATTGATGGGGTACCGCAAAAAAAGATACACCATATCACATTTTCAGGGGTGTGTATCGTATTGTCGACCCCACTTAGGTCGACCATTATTAGGTCAACACCGTTAGGTCAACAGGCAACTAAGTTGACATGGGTGAAGGTCGACAGGGGTCTAGGTCGACATGGTTCTAGGTTGACATTTACATTAGGTCGACATTGTCTTTTTCACTTTTTTTACCGGATTGTCGACACAGACACAGGTGGAAGTCAACCGCAGCCCCTCGCATCGCTCTCTTCACTCGCAATGCTTCAGCACACTATTTCATTCTCCCACCATACCCTAGCGGATGGTAGGGCATGAAATACTGCCTGTCGGCACATGTCGGCTTAAAAAAAAAACAGTGAAAAAAACCCATGTCGACCTCGTGACCTGTTGACCAAACCGATGTCGACATAATGCAAATGTTGACCTAGAACCTAGGTGGGGTTGACAATATGACTTAGTACAATGTTGACCTAGACCCTTGTCGACCTTCATCCATGTCAACCTAGACACCTGTTAACCATGTTGCCTGTCGACCCAATGGTGTCGACCTAATGACTGTCAACCTAGGTGGGGTCGACAATGTGACCGTTTCCCTTTTTCAGCCACCAATTCACATTCCATTAAATAGTTAAATTCTACACCAAAAAAAAAATCAATTTTAAAAAATGCGATAAGGTGCGATTTCTGAACCTTACTAAAAATCGCATCCCAATAAATGTCACCCTTGAATTTTTATGCACTTTCCAAAATCGCACATTATCGTTCCCCCCCTCCTGAGCATAATCAGCCCAGAGGAAAGTGGGACAGTTAGGAGGATTGCCATCTCGGTGATTCAAGGGAACTTGAGAAACAGTGACAAGATACAGAGCATATAAATTAATTCTGTCTAGTGTGAATTTTCTGATGTCTAACTAGATGATGCTTAAGTGCAAAACACTTGCTGCATTCTGAGCAACTAAATGGTTTTCCTCCTGTGTGACTCCTCTGATGTATAATCAGGTCAGACTTCTGTGTAAAACACTTGCTGCATTAAGAGCATTTAAATGTTTTTTCTCTTGTGTGAATCTTGTGATGCTTAAATAGGTTGCTGCTCTGGGAAAAACACTTGCTACATTCAGAACATTTAAATGGTTTCTCCCCTGTGTGACTCCTCTGATGTATAATCAGGTCAGACTTCTGTGTAAAACACTTGCTGCATTCAGAGCATTTAAATGGTTTCTCTCCTGTGTGACTCCTCTGGTGTTTAACAAGATGTGACTTTTCTGTAAAACACTTGTGACATTCAGAACATGTGAAGGGCTTCTCTCCTGTGTGACACCTCTGATGTCTGAGAAGATCTGATTTACATGAAAAGCGTTTGTCACACTCAGAGCACAGATGTGGTCTCACTCCTGTGTGACTCCTCTGATGTCTGAGAAGCTGTGAGTTACATGTAAAGCGTTTGTCACACTCAGAGCACAGATGTGGTCTCACTCCTGTGTGACTCCTCTGATGTCTAAGAAGCCGTGAGTTACATGTAAAGCGTTTGTCACACTCAGAGCACAGATGTGGTCTCTCTCCTGTGTGACTCCTCTGATGGCTGTGAAGATGTGATTTACGTGTAAAGCATTTGTCACACTCAGAGCACAGATGTGGTCTCTCTCCTGTGTGACTCCTCTGATGGCTGTGAAGATGTGATTTACGTGTAAAGCTTTTGTCACACTCAGAGCACAGATGTGGTCTCTCTCCTGTGTGACTCCTCTGATGTCTGAGAAGATCTGATTTACATGTAAAGCGTTTGTCACACTCAGAGCACAGATGTGGTCTCTCTCCTGTGTGACTCCTCTGATGTCTGAGAAGATCTGATTTACATGTAAAGCGTTTGTCACACTCAGAGCACAGATGTGGTCTCTCTCCTGTGTGACTCCTCTGATGTCTGAGAAGATCTGATTTACATGTAAAGCGTTTGTCACACTCAGAGCACAGATGTGGTCTCTCTCCTGTGTGACTCCTCTGATGTCTGAGAAGCTGTGAGTTACATGTAAAGCATTTGTCACACTCAGAGCACAGATGTGGTCTCTCTCCTGTCAGACTCATCATGTAATAGATCAAAACAAATTAGCTGTGGAAGGTATCTACTTTACAATCCTCCAGTGGTGTAAAATATGATGTCAGTAGGTGGATTTATCTGTGTTGCTTTCCAAAATGTCTTCCAAATGAAAATCCAATTGTCCTGCAAGAAAAAAAATAGCTGTAGGTAACAGAGGTAATTCTACTATTACAGTAATAGTGTTACTTTACATATTGAACATGGTCTGTGTGTGTATGTGTGTATATAAAGGTACAAAAGTGTGTCCCTGCACACCTCCCAACTTCTGGTGGCTCGGAAGAGGGCCAGTTGTGCAGCAAATCCGGAAAAGAGGCATGGTCTAGGAAAAGGGGGCATGGCCTTGCAGGGATGCTGTGGCCTCAGGACACACCCCCAGATTTTGCCCTCTGCATTGCTTTTGTCTCCCCAGCCAGAAGGGAATAGATGCTGTGAGATTGCAAGCTGGTAGGATTCCCAACTGCCCCCCCCCCACCCCAACCCCCCACGTGGGACACTGCTGCCCCGGGAGGGATGCGAGACTGTCCCCAAACATCTGTACGGTCTAGCAAAAAATGGGACAGTTGGGAGGTATGTGTCTGTATATATAGATTTGTGCATGTACAGAACCCCCCCATGAAAATCCTGTGTTTGCCCCTGACAGCAATCACCTGCATTAAGCCTTTGTCATACACATCCTTAATTTTATGAAAGGCAGAGTCAGTGCCCCCCGATCCTTCTGCCCTAGGCAGCTGCCTACTTGTAAACCTAGACCTGAGTAAATTTGAAACTGACATTGTGCCAGAGTCTACTGCACATGTGCCAGTCTCCAGGAACATGGCTGCTGCTTCTTGTACTGGGAGACTTCTCTATAGTGTATATATCTGTGTATACAGCTGCTGCACAATTCCCCAAGTGCTGTGATCTGGTGCTGCAGCGTTAATATGGGATGTTGGAGAAGTAAGTGTTATACATGTGTGCAGGGGGTGCAAGGTTATTTACTAAGATTATGCAACAACTAAGTTATCCCAGCTGCTACATATCTGGCTCATACTTACATTCATTTCCCTAATTCTTCCTAAATATCTACTACTATAGGATAATGTGGAATCATATGTTGTACAGTGTAATATCTAGTTATTTTTAAATACAATATTAACAGATGAAATATAGAACAAATATAGAACACAGTAGTACTGTATACAGTAATAGTAGTATATCCTTTCATATAAAATTATATGGTAATTCTATGTAACCATTCATAAGATAAAACAATTTCAGTATATATAACAAGAGAATATCTACAGAGGTTTGTTCATGTATCAGTATAATCTTATGTATAATATAATTACCTTACTCTGGGGATCCTTCCTCTGTCTCTCTCTTACTCCTCTGTCCTCCCAGCTCTCCAACCAGTAACTGATCCAGCAGCTCATCCATCAGCTCCCAGTGGCCTGATACAGCCTATTTATAGTCACTCCTCCCCATCTCTCCCCAGTAGTTCCCAGGATGCCCTGCAGGAATTCTTACACTGAGAGGTGACATGTAAATTAGGTTCACATAACATTAGTATACAGTCATTCACCACAGCAGCTTCTCCTGCCCAGCTCCTTGTCTTGTAAATGAGGTGTAAATATTCCTAAAGTCACTTACTACAATGGGAAATGCTAATTACACCCTGGCAGGGTAACACCTTGTATTGTAATTAGATCACAGCAGCCTCTGGCCTCCTGTTATGTCACCAAAGGGACCTTTTGTTTAGGAGTCACCTATTGTCCAGGCACAGAGTCAGGAGAAAGTTCTGTCCTGCATATCAGCAACAGGAACCTCACAATGATTCAATGCTAAACTATAACATCCAAAATCTCACTTTTTCCGAAAATCACACATTTTATAGGATGCAAATTGTGGGGGGAAAAAAATCACACCTTTTGCCGCAAATTTGCACATTCTGACCTGGTGATTTAAAGTCACACTTTAATTCGTATTAATATGTTTTCCCATTATAAAGTATACAGCTCACAGATTTAATGATATGCGATTTTTGGTAAACATTACAAAAAATCACCAAACAAATAGACCAGGTACTGACAGGTGAATTTGACAGAACCATGCAAAGATCATGAAGATCTGTGCATGGTTTTGTGTTAAAATATGTGTAAAAGTTCAAATACAAAAATGGCGGGCCGAAAAAACTCGGGGTCCCCCATATTTTGGAACCAGGCTCCAACAGCCCGCAGTATCATGCCACAGCCGGGGGACACTTTTCATGCTCACTGTGGATGGTCAGCCCTTGATGGGGAACCTGGGGGAATGGGGACACTATAATGGGGTCCCCCCAGGCTTCACCCATCCAGGGCTGATGCCCGGGGCTGTCCCCAGTATCCGTGGAGTGTGGCATTTACACGTATCAGCGCGAGAGCGGGCTGATACGCGTAAAAGTATAAATATAAACCCTTGCTTTTCAGGTGAACTACAGGCCTCCTCTACATGCTGGGACTTGGAAAACCACAAGTCCCAGCATGCAGGGCATTAATGGGCCCCTTGTACTTGTAGTCCACCTGTAAAAAGACACATAAAACAGTAAAACTTTATTATGCACATACTAATTTTACACCTATACTTACAAATCCAGGCTCAAACGCTGACTCCAGCAAAGGAATGGGTCTGAAGAACTGCGGTAGAGGGATGCCGCTGTCCCCACATTGATTGCTAGGCGAGCCGGCTGCCTCCAATGCGATAATTGCGCTGTCACAGTGGTACAGAAGCACTTCGTCCTGATTAGCTGTAGGCATCTTCATGGAGACGCCTACAGCCATTCAGGGCTGAGAGCCAGGGCCGCCGACAGGGGGGTGCCAGGGGTACAACTGTCCCGGGCGGCTGCCCACTGTGGCACAGCACCACCCCCACACCCACACAAATGCCACCACCTGGTGCCGGTGGCCAGGCTTGCACAATACACAGTGCAGGCTACAGAACGCCGAGCCTAGGATACAGAGGGGCTCGGCGATCTGCAGGCTGAACTGTGCAGTGAGTGCTCTGAGTCCTGGGAGAAGATGCTGTTGCTCCACCGACACCACCGCTGGTAAGTAATTATAGTGGGGGAGGCGGGGTGCCGGCGTGAGCGAAGGGGGGGTGTCGCTGGGGCCCCGGGCTGAAGGTCAGTCCTGGGCCCCAACATTACTAGTGGTGGCCCTGCTGAGAGCATCTGTATTGCTGTAACAGCGCAATTCTATGCTGTGATTACAGCGGAGGCCGCCGGCTCACCTTGCAGTCAGTGCGGGATGAGCTGCTGCAGGGGACAGATGGAGACAGCACTGGAGCCTGGATTTGTGAGTATAGGTGTAAAAGTAGTGTGTGCTTAAAAAAGTTTTACTGTTCTCTATGTCTGTGTTTTTTACATTCCAAGGGGGCCCATACATTTTCCATATGCTGGGACTTGTGGTTCACCAAGTCCCATCATGCAGGGGAGGCCTGCTGGGATTTGTACTTTTCCTGTAAAAAGTTACCTTTTTTACACTTTTACGTAATCCAACATTAAACTGCCATGTGTTTCTACTGGTCCAGCATCAGTGGTTAAGTTAAGGGGCCACTTCATCTTCATGGAGAATATTAGTACAAGTTAGGGACTGAACTTTAGGTACATGAAGAATGTGAGGATAACAGGGAGGGCATTGTACAAACACAATAATGTTTTCATTTTGATTGATCTGCTAAGTAGCGCACCATCCAATAAAACCTTAAAATCACCCTAAAATGTAGCAGTTGGGTTAAAGGGAAACATTGTTCAGCAATCAGTTATCTTTTGGTCTCAGATAGAATATGTCATTTATTATGAATGGCAGAACCTCCCTTATGAGGGTATTTATAATGGTGGGATCATCCATCATTAGGATTCTCACAGCCCCCACTCCTTGGCATGTAAATTATCCTTGCAGCATTCCCACCCAATGTTGTTATTGTTCTATTATCCCCATGGTTACTGCATAGGAGGCTTTGTGGCCTGTTGTGTGGCCAAATACAATTCATTATCTTAGTGAGGGAAACAGTTGTGTAATCCTATATGAATATCTAATGTGTGAGGGTTATTAGCACATTTTATAGCAAGCATCTAAAGCTTTGGGCACCTTGGTGGGTGTTTGACTTCCAAACAACACTCCAAACAGATGAAACGCTTTACTCAGCTACAGTGGCGTAACTTGAAATTTTGCGCCCCACAACCAAAAAGTATCTGCCCCCCCACACATTAAATGAAACATTTTTTTACCCACACGTTCATTGCCAGGGGTTACATGCAAGTCATCAGGGGTTTCTTGCTCATTGCCAAGGGTTACATGCTTGTTGTCATGTGGGTTCCATGCCCATTGCCCAGCTGCCACATCTGCATGGTGGCTACTGCTGGGCTCCTGCACTGTCTCATGTGTGTAAAAGCCAATCATGGTAAGGTGGAAACACACGGATACACAACAGGCTCTGTTGGGTGGACGGGCCATGGCGGGGACGTCAATTCTGGGGACATGGTGGCATCACATCATAAATGACAGCAGTGGGGGGCATAGTGTACTGGCAATATAATTTTTAAATACTGTCAGTATCCCGCAGCAGCCCAGATCTGGTCTTTGTAGTGTGTAGAGGGGAGAGGAGGTGGGAACGCAGATCTTTTGTAAAGAGTCTGTAATTCTGCTGGGAACTGAAGTGTTAATTCTCCCTCACCTTAGTGACCTTACACAAAGTCTCCGGCCAGCAGCCGACAAGCAGGAAAAGCTGTGCAACAAAGAAAAGGTATGGATTCGCACAGACTTAATACATATTTGATCTATTTTACTAGAACCATTTGTTTAACCAATATACTGGACTACTCAATTATATGGTGGTAGTCTTGGATTGGTGGTGCGCCCAACACATCAGTATTTGTAACTGTGTAAAGGTGAGGTTGTATGCAAGAAGCATACAGAAAAGGACAAATGTGCCTTTTTGGGCGCACTCTTTGTTCAATAATTTGATATGATTAATTCATTAAAACATAGCTTTTATTGGCTTCTTATTCTAAAAAGTTGGGAGCATTATTCATTTCTTGGTCATTTGATACATTGTCATTGACCGTCAATCAGAAAAAAAGGGGGGGGGGGGGTCACATACAACATTTAGACAAGACATCAACAGACATTTGAGGACATGCTAGGCTTCTAGCTGGTCCTCATATGTAACCATCTAATTTATATGACCTTTCACAATAATCAGGTTATAAATTTTCTGTTTGTAGTTTATTATTTGAATTTTTTTAAATTTTTTTAAAAAGTTTTTTTAATCAAATTGCCTCAGCAAAAATAGCAGCGGTTCGCTCAGCCACACACGCTCAGTCAAACTCTCGTGCTCTTCAGTTGTGGTATCATAGGGCTATTGTCACTCTTACTTGGAAGAGGAAGGTAACCCTGTCCAGTGGATGGACCTGAGAGAGGTATATATAATCACCCGTGAGAAGTACTCCAACAACCGATGGCTCCTAAGCATCTACTGTTCATTCACCCGTCTAAGTTACCACCCAGTTTGTTCGCCAGGAGTCTCCTCTCTGGCTACTAGACCGGCCCCTTGTGGGTGCTGCTGATATCAGGCCTATAGTGGGGTATATAGGTAACCTCTTGGACTTAGTATTGAATGAGAGTGCCTGGTTGGTTGTACCATGGGAGTTATGATAAAAGACACTTCTGCTTTCCAATACAGCTCCGTGAGTCACCCTGGTGCTTTTCAGTATTGCAGGGAGACACAACGGGCTGGATGGATGAGAGAGTGTTATGGAATGGGTGAATGAGTGACAGTTTGTCAGTTTAACCATAAATTGGCACTTCTGCTTTCAGAGATCTGCAAGCATCGAATCTCTGATGAGAGAGTCCCAATTAGATGGACATCCTACCGACATGAAAATAGAAAGCTTTGAGTAAGGTGGAAAAAGAGCCGGAAGATGAAAGGGTTACACATACACCCAGCATGGAATACTGAACTGTAATTACGCTTAGATTTTATATAGAATATGGGGTCACATCTCCTGGATATCCAGGTGTATGCCTACTCGCGTCCAAACCTCTCAATGGCCTATATACGAGAGGACCTCACCCCAATAAGCGCCTAAGGGTTAAATCTTATGTAGGCAGAATAGCGGGTTATATCACAATATATTGCAGCTCCCAGATTTTATCTAAAATGGGTACAGTGAATCTTTATGCACAATTATTCTGTTATACAGACATTAAAACACGGTATAGTAGAAATGGTGCTGGCCACTCCTACTAAGGCCTATAGGTGCACCCTGTGGACTTATCCCGTGATTCTGCACACATGTGTATCATGCACTGATATCCACTGTAACCACACAAATTAAATCTTTAAAGAGCCAATTGCTCTATTTGTCTGCAAATGATTACAGTGAATCTTTAAACAAAATTTCCATCACTGATATCTTTATACTGTGGTCTGTAAACTGCCCCCTGGGGTCTTGTCCCGTGATTATGCACACATATATCCCCTGCACTTATATCCACTGTAACCACACAAATTAAACATTTGGAGAGCTGATTGCTCTTTTTATCCACAAATGCTTACAGTAAATCTTTCAACATGGTCTAAGTCACTGATATCTTTCAATCCACATATTGTTACAATACCTAATGGTTATACATGTATATATCTGTTACTCTGGAATCAGCAGTATCCACACTGAATGAGCATATATGGAGCTAATTGCTCACAAACACTTAGAACAAGACGCTGCAGAAAGAATTAAACATGACTATAGACACTTAAATTATATTTATATGGGCTCCGTAAGAAACTATAGTGTCAATGGGGTTTGGACAACTATCAAAAAATCCAAGCCGTGGTATGAAAAAAATATACATGCATGTAATCCCATAAATTGCCTCTGACAGTGTAATTTCAACACATCAGCACTCCACAGGTAGCTGTTACTATTGTGTTGTTGTGGATAGTTTGTTACAGCGTGGAGCAATAAAGTAATGAAAGGAGCTGTAAGCTCCCACTCAGTGTGACTCTGCTATATCCCTTCCCTCCTCTTCCTCCCCTTCTTTTTTAGAATATGGCCGGAACACCAGAGGCGCAAAACAAAAAGACCGACAAGACGGGGGAACCCGAAGAAGAAGAAGAGATTTCTCTCGGTGGGAGCCACGAACACCTAACCGATACCCCCTCAGATGGAAGGAGGGAGACAGGCAAGGATATCCGAATTACAGGTGATCAATCTGTCCCAGCATATACTCACGGACATACAAAAGTCTGTTTTACAAAAAGGCCTTTCTTTCTGCCCCACCAGCAATTTTGATCGCTTCCAATGGGAGACCAATTTACAACTATTTAGTCGTAAGTTATCACTCACCAAACTCTATGCCAAGAAAGAGAATCCACAGACATCACAGATTGAATGGACAATGGAAGAACAGGATGCTATCAAGGCATTAGAAGACCTAGAGAACAATCCAGAAACCCAAGCACCTGAACAAACAACTAGGACAATATGTAAAAAACGATCCACCTTTTTTCCCCCAGACAATTTATGTCCAGAGATCCGGGTATTTACTAAAATGGTCACCAAAGATCTAGACAAATTACATAAAAAGATAAAATACAAATTCAAATCTTCCAATAATATCAACAAAGCAGAACGGAAAGCTTTACATGATATTAAAAAATGGCAGGATGTCACAGTCAAACCATCAGATAAAGGTGGGAACATAGTTCTATGGCCCACCGAACTCTACCTTAAGGAAGCCAGCCGACAACTCGATGACACCACGTGCTAAACAAAAACATTATTTGATCCCACTGCAAATTTCAAGACGCAGTATGAGAGAATTATTGATGGTGCACTACGAGACAATGTTATCACCAAAACAGAACACCAATTTTTACAGGTCCCGAATCCCAGAACAGCAACTTTTTACATGTTACCGAAAGTTCACAAGAACCTGCAAGAACCCCCAGGACGCCCCATTGTGTCAGTCAATAGTGCCCTAATAGAAAATGCTTGTATCTTCCTCGATACCCATCTTCGGCATCATGTGGTCTCTTTACCATCGTACACAAAGGACACAGCAGACGTCCTTAAGAAGCTCAATGACGTGTATCTAGACAAAAATGAAATTCTGGTGAGTCTGGACGTCGAGGCTCTATACACCAGCATCAGACATGACCTGGGAGTTAAAGCCGTCAAATACTTCTTGTCGATGGAGGGACTGGGAGATTTCCAATATTTTCTTTTGGATCTCTTGAGTTTCGTCCTGCACAGGAATTACTTCCTGTTTAACAACCACTTCTACATCCAGGGAAGGGGGACGGCGATGGGGGCGGCATGTGCCCCCACTTACGCCAACCTCTTCCTTGGATGGTGGGAACGAGAGGTGGTATTTGGCAAGAACAACCAGCAATTTGTGGACTGCATCACCACTTGGATGCGGTACATTGATGACGTGTTCATTATCTGGAATGGCACTGAAGAACATTTGTGCAACTTCATCAAGGCATTAAATGATAATGATCTGAATTTGAAATTCACCTTTGAATTTAACACCTCCAGTATACCATTCCTGGACATCCGGATATATAGGGATAGCAGAGATAAGATTGCCACAGAATTATTCCGCAAAACAACTTCTACCAACTGTCTCCTTCACAGAACAAGTGCCCACTTCCCCCCAACAATGGCAAACATCCCAAAAGGGGAGTTTCTACGTCTAAGACGGAATTGCTCTGACGACGCTACCTACAAATCTAATTGTGATGATCTTACTTTGAGACTGAAGGACAGAGGATACTCTATGAGATCTATCAAGAGAGCACGACAAACTGTCGCAGCAACAACCAGAGATCAAATTCTCTACAAATCAAAAGACCTGTCCGCTACTAAAGAACAAAGTACCATTAGATTTGTGGGTAACTTTTGTTCGGAATGGAAGGAGATCAAGCAAATCATGCAGAAACATTGGCCGATTCTATTGAATGACGAGGACCTTGCAGAAAAACTTGGACAAAAGGTCAACATGAGCTGGAGGAGGGCCCCTAGTCTAAAGGATCAGTTGGTTCAAAGCCATTATACCAACGTTAAGACTACTGTAAAAAAGACAATAGGCAGTTATCCTTGTGGAGGATGTAAAGTCTGCCCTTTCATAAGTAAAATAACTCAAATGGTGGACAAATACGGTAACAACATGCCAATTCGAGATTACTTTAACTGTAAAAGTAAAAATGTAATTTATTGTATCACATGCAGTTGCCATCTGATGTATGTTGGGATGACGTCTCATATGCTAAAACAGAGAGCCCTGGAACATCTGGGCAATATTAGAAACGCCACCACAGATCAGGCCAGAATGAGACAGATAACTACAGTGGCACGGCATTTCTTGCATAAACATTCAGGAAAACCCACGGGTTTCCAAATCTGGGGTCTGGAACAGGTAAAACTGGGTCTGAGAGGAGGAGATCTCACGCAAGCATTATTAAAGAAAGAAATCAAGTGGTTTTTCCTTCTGGGGTCCCTGACACCAGGGGGCTTGAATAATAACATCAATTATGCAGCCTTCCTGCAATAAGGACCTTATTTTCATTATCGAACTTATAAATCCAAAGTAATCATCCGTTGGTTCCCTGATTTTTCATGTAAACTCAACCCACCATATCACCAGTTATCACTTTGCGACTCGCGGCGTTGGTTAGTTTGTGTTTATCACTTTTTTTCACACAAGTTAGACAACAGGTCTCACGATATGATGCGATTTCCCCAGTCACATAAATAAACACCAAGCAACAGGTTCACGGCGTCAACCGTGACCCACTATTACACTTGATACTATTTGTATCATTATTAAGTGTTCACGGACACATACGTTCACTCCCTTATGTCCATAGTCAGGTCTATGGGCATCTCCACATAGAATGCACATAAAGAAGGAGATATATATTTGATGTTACCTCTTTTGAAATTCTATAGTAATTTCTCACCCACCCCATTTTTTCACTTCCTTATCACTCCCTAATTTACACCATTTTATCTCAGAGGAACCCATTCTGTAATGGACATGCAATCTGCATAAATCTATCAACATTAAAAATTCCATTACAGTCAGGTCCCTTTTTGTAAAAAAATATTATCTTGCACTATTTTATCCTTTCACATTCACCATTTGTAATCATTTTATTATCATTTGTCCACATTTAGATATATATTTACAGGTCTTTATACATTATATACATATTTTTTATTAAAAATACCTCCACTAACACCTATAGTATGTATGCAATCATACACACTTATTTCCAGTGGATTCTCATGGGTAGCAATGCCCAGTTAATACAATAAGTTGATAGATAATATCGCCAAAGAAATATAATACTAAGATGATGAAATGACCCATAATTTACCAATTATATAATAGGTCAACCTATTCAACAGTGAATTACCCATGTTCCTTTATCCCCTTATACCAACTTATGCTCTCAACATAATTGTAGCCTGATAACTTGTCGATTGCCTTTACCACTGTGTAGTCATAAGCAATAATGATAAATGGACATAATCACAGAAAAGTTATGGTAAAAAAGTGCATTAATGAAAGCTACTTTTGCATTCTCTGCTGACTGCAAAGAAACAAAGAACCCACTTTGGCAATGACCACAAGGGTTATAACCTCTAAGATCCAGAGCGTTATGAGATACAGGAGGTTAGAAACCTAATAATACAATGTGACATGAGAGTGTCGATCTACATAAATAAGAGCATTCCCCTTTTAGTAACACAGGTCATCATACACAGGAAGCCACAATCACATAGGCTCCAGTAGCAATCAATCAAAGGTACAACCAATAGCGGAACTCCTAGTTAGGAATAAGAAGTGGGCGCAAGCCCACAAGCAAGATGGCGGACTGAAGAAGCCAACGGGCGAAACGCGTACCCGCCACCGCCAGCCACACACGCCTGGTCCATCTCTTGCTCAGTACTCAGTGAGAGCACACGCCGCAACACTCAGCCGCTGCATCCAGAACTGCTGTCCCCGGCTGGGGAACAACACGCGGACGCTGTCAGGTAACCTCTGCCGCAGCTCAGCTGAGCCTGCGCACACCTGACTCCACAGAGTCACACTCGGTGGGAGCTCACAGCTCCTTTCATTACTTTATTGCTCCACGCTGTAACAAACTATCCACAACAACACAATAGTAACAGCTACCTGTGGAGTGCTGATGTGTTGAAATTACACTGTCAGAGGCAATTTATGGGATTACATGCATGTATATTTTTTTCATACCACGGCTTGGATTTTTTGATAGTTGTCCAAACCCCATTGACACTATAGTTTCTTACGGAGCCCATATAAATATAATTTAAGTGTCTATAGTCATGTTTAATTCTTTCTGCAGCGTCTTGTTCTAAGTGTTTGTGAGCAATTAGCTCCATATATGCTCATTCAGTGTGGATACTGCTGATTCCAGAGTAACAGATATATACATGTATAACCATTAGGTATTGTAACAATATGTGGATTGAAAGATATCAGTGACTTAGACCGTGTTGAAAGATTTACTGTAATCATTTGTGGATAAAAAGAGAAATCAGCTCTCCAAACGTTTAATTTGTGTGGCTACAGTGGATATACAGTAAGTGCAGGGGATATATGTGTGCATAATCACGGGACAAGACCCCAGGGGGCAGTTTACAGACCACAGTATAAAGATATCAGTGATGGAAATTTTGTTTAAAGATTCTCGTATATAGGCCATTGAGAGGTTTGGACGCGAGTAGGCATACACCTGGATATCCAGGAGATGTGACCCCATATTCTATATAAAATCTAAGCTTAATTACAGTTCAGTATTCCATGCTGGGTGTATGTGTAACCCTTTCATCTTCCGGCTCTTTTTCCACCTTACTCAAAGCTTTCTATTTTCATGTCGGTAGGATGTCCATCTAATTGGGACTCTCTCATCAGAGATTCGATGCTTGCAGATCTCTGAAAGCAGAAGTGCCAATTTATGGTTAAACTGACAAACTGTCACTCATTCACCCATTCCATAACACTCTCTCATCCATCCAGCCCGTTGTGTCTCCCTGCAATACTGAAAAGCACCAGGGTGACTCACGGAGCTGTATTGGAAAGCAGAAGTGTCTTTTATCATAACTCCCATGGTACAACCAACCAGGCACTCTCATTCAACACTAAGTCCAAGAGGTTACCTATATACCCCACTATAGGCCTGATATCAGCAGCACCCACAAGGGGCCGGTCTAGTAGCCAGAGAGGAGACTCCTGGCGAACAAACTGGGTGGTAACTTAGACGGGTGAATGAACAGTAGATGCTTAGGAGCCACCGGTTGTTGGAGTACTTCTCACGGGTGATTATATATACCTCTCTCAGGTCCATCCACTGGACAGGGTTACCTTCCTCTTCCAAGTAAGAGTGACAATAGCCCTATGATACCACAACTGAAGAGCACGAGAGTTTGACTGAGCGTGTGTGGCTGAGCGAACCACTGCTATTTTTGCTGAGGCAATTTGATTTAAAAAACTTTTTAAAAAAATTTAAAAAAATTCAAATAATAAACTACAAACAGAAAATGTATAACCTGATTATTGTGAAAGGTCATATAAATTAGATGGTTACATATGAGGACCAGCTAGAAGCCTAGCATGTCCTCAAATGTCTGTTGATGTCTTGTCTAAATGTTGTATGTGACCCCCCCCCCCCCCTTTTTTTCTGATTGACGGTCAATGAAAATGTATCAAATGACCAAGAAATGAATAATGCTCCCAACTTTTTAGAATAAGAAGCCAATAAAAGCTATGTTTTAATGAATTAATCATATCAAATTATTGAACAAAGAGTGCGCCCAAAAAGGCACATTTGTCCTTTTCTGTATGCTTCTTGCATACAACCTCCCCTTTAAGCAGGAAAAGCTTCCAGAGCAGAGCTGAAGGAGACAGGGGCCGGGCTGCTGCTGAGCCTCCAAGCAGGCTGCTGCTCCGAAAACTGACAGCCGATGCTGCGTCCCACCAAGGCAGTCTTTGCATGGCATCCGTGGCCCGCTCGCTGCTGCTTGGCTCCTGCATTGTAATGTGTGCAGGAGCCAATGAGCAGTCACAGCAGCTTTATCTCCGGGTGGGAGGCTACAGCTGCATTCATTTAAAAATATCCTAAATGAGCGTGACGGGGACACCGGCTGTGCTGTGCCCCACAGGCCGTGAAGGTGCTGGCTCCCCCAAGCACACGTGGGGTTTGCCACAGCATAGTTACGCTACTGCTCAGCTACAAATCCAATTGTCTCATCCTATTTCTACTTACCCTGGGCCTGATTCTGACCTGATAGCTGCTGGGTGAATTTGCAGAGGACTGTGATCAGATAGTCAGCACCCAGACAGAGGGCGGTATTCAATGACTTTTATCGCCAGTCACGGCGATACTGTTTTTAGATTCGCCATCAATTCGCCGGCTTTTTTGCTGCGATTCGCCATGCATGGGGATTCGCCGGGACTCACCGAGTCACCCTATTCAACGTGGCTGAGATTCGCCGCCCCTAATAGCGAATCTCAGCCAATCCGGCGTATCCCTAAACAGCTCCATTACTGTAGTCAGTGTTTAAGAAATTGCAGTGAAATGCAAAAAAAATGCAAATTACCCTGAAAAAACGATTCCAATACAGCAGACTGCAAAAGCTGTGTAATCTCCTCAAAGGCCAAACGAAGGAGTGAGGTGGGGTGGAGATTCATGGGTAATTGAGGTGAATCATGGGTAATAACAATGCATTGTGGGAGAAAAAAAAATACCAGAAAAAATTCAATATATATTTATATAGCACTTCTACAACCATAAAATCACACAAGGGCAGCAAATAATATTACATTACACTTGCAGAGTTAAATTGAACACTTAAAACCAATTATTTCAGAAGTTCATATAAAAGTTCACCATAAAAAGATGACGAGGGAAACTCGGTAAAGAACGGCGATAAGAATCAAGAAATAGTTTCGCCAACTTCTCATTGAATACACTATTGGCGAATCCCGGCGAATCCCAATGAAAAATCCTATTGACAAAGCCCGGCGATTTGCAGCGAATTGCAAACATATAACGAATTGTCCTTCATTCGCCGGTCGCCATCGGTGAATATAGCTCATTGAATAGGGCGATTCAATTTTGGAGCTCCAAAAATCGCAGTCACACACGAAAAAATCACAGATTCGCCATAAAACTTGGCGAATCTGCCTCATTGAATACCGCCCAGAGTGATAACCCACCATGTACAAGTCTGCAAGCAAATTGCGAAATACCATAAATCGGCGCTGCTCCCTCTACACACAATACACTGCTTTGTAACACATTGTGGATGCTGGAGATATGTGCCGCCCTCTACCCCCCCTGATGCTGGAGATGTGTGCCACCCTCTACCCCCCCTGATGCTGGAGATGTGCGCCACCCTCTACCCCCCCTGATGCTGGAGATGTGCGCCACCCTCTAGCCCCCAGATGCTGGAGATGTGCGCCACCCTCTCCCCTGCCTAGTAGACCCAGAACCTCCCTCCTCCAGCAGCTGCACCATGAGGTGAAGCAGCACTGGGCCTGCCTCCCACTCCTGCACAGGGAGGACTGTATCCCTCCAGCTGGTTGTCGCCGCCATCATGAGGAACAGCAGTTTAGCATTTGTCCAGCCTGAATCCTCCCCTGCCACCGATCTCCCATTCACCCTATGTCTGGTTCCAAAGACTCATTCCCTGCACTTAACCCCACCTTGGTTGGTAAATGCTCATGAAGGCCTGTACCTTCCTATCCCCCCACCCTGTGTGGGATCCCTGTGTGTGTGTGTGTGTGTGTGTGTGAAACCTTATATCCCCAACCTTCTAACCCTGTGTGTGACCCCCTTGAACCCCATCATCCCTGCTGTATTACCTCCTGCACCCCTATTCCTTTGTCTGACACCTTGTCCACTTTCAGTCCTCATCCCTGGTGTGTGACCCAATGTACCACACATCCCCTGTGTGTGAAACCTTCCCCACCCTCTACATCCTTCCTCTATGTTTGACACCCATCATCCCTGGTAGTGTTGAGACACCTTCTCAAAACTACCTCCTAATCCCTAGTGTGCCTCCTGTACATCCTTCCTCTGTGTGACCCCCCATCATCCATGAACCCCCTCTCACTGTGTGTGACACCACAACACTACCCACTAACCCCAGTGTGACCCCCTGTACAACCTTCCTCTGTATGTAACCCCCTGTAGCCCACTTCCCTTATGTGTCCCCTTATACCTCATTCATCCTTCTGTATGTGACTCCTGCATTTTGACACCCTGTACCTTGAACCCATACCCCTCCTGTATATCACATTGTGTACCCTGCTATACCTGTGTAAATCTTTTTGGCACCTTTTATCCCCACACTACCCATGTGTGTGTCACCCTGTACAAGGGGGGCCGTTTTCAAATTTTGCTATAAGCCCAGAGAGTTCTAGTTATGCTCCTGATTCCCAGGTTTGGGTGCAGTGTCCTGTGACCACATGTTCGAATAATATATAAACAGGGGACTCAACACTCACCATAGTAATCTCACTCACCTTAATACACAAATAATCAAATTAATGATGTGGTTTTAGTTCATGAATTGATCAATGCATTCAAGCTAATATTAAACAGCTGCTTCCTTCGTGGTAATTCAGGAGCTGTGTTGGGGATTGTCTCACATTGAAAAGCCATAAGTTAGTTGGTAGATGAGCTGTAAACAAGGAAACAAACATACATTCATACATATAATGTGTCAGCAGTTGCCAGGTGCTAAGAGACTGGTTGTTAGAGTAGGACTTGCAGCGAAATCTGGTCCCTTAGCGATGGGCTGCAAGTAGGACTGCCACCTCATCCCTTTACTTCCGGTCACATATTAATAACACAGGTTCTGTGGCAGTTTACAACCAGGTGAAATGGAGTCTTGAAGTCAGCCAGCCACAGAACCTGTCCCATTCACTATTACAGGACTTTCATCGGGCTGCTCCCATCCTATGGAATGCCCTTCCACGCACAATAAGACTCTCCACTAGCCTCAAAACTCACCTCTTCAGGCAAGCCTATCATGTTTAAGTAACACAAGCATAACCCTCTGAGGCACTTATGTATTATATAGCTTTTCTTTTGGACTTTTAACTTGGTGGGACTGCTATGCTATTACTGATGCCTGTCCTTGTGTTTCCCTCCTATGTCCCTATAGATTGTAAGCTTGCAGCAGGGCCCTCCTACCTCCAAGTCTGTCTGTTGTTACCCTGTTTGTTCTATCACTGTTCACTATAGTAAAGCGCAATGGAATCTGCTGCGCTATATAAGAAACTGTAAATGAATAAATGATAAATAAATAATGAATATGTGTCTGGAATTAAATGGATGAGGTGGTATCCCTAGCTGCAAGCTTACATGCATTGATCAATTCATGAACTAAAACCCCATTTTTATATGATTATTGGTGCATTAAGGGGAGAGAGTTTCCTATGGTGAGTGCTGAGCTATCAGTTTCTTTGGTCACTGGCCACTGCACCCCTACGTGGGAAAGGTGAGTGCACCTGCATTCATAGAAATTGTGAGTTCAGTGATATCCAATATGTAGATAAATAGATATAAAATGTATGTATGTATTTGTTATTATTACCACTGATTCATTGTGGAGTTACTGCTGATTAAATGTAGAACAGATCTTTCTGCCCAGACAAAACCAAAAACAATATTTTTGGTTTTGTATATATTTCTTTTTCTATTATAGTTTTTCATTGAATCAATGTGAGCAGGGCCGGCGCTACCCACTCAGCAGCTCCTGCAAAGCAGGGAGGCGCCATGCTGTAAAGGCGCTGTCTCCCTCCCTGCTCTGCTAAAGCTGCCTCAGCCCTCACTGTCACTGCCTCCTGCACGCCGCCCGCAGCACCTGTCTGAGATCGGGTGGGTGGCAGTATAAAGATCTGTTCCTTGCACAGTGAGTGCACACAGCCTGCATGCCGCCCGCAGCGCCTGTCTGAAAGCGGGCAGCAGTATGGAGAGGCTAAGCAGCTTTCTGCACCGCGCACACACACTGTCCTCCTCCTGTGACCTGCCCCCTCTTCCTCATGGACACTTGCGCTGAGGCATGTAGCGCCTGCAACATTTTGCGGACACAGCACTGAGATGGTCTATGCATACATGTACATGCAGCAGAGATCTCCATAGGATCGCATGTTGCATACGCTCCCACAATCGGGCTGCAGCTTGTTGCAATGGCAATGTGAAAGGGCGCAAAATGTATGGTTTGCAGGAGGGCGCCGGACACCCTAGCACCGGCCCTGAATGTGAGGTTCCTATTGATAATATGCAGGGCAGGACTTTTTGTTGTCTGGACAATAGGTGACTCCTAAACAAAAGGCCCCTATGGTGACATAACAGGAGTCCAGAGGCTGCTGTGATCTAATTAGAATACAAGGTGTTACCCTGCCAGGGTGTAATTAGCATTTCCCATTGTAGTAAGTGACCTTAGGAATATTTACACCTCATTTACAAGACAAGGAGCTGGGCAGGAGGAGGGAGCTGCTGTGGTGAATGACTATATACTAATGTTATGTGACCCTAATTTACATGTCACCTCTCAGTGTAAGAATTCCTGCAGAGCATCCTGGGAACTACTGGGGAGAGACTATAAATAGGCTGTATCAGGCCACTGGGAGCTGATGGAGGAGCTGCTGGATCAGTTACTGGTTGAAGAGCTGGGAGGACGGAGGAGTAAGAGAGAGACAGAGGAAGGATCCCCAGAGTAAGGTAATTATATTATACATGATACATGAACAAACCTTTGTAGATATTATTGTACAGATATTGTCTATATTTGTGATATCTATTGATAAATAACACACTGCAAAAAACTTCTACAAATATCTAGATTTTACAATCGAAAAAAGGACACTCGGAAAATGGCTGCCCCCATACAGCAGTATGGGGGCAGCCATTTTCCGAGTGTCCCTTTTTTGTATTAGCAGCGCTGCAGCAGTAGCCGGAGGGCTGTTGTGCGATGCCTGCTGAGGCCGGGAGAGCCGGGACCCTGCACAGATAGAAGCGCCAGCGGCAGAACACAGTAGTCCTGCAGCCCCCGGCGCCCACACCCTTTCAGCGCCTCCCCGCCACCGGAGGGGCTGCGGGCCTAAAGTTACGCCATTGACTGTGAGTTCACAATAAATGTGTAAACATATTAATAGAAATTTATAGTTTGTCAGTGACATTGGGGGAAGTTTAATATCATGAGAGATTCAGAAAGGGAGAGGTTTGGTAAGAAATCAGTTTGTTTTTTAAGCGACAATCATTTACACTGCTAAAGCAGTTTGATTTTACTGTGTTAATGATTGCCGCTTTAAAAAACCTGAAGATTTCTTACCAAATCTCTTACTTACTAAATATCTCATCCTATTAAATGTCACCCTTTGTATAAGCCATAATGGAGCAGTAGTAAAGTATTCTCACTCATTGGCCCTTATTCTAGTTCACTCTTTCTGACAAAATCCTTCTTAGATGGAAAAAACCATGTGCACTGCAGGTGGGGCAGATGTTACTTGTGCAGAGAGAATTAGATTTGGGTGGGGTTTTACTTCAAAGTGAGATCTATATTTCAGTGTAAAAATAAAGCAGCCAGTATTTACACTGCACAGAAACAAAATAACTCACCCAAAGCTAATTCTCTATGCACATGTTACATATGCCCCCTGCAGTGCACATGGTTTTGTCCATCTAAGAAGGATTTTGTCAGAAAGAGTGAACTAGAATAACCGCCATTATTGTAGTAATGAAGGAATTCCTTCTTGAATAACCATATGAAGATGCATTTTTATCTATGACCATCCAAGTACTAATTGGATTATGCTGTCCTCCCCTTCTTTTATATTATATTCCTCATATGTAAACAAACAAAACTTATACATAGTGTAGTACTCCTTATACACAGTTCCCCACCCCTGCTTCATAGATACATGGTCGCCATGGCTAGAGCATCACAATGCTCCTCCCCCTTTTTCATTTGGTTATAACAATACAGCATAAGCTTGTAAACAATCAAATGTGACTTTTGAGGCTACTCTCCCTTATTCACAATACAATTTTTGTTTGCATATTGTATTATCTGATGTATTTTACTGAGAGGGACACTGGATTTTTAGTCATTGTATTCCTTTACCCATCTTTCCCTATATTGTTTGTTGTTCACTCCCTTTCCCCTTCCAAAATATATGTATATTTATTTGATCACAATGTACGGAAATTTTTTCAATAAACAGATTATTCCAAAAAATATAAAAAAAAATGTATATGACTTGGACATATTTACAATGGTATATAAAAATACATCATGCTCTATATATAAAGTAGCACTATTACAGTAATAGTAAAATTACCACAGTATAGATTTTAAAATATATATATTTTCTTGCAGCACAAATAAGTAACAGGATTTTCATTTGGAAGACGTCGTGGAAAGCAACACAACAGTCAGATCAATCCACCTACACCATTTCTTCCTGCAAATCTGGGGGACTGACTGAGCTATTCTCATTTTCTGCATAGGAGCAGCTCTGCAGCTAATTTGTTTCTCATCTAATACAGGATGAGTCTGACAGGAGAGAGATCACATCTGTGCTCTGAGTGTGACAAATGTTTTACATATAAATCAGCGCTTATCAGACATCAGTTGAGTCACACGGGAGAAAAACCATTTAAGTGCTCTGAATGTAGCAAGTGTTTTACCAGTAAGCAGAATCTAGTTACACATCAGAGGACTCACACTGGAGAGAGACCGTTTACATGTTCTGAATGCAGCAAGTGTTTTACCAGTAAGCGTATTCTAGTTACACATCAGAGGAGTCACACTGGAGAGAGACCATTTAGTTGCTCAGAATGCAGCAAATGTTTTACCCATAAGCATCATCTAGTTACACATCACAGGAGTCACACAGGAGAGAAACCATTTAAATGCTTTGAATGCGCCAAGTGTTTTATCCAGAAGGACGCCCTTGTTAGACATCAGAGGAGTCACACAGGAGAGAAACCATTTAAGTGCTCTGAATGCAGAAAGTGTTTTACCCAGAAGCACGTCCTTGATCTACATCAGAGGAGTCACACAGGGGAGAAACAATTTAAATGCTTTGAATGCGCCAAGTGTTTTATCCAGAAGCACGTCCTTGATCTACATCAGAGGAGTCACACTGGAGAGAGACCATTTAGTTGCTCAGAATGCAGCAAGTGTTTTATCAGTAAGCGTGATCTAGTTACACATCAGAGGAGTCACACAGGACAGAAGTTATTTTCATGCTCCGAAGACCTGAATGTATCACGTGTTCCTCATGTTCCCTTGTATCCCTGCAATGGGGATGATACAAATGTCTGTGGTGGCAGCTTTCGGGGCTGGTCACCTGAGTGAGTAATTCAATTGTTGCCTTAGGGCACAGAAATCTGATGGCACCAATCTTCCACTCTCAGCCTCCTGAGGCAGTGAGCAGCAATATGTGAAAGTGACCTGTATGGGTTCCCAAATGTCACTTCACATCATGCCCATAACTTTAGATTGGTTATCTGTGTTACATTGCTACATTTATTCCATTTGGCTGCAATCAGCATAATAATAAAAGAACATTAATTTAGGACTCCCAATCTCCTGTCACTTTAGATATGAGATTGGCTGTGCAGAATACAATTGAATCCCTTCTATATGATTACATGTGAGGACATTTTATTTTATGAATGTAACAATTTGTATTTGTATATAAATATGTCTTGTTAAAGACCAGGGAGGAGAAACATCTGTAGTTGATCCTCTGCACCAGTGACTGTAATAAACATTGTGTAGGGTGAACCCTCCAATAATATCCCTGCAATAGTATTTATTTATTTACAGTTTCTTATATAGCGCAGCAGATTCCGTTACAGTTTATTATATAGCGCAGCAGATTCCATTGCACTTTACAATTGTAAACAGAGATAAACAAACAGGGTAACAACAGACAGACTTGGAGGTAAGAGGGCCGTGCTGCAAGCTAACAATCTATAGGGACATATGAGGGAAACGCAAGGAGAGGCACCAGTAATAGCATAGCTTGTAGGTCCAGAAGAAAGCTATATAATACATAAGTAGAGGGTTATGCATATGTAACTTAATTATGATAGGCTTGCCTGAAGAGGTAAGTTTTCAGGGAATGCTTGAAAGTTTGGAAGCAAGTGGAGATTCTTATTGTACGTGGAAGGGCATTCTATAGGGTGGAAGCAGCCTGATGAAAGTCATGTAATAGTTAATGGGAGCTGGTGATCCATGCAGAAGAGACATAGATCTTGTGCAGAGCAGAGATTTTATTTATAAATATATTTATGTTGCTCTCCTGACATAAGGGGAGCTGCTACAATTGACCCCTAATACACTAGTATACAGCTACTATTGACCCCTAATACCAGTGGCATAAGAAAAGCCCCACAGACCCCACAGTTGCGGGGAGGTGCTTAGGGTCTGCAGGGCTGTCTATGCGCTGCACTGCTGCCTGGGACCAACCAGACCCTCTGCTCGCTGCCACCACCGGGACCAACAGATCTACTTGTCTCTTGTCTGCAGCCCCAGCTATCCTCTTGGCAGGCTCTTACGATCCTTTTAGGCAATTTCAACAACACCTTATCCCCTCAGTTAGATAGGTGGAGTAAATCTAGTAAAGAAGCCAATAAGGAAGGGAATAGGTTTGCAGAATTTATAGAGGGGATCGGGTGGAAGGACCCATGGAGAAAGAGAAATCCAGATCTACCCCAATTCTCATGCTATTCAGCAACCCATAGGGCCTTCTCTAGGATAGATTTAATCTTAACATCGGATAAATTAATAAATAAGATCACGCATATTGAATATAAAGCGCGGGGAATATCAGATCATGCTGAGTTAATTATGCAGCTAAATCTAGAAGAATCTATTGGGTTCCGATATTGGAAGCTACAACCTTTCTGGCTTTCACAGATCAATCAGGATGAGATTGAGGGGGAAATGATGGCCTTTTTTGAAATTAATGAAGGATATACTTCAAATATATACATCTGGGAAGCATTTAAGGCCTTCCTGAATGGAGTGTTCAGTAAGAACATTTGTTTTATTAAGGGGGCACACCGGAAGAGAGCACGCGAACTAGACGCACAAATGATTTACTTAGAAAATATATATTTGACCAGTAAGACAGATTCATACTGGAATGAGTGGCAAAAATCTCAGAGAGAATGGCTGGAGTATCTACAGGACGTAAATAGACGTAGGCTTTTATCAAGCTCAAACTACTGGTATTCGAGCTCTGATAAAGTGGGGACATTTTTGGCCTATTTAACGAGATATACCATCTAATATAGTTTCCAAATACACACATATTTTAGTGGACCATGAGAATATTGGGATGTTTCTAGGGGAAATAGATCTCCCGCAACTCTCCTCAGAAGCCCTGGATTTATTAGATACCTCTATTGAAATAACTGAAGTAGAAAGGGCAATTAGAGATCTACTGCCAGGAAAAGCCCCAGGCTTAGACAGATTACCAGGGGAGGTGTATAAAAACTTTGATAAAATATTGGCTCCTCGGCTAGTCACGCTATGTCAAAATATGATGGAGGAAGATGGCCTGCCTTCCTCGATGGCCGAGGCCTCTATAGTGGTTATACCAAAAAAAAGGAAAAGATTTGACCAGGGTGGACTCATATAGGCCAATATCATTAATACCAACTGATAATAGTGAAAGTATTGGCGAACAGACTGAGTAGAGTCATTTAAGATATTGTCCACCCTGACCAAACAGGGTTTATGAGCAGGAAGTCTACAATGATAAACTTAAGAATGGTATTTTCATATATTCAATATGTAAATAGCAGGGGATAAATGCTGTGTTGGCCTCTTTTGATGCAAACAAGGCATTTGACTCCATTGAATGGAGCTATTTATGGGGCACCCTCAAAGCATTTGGATTCGGACCAGTCTTTATCAAATGGATGAGGCTTCTGTATAAGAGGGCACGAATCTCTATTAACGGATTTAGATCGCGGTAACTATCAAACCATTAGCGTGCCTATTAAGAGCAAGGCTGAGCTGCCAGGGGGTGGGGGTGGACATGAGGTATAATTTAATATCATTATATGCAGACGACCTGCTGGTCGTCCTGGCCAATCCAAGAGTCGAACTATCGGAAGTAATTGAACAAATATGACAATTAGGGGAATATTCTGAGCTCACGATAAATTGGAGTAAATTCCATCTATTGGCAATAGGCAATGATAAACTTGGTGACTATCGGGCCAATATCCCCATGAAGAATGTCTCTAGTTTTAAATATCTGGGGTTTAAAATTTTAGGACAAGCTCACGATTTCGTGAAGGATAATATATCACCCATGTTGGTGGAGGTGAGGACAAAATGTAGGTGCTGGGCTAAACTCCCTCTGACTGTAATTGGACGAGTAAATCTTACCAAAATGATCATTCTACCTAAGATCCTGTACATACTCCAGCATTCACCAATTTATATCAAAGATGAATTCTTCAGAAGTTTAAATAGCATTATATCCTCCTTTATTTGGGGAAATATACGTCCCTAGCCTTACCAAATTTTAAAAACTATTATTATGCAGTGCAAATAGCACATTTAAGTTTCTGGGTAAAGACAGAAGAACAAACCAATGAGTTAATTAGATTGGTGAACTGTGTGGATGTAAATCTTACACCCTTACAGACACTGTTATTAAACACAACCTGTAGAAAGTATCCCCCTATCATAAATCAAGCTATAAAAATCTGGAGAGCAGTCTGTAAAATGGACGGATATGTAGGGTTAGATCCAGACACATCTTTCCTGTCTCTGACAACAGCACAAGAGATTAGAAAACAGCAAGGTGGGATAATATGGGCACAATATGGAATATCCTCAGTGGGTCAACTATATCAAGATAGAACTTTTAAATCTTTTGAGCAACTGCAGGCCGAATTCAGTCTGCCCAGATCAATGTTTTTTATATTCTTACAGGTTAGAAGTGTTTTAAATCAGTACTGTGATGGCTGGGAAGGGTGGTTGGAGGAAGCCGCAATCAAACAGTTCATTAAACAATTAACTACTCAGAAGCATATCTCAAAAGGTTATGATCATTTATCTGTAAATATAAATGATGTTGGTCTGTTACAGCTCATGCAGAGGTGGACCAGAGGTGTCTCAGATATAAATGAGAGTAATTGGCAAATAGCACTAGCCATTCAAAAAAAAAAGCAACAAACTCTATATAAATTCAACAGGTTCAGTTTAACATTTTGCATAGAACATACATAACCTCGTCAGATAAAAAAAAAATAGATTAAGTAAATAGCGATGCGTGCCCAAAATGTGGGAAAAATGGGGCCACATTCTGGCATCTACTATGGGCATGTAGGAGAGTGAGATATTTCTGGGAAAGGATATGTCAGATCATCATGGGTTTGGGGTGTCTCAAGAGGCCCTCTCAGAAATCAACATGGTTATGGGACTATGGCAGAGGGTGGACATCTCCAGAGAGATGGGATCATTGTTGTTGAATCTCATGGCACTAGAGAAGGTGATTATTGCACGTCATTGGATGGCAGTACGAGGCCCTGAAATTAAGGAATGGATTAATCTTGTGAATATCACATGTGAACACGAAAAATTTACTTATGCATCTAGAGGCACAAGCACTAAATTTTATTCAATTTGGAAACCATGGCACCAATCAGAATATTATAAGGTAAAAGGGGTGATCACAAAGTCATAGAAATAATGAAAGGAAATAGTAAAAAGTAAACAGATAATTTAATCAGGGGCAATAAGGAAAAGAGGAAGGGAAGGCGGGAAAGCTTTGATATATCTATATCTATATATAGCTGGTGTGTCAGCCCGGCACTCCCGTAAACATGAAGCAGCTGCCGCGGGTGCCTTCAGGGAAAAGGATGTAGAACTTGGCTTGAAGACAAACAGAGGCACTCCTGCGGACAAGTGATAAGAAATGTAATCCACAAAGGTGACCGACATTTCGGGGTTAACACTCCCCGTTTTCAAGGTGTAGACCTTGAAAACGGGGAGTGTTAATCCGGAAACGTCGGTCACCTTTGTGCATTAAATTGCTTATCACAAGTCCGCAGGAGTGCCTCTGTTTGTCTTCAAGCTGAGATATATATATATATATATATATATATATATATATATATATATATATATATATATATATATATATAGTACACCAGGCAGCACTTGGGCGACTTAGAAGAAATGGAGACCACACACAGGTTCTTCAAGATCTTTCGAGATTTAATCTCAACATCAGGATGACGAGATATGGCCTGGTTAACAGTCTGCAGCAGAGGAAGGCACGGGGTGCAAATATCTTTTACACAAGCAGTAGAGTGACGACTTTTTTCCCTTTATATATATATATATATATATAAATATATATATATATATATATATATATATATATATATATATATAAAATAAAAAATAGAAGGAGCGCACCGGTAAGTTTCACAGTTTGACTTTACTGAAAAAGGTAATAAAAGCACATACATATAAGTAAAAGATAATCAGCATATCCACCGTATCGTATTGCACAAGTCACGTCTGGACAAGAGCAAAAAAAACTTGGCTTTATAAACTTTATAAACTTGGCTTTATACACCACAGCACGGTGGTGTATAAAGCCAAGTTTTTTTTTTCATATGAGCATTAGCCTGAAGAAAATGTCCAAATAAAGGACGTTGAAACGTCGCTCTTGTAACTATGTGTACCTGTCTCTTCATTCTGCTGTGAGTGCCGCTCCAACCCCTGCAAGTATATATATATATATATATATATATTTTTTTTTTTTAATATTTCTTAATAACAGTGATGACCCACAAAAGGCACATATCACCCCGAACATAAATGCCTAATACTAATCTAATACTAATACTAATCTAAGGTACTGTAATAGACATTATCTAGCTGGAAATATCATCAAAATTACGTGCAGTAATCACCGTGGGATGGCCGAGATTGGTTAAACATAGTCATTTTATGTGACTTCCCTTCGCTTCACACTCTCAGTGCATGTTCAAAATCACAGATCTCGCATTGCACCAATTTCTGGGTCTCCATGTCATTCTTTCCAGTATCCCTGGTCCCACAGCTGATCATAATGCTGCACATCACCGTCACTTTCACTAGATGTTCAACCAGGCTTTGATTGGAGCGTTGGCCATTTTGGGTGATCCCAATTCACATAATAATCAAGGTTGGCTTAATATTATCCCCTCTGTTGTGGCTCTGGGTCCCATATTTATGTAGTAAAACATTCATATATTTCAGAATTCATGCATAGTAATCTCAGATATCGCCTTACAGTCCACAATTTATATTTTATTGTATAAAAATTGAGATGGAGACACCCCCCAATGAGGTACTCGCATGTAAATATAAATTTCCAACAGATGCAAAGTCTCAGGTACAGATCAAGACCAGAATATTATTAAAAATATATATAAAAAATTAAAAATATACAGTTTACAAAACTGACACAACAATATACATTTAAAAGTCCTTATACATACAACCAGTGTGACAAGGAGGAAGGCTGCTCACACTTCCTAGTACCACCAACACATTTCGGTCCTACCGGACCTTTATCAAGGCATGCACTCCACTTTAATAACATAAAAGAAACCTTTATGTGTTTCCTCATCTCTCTCATAGAGGTGAGCGAGGTAGGCAGTTAAAGCAACCCTTAGATTCATTCTGTATAAGAAACCAACCACTTGAAATTTTTTTTTACATGAATTGAAACTGTATCACTAATTCCTATTTTCATATCCTTTTCTTCCGAGTAACACCCACTCCTAGCTACTGAATGTGAGAAAAGACAAAGAGATAAAAAACGTCTTGTTGTCCAGCCGGATGACACAAATACTTTCCCCAATACATTGTGCAACACAATGGTAAATGCTAATTACTCCCTGGCAGGGTAACACCTGACCTTGTATTCTAATTCGATCACAGCAGCCTCCAGCCTCCTGTTATGTCACCAATAGGAGCTTTAATTTAGGAGTCACCTATTGTCCAGGCAGAGAGTCCGCAGAAACATGTTCTACATATCAGCAGGAACTCTACAATGATTCCCTGCTAATAATAATAACATACATACATACATACATACATACATTTTATGTCTATCTATCCATCTACCTATCTACATATAAGAGATCACTGAACTCACCAATTCTAGGTTGGGGTACAGTGGCCTGTGTGTTTTTGTTCTATGGGAATCTACTCTGTGTTAAAGATGAAAAGAAAGAAACATGTGCTGAATAATGAACTGTAGATCAATTGGGTATCACATTCATATATATATTATCTGTTTCCATGCCCAAAGGCCCCCCCCCCCCCCCGCTACTTTCTACTGCCATCCAGCGATTTAGCTATTTCTTCTGGAGCTGAAAAGAACTTGGTTTCTCCCTCTACAATTATTCTCATCTTTGCAGAATATATCAATGAGTACTGTATATCGTACTCCCTCAGTCTTTTCTTGACATTTACAAATTTCAACCTTTGTCACTGCACCTCTCTTGCATAATCGGGAAACAACATGATGTTTGAGCCATTTTTCTCCAGCTGGCTCTCCAGGGCTCCAGCCCTAACCGGTTCCATACAGCCCAATAGCCCCATGTGATTTTAAATGTGTATTTTACAATAAAGGATACTTGTTTATATACACAAGGATCCAGAATTTATTCTTGGTTTGGGAGAGATAAATCCACGGGAGAAAGAACCTGCTCTATGCGCCTTGAAATCTACTACTTTGTGAGTATATGGTTTAGGGGGAGAACCCCGTCTTTTATCATTGGATTGCAGTTTGATGACCCTGGGAGTATCATTTGTAAGCCGAATTGATCTGCACATTGTGTGTGTGACTGTAAGGGGGAGGTACCCCGATTGATCTGAAGTGAATAACATCATAAAACTGTTCATACTACAGAATAGAGTGATTGAAACCCAAAAAAACAGGGTTACACAAGGGGAACGACCCTCTCTCTTTTCTTTTGTCGTTTCATATTCCTCAATAAGAAAAGCACAATGGAGAATTACAACAGGACTCACTGGAAGTCACAGGGGAGTACTTGTCTCTCTTTTCTTGTTTTTTTTTTGTTCCAGCACACAAGCGCCCTTATTCTTATTTCAGAACACTCTTTCCCATACATTGTCCATTGTAGGGAGACTAGGTGGTCTCCTTTTGTTTTGAAAGAATATAGGCAGCTAAGGCGCAGACTAGAATTTTACCAATAGACAAAATACAAGGTCATTTTCCAGTTATCTTTTTTTTTTTTTGGGGGGGGGGGGGGGGGGGGGGGGTCCGCATTAGGGTGCAGAAAGAAAGACTGATTTAGTCTTTTCCGGGGCACTCTTTGTTGTTAAATTGGTGTTAATTATATTATTACAATTTAGCTTTTATTTGGTATGCCTTAAAACAAATAGTGCTTAATACAAAATACAGACGTACACACATATATACATATAAAGTGAATTCTTTGTCATCAGACACATAAAGGGTAAAAATACTCCAAATCACAAAGTAAGTGATGTACAAAGGGTTGTTCAATCTCCCCTCAGTTTTCCCAGTTCATTTATCTTTGACCAAATATATCTAGCAGATATATTGGTTGTTGTATCAAGTTTGCGAAATTTCTTTAACTTATAGGTGAAAAAATATGAATCAACCCCTCTTCAAATGTTGGGGTAATTATATGGCTTTTAATCCCAACAATATTTCCTTTCCCTTTTGTTTTCAATAGTTTATGTATACAGGTCTAAGTGACATGCAATTATTTTGCTGAATCTGTTTTCCTCCTATCAATCTGTTATCTTTGCTACACTTTCCAAACTGCAAAGCAAATTGAGATACAAATGAGGTGTGTTTTCAGGGCAGATTTGATACTGTTGCAGGTTTGAACAGCATCTACAATCCTATTTCCAGAATTTCTCAGTGGGGAGTGTACAACAGTCAATTTATTGGATGAGAATCCTGATCTGTATGGTGGTGAGAGAAGGATAAGTTGTGCTATTTCTCTCACCAAGGAGCAATTCTGCTTTTCAGTATCATGTTAAAAACGTAAAATACTGAGTGAGAGTTTGCTCCTTTCGTACCTTCAGCACTGAGGGAGAGATAGATAGATATAAAAGGATGTGAGCTCTCTATTGTGTCAGGAATGTACTGCTCAGAGTGTTTTCTGTTGCAATAAATTGCAGTGCAGGAAATTCACCCGGCTGTTCTGACAGAGAGTGTTCACTCCGAACCTGTGTGGGTAGAGGAGTTCAAAAGTGTTGCATACCTCATGGAAGATAAGATATCTGGGTTATTCATACTGGCACCATTCTGCTGCCTGGTATCTGCCCTGTGGGCATAGAATACCAGATGAGAGATAAGTGTCAGTTGTCACCCAGACAGAATATACACATGCACCAGTTTTGTGCTGTTCTGACGCCGGTCGCAGATACAATCTCTGATGTTATTCACACTTGCAGAGACAATGAATGCAGTGGGCGTCAGAATGAGAGAAACTGCTGATCGGAGGTTTAGTTCTCACAGAAGTCACAACAGATTTGTTTATCTCTCTCTAGGACAATTATGGAGTTTCACTCCGTTCTTAAGTCTGTAGGTAACACTTTTATTGTGGTATCAATTTGCATGGTATACTTCTCATCAATTCTCTCAACAGGAAAGATATGCTATGTGGCAAATCTCACCATTTCGACTGTTAAATGCAATATTGATCAGTTATTTGTCTATTCCAGAAATTGAGCAATCTTATATGACATATAGCAGTTAGTGCTAATACATATTGCACTGGTCATCAAACAATTATCACAAGAACAATGCGCTATGTGGCAGTATGAGCGCTGGGGCTGTTAATACAGCATTGCTCAATTTAGTTTTTTTAGGAAATTAGGGCAGTTTGTGTATGACAAGAAATAATTAGTACCTACACACACTGCGCTATTCAAAAATCAATTTTCACAGAAAAATGCGCTATGTGGAAAAAGCGCTTGGAATAATAATACAGATCTAATCTTTCACTTGAGAGATTTAAACAGTATACATAGTAGGTAACATTTGGTACTCATATATGCTGCACTGGTCATGAGACCTTGTTCACAGAGTAATGTGCTATGTGGCAGTCGAGACCGCAAACATATTTTCTATGTCAGAAACCTGCCGTTCTCTAATAGACAGCAGAAATGTCCGGACACCAAAAAAGTTTTCTATGTCAGGTATTCTTATCTCTGACTAGGTTACTCAGCCAGCAGCAGGTAAATCCTTTATCATTTTATAGGGTGCTGCGCCTTAATTGGCGTTTGAGTACTCACGGAAAGGTTTAAATGTGCCGGTTACGTTACCGCGGCAGGGAGAAGGTGTTAGGAGTCAGCTGTCTCATCCATCGTTCACATCTCCTGTGAGCCTGTGAGCGTCGGGACAGGAAGTGACGCGCGTTTCGCTCTGGGAGCTTGATCACACTAGGCGAGTATTTAAAGGTTAAATTAATTGAATGATTGTTCTTATTTGGCCAGTATAGTATCATTGATAAGTCTGGCTATTTCTAATGGAATTAAATGCCCATAAGTACTATTGATTTGTAATACATGTTTAGTGCTAATTTACATGACGATTTTTTATTGTTAATCATTTATTTTTATATATTTATTATTGCTTGTTAATTTATTATTTATTACTTTCGTTTTTTAATTAATTAATTCATATATGGAGAGTTTGTAACAGTGGGAGAATCATCATTTTTTTATTTTTTACTTTTTGTTAGAATTGATTGATCTCTGTATATGTCCTCCGAGGTTTTGATTAATCATATTGCTATTTTGAGATAATTTTTATCGGGTATTCCTTGATTGGACACATATTTTTAATTGTTGAGTATTGTTTATAGTTAATACAGCAATATCTTTCTATTCCCCATCCAACAACACGCTGCATGGAAAACTCAGGTCCTGGGGAAATAGTTTATTCTTACGATTTTATCAGTTTTTCCGTTTCTTGGAGTTTTGTTTGTTTTACCATTTTTCTTCTTATTGTTTCTTTTTATTTTTTATTTTTAAGCTGATCCTTGTATGTTTATGACATTGTGGTTTGTTGTATTATTCGGTCTTCTTTCTGAAATATAGGATGCGGCTGTGATGGGATAATAGTGATGGGTAATATTTTATTGTTCCTTGATGATTTGGACAATTTTGTCAGAGTGAGTCAGTTTGAAGGGATACCTAGATCCTTTAGCTATCTAATAGAGTTTAGAGTAGGTATGGTAAGTTCTGTTTCCAGTTATATATAGAAGTGATGCACAAAAATAAACATTTTTTTGCCAAAGTTGCACAGCCAAAAATTTTTGCCGCACACAGCCTTCGTAAAATTAGAGGGAACATTGAATGAGGGTGGGTAATATGTGCATTTTAAAAAGGATTCTAGACTGTCTAGGCCAGTGAGGAAGCAGGGATCCCGGCAATGACAGCCCCCAGTTACACCAGGCAGGGCAGCCCTTTTACCCACCAAGGGTGGCCACCCCACCATCGCAGTTCACCAAGATATAAGGTTCAACTTATATGAAGGCAGGGGTTGCCCTGGGGATGAAATCCATATTTATTGTGGTGGACCGGCAAGGGGTACCTCTGTCCTCAAAGATCGTGGGGGTTCATCAGGGGACAGAGCGCCTGCAGTGCACTTCCTGTTGCCCAGCATCAGTGTCCTGTGTCCAGAGTTTTTGCACACTGACAAGCTGTGCACCACGTGCGGGACCGGGAGGGTGCAGAGAGGACAACGGAACAGACGTCACACGCCTGGGGTCATAGGGGATATCTATTCCACCTCCTTCTTAGCACCTCTGTCTTTCAGCAGCACACCCCATTGCTCCAGACTTCCACCCTACAACATCTGCTCCGAGGTCATGCCCCAAGACTAGCCCCGGCTTCCCTGTACTTGAGCATGCAAAGATTTCTTATGGAATGATTAACAAGTATGGGATGATTGAAACTGTATGGGATTGCCCAAAAGCTACTTACCTTCCTTTGATATAATGGTAAACTGACTTACTATATAATCAGCACCATTAAAGAACCCACAGATAATTATTTTTTAGAGTCCCATTAATTATAAGAATCTTTAAGACATAGTAGATTCTCATAGAATGAAAAAAAGAGTGCAAAATCTTTTTAATCTCTTAATTATTTTCAACACTTTTCACATTCTACCCTATATTTCGCTGGCTTTTAGCAATTTTAGCATATGTACTAATAAAAGTTAAATTTTATGAAAAAAAGTATATGTTTGTCTGTAATTATTCCATACAAAATGAGTCTTACACATATAGATTAATCTAGTGAGCGGCCCAAAATAGGAACCCTTTTTCTTTTTGCTTTTGACATATTTGCTAACCAATGTTAATAATGACAGCTTGACTAGTTAAGCAGTTTATTATCTTATTCCTCCTTTTTATTGGTCATAGTTAGTATAGTAAATTACTCCCTTAAATGTACTGGTTCTCAAAAAGTCCCATAAGCAAATGTTCAAATCTTAGGGCAAACTGTTATGCCCATGGCGGTCCCATGTACTTGTAATAAAAAGTATGCATCAGACAGAAAATAATTATTTAAAATAATAAATTCTAAGTAATCCATTAATCTGCCATATATATCAGGGTTTAAGAAGTGGCCAACCTAGACATGGTGAGTTCAGTGATATCTTGTATATAGATAGATAGATATATATAAATTGTATGTATGCATGTTTGTTATTATTAGCAGTAAATCATTGTAGAGTTCCTGCTGATATGTAGAACATCTCAGTGCTGACTCTCTGCCTGGACAATAGGTGACTCTAAACAAAAGCTTCCATTGGTGATATAACAGGAGGCCAGAGGCTGCTGTGATCTAATTACAATACAAGGTGTTACCCTGCCAGGGTGTAATTAGCATTTCCCATTCTAGTAATTGACTTGAGGAATATTTACACCTCATTTACAAGACAAGGAGCTGGGCAGAAGGAGCTGCTGTGGTGAATGACTGTATACTAATGTCATGCTACCCTAATTTACATGTCACCTTCAGTGTAAGAATTCCTGCAGGGCACCCTGGGAACTACTGGGGAGAGATGGGGAGGAGTGACTATAAATAAGCTGTATCAGGCCACTGGGAGCTGATGGAGGAGCTGCTGGATCAGTTACAGTTGGAGAGCTGGGAGGACGGAGGAGTAAGAGAGAGACAGAGGAAGGATCTACAGAGTAAGGTAATTATATTATAAATAAGAAAATACTGATACATGAACAAACCTTTGTAGATATTTTTGTACACTGTGCGCCTAGGCTCCCTGGGGTGCCTCGGGACACTTGCAGGGGTGCCTTGGGTTGGTTGTCCAGGACCAATTCAAATTATTTATGATCAATTATTTCTGGACAAAACCAATGCTGATGGCGGCCCATCAAAAAATGTGTACAATCCGAAGCACATCCTGCCCTTTACCACATAACTGACCCTAAGAAGCACATATAAACACAATCTACTTAATTTCGTATATATTTTTTGGGGCCTAGGGGTGCCTTGGAAAAATTCTGATACTCTAGGGTGCCGTGATTATAAAAAGATTGGGAACCTCTGGAGTAAGGTAATTATATTATAAATAAGAAAATACTGATACATGAACAAACCTTTGTAGATATTATTGTACAGATATTGTCTTTTTATCAATTATTAGTCTATATTTGTGATATCTATTGATAAATAACGCACTGCAAAAAACTTCTACAAATATCTAGATATTACAGTTTATTACACAATTTTACATTATCATGTGGAACACTGTATGGTAAGATATACTTGAAGAAGTATAAAAATTACTGTGAGTTCAAAATAAATGTGTAAACATATTAATATGAATATCTAGTTTGTCTGTGACATTGGGGGAAGTTTAATAGCATGAGAGATTCAGAAAGTGAGAGGTTTGGTAAGAAATCTCCAGTTTTTTTCTTTAAAGCGGCGATCATTTACACTGCTAAAGCAGTTTGATTTTACTGTGTTAATGATTGCCGCTTTAAAAAACCTGAAGATTTCTTACCAAATATCTCACTTACTAAATATCTCATCCTATTAAATGTCACCCTTTGTGTAAGCCAGTAATGTAGCAGCAGTAAAGTATTCTCTCTCATTATTGTAGTAATTAAGTAATTCCTTCTTGAATAACCATATGAAGATACATTTTTATCTATGACCATCCAACTACTAATTGGATTATGCTGTACGATGGTTTTGTTTTACAAAAGTGACCAATGATTTACCTTATACATAATTTACCACACAATTAGTAAATAAATAATAGGTGAGATGTAGGTCACTATATAATACTCTCAGCATTGAGACCGGTCTGATCCATAAGCTTGATTCCTAATTGCTCTCAAGTAACAAATTAGTACAATTCGGCAAAATTACCTTAAACCAACTTTTTAGAGGCAGGTCTTGTAATCATAGATAGAAGGGATCTCCTCCTCACCTTCTTTTATATTATATTCTTCATATATAAACAAAGAAAACATATACATAGTGTAGTAGTCCTTATACACAGTTTTTTCTTGTAAATACAGGTCCTTCTTAGCCCAGAGTTTATACGGAATGGTGTATTCTTTTCTATATGTATGGTATCACCTCCGTGAGACTAGAGACATTGATTGATGCTCACACTCAGCTTACATCCCACAGGGTATCGGGAAACTTATAAAGGTTTCTTTCACACAAATTTTCTCCTTTTTTATGTACACAGGAAATCATCTCATATGTATGCTTACTTGTACTAGGCCCGGTCTCCTCCTATAATGGTTTCTTTGTGTCCATATGAGACAATCTAGCCGGATTGTACAGTTTATTGTTCCATAAAAACACTTTTCATTAAAAATTACTATGCATAAAAACATTGCCAGGGGGTCACATGGATGACATACCACTGTACAAAGATTCTGCAATCAGATTATAGAAAAACCTGGGGATTGCTCACCAATAGCAGGTCCCTGGACTGTGGTGGGTGACACACTCCTGGAAAATAAAATATAAAATAGCACCCAACGCGTTTCAACTAGTTATTAGTCTTTTTCAAGGCATCTAATAGATGACCTCTAATACATAAATCACCTCTGATAACAACTCTTCCAATAACAACTCCGATAACAACTCTTCCCTTAGCTAGAAGTCTTTATGAAAGGCACTCTGCTCCATATTCAGAGCATATATTGATGCAATAGTCAGAAGGGAATGGCTTAAATGAAGAACCAAAATATTAAAATGACCCTTCAGTCTAAGGAGGAGTGTTCTAATATACAAGCTAATGAGTTGTGCAATAATATAGCAGTGCCTTTTTTTGTAGAAGATGAATAAAAGGCGTGAGGAAATGTGTGGGAGGCCACTGAGGGGTGTGGGGTGTTTATGTGCATTTCTTGCAATAATAATATGTCTATCTTCTGCTTTTTATGAATTGTATTGCCATGGTGCACATACGTGGCGAGTTCAGAACGTCTACATTTAACGACATTATATTTAAAGTCATGGTGTATACCAGTGGAAAATAGAGCTAAAGAGACCAGTGATTAACTGTAAAGTAAAACAATGCTTAAACGGGAGGGGGAGTAGTGAAATAAAAAGTAAAGGAAACACTAGGGAAGATGACCAACAGGACATCTGAGTAACTGAAAATGGCCACTGACTCAAGGACACGGTTATCTGCAACACTATTAGATGCCATCCATTCCGGATAGGACCACCATGTTGCGGAGGGGGGTATCATAGTGGGACAAGGGGCCACCTCACTCCTCCACTGAAAAGCACCCTTTCATCTACCTTCCAATTGAATGGAAAATAAAAGACCTCATATGAAATATCTCACTAACTACCCTAGATTGAGTAATGAAATCTCCACAGATCTTAATAGATGGTTGGGACAATTCATTTCATGTACAGGTAGAGCAAATGCTATAAAAACTAATATGTTGCTCCATCTGGTGCACTGGCTACGGGGGCCATTTACGGCCTGCGGGCCAGAGCTTTCCCACCCCTGCTTTATAGATACATGGTCGCCATGGCTAGCGCATCACAATGCTCCTCCCCCTCTTTCATTTGGCTTATAACTATACCGCATAAGCTTGTAAATAATCAAATGTGGCATTTGAGGCGACTCTCCTTTATTCACAATACATTTTATTGTTTGCATATTATCTGATGTATTTTACTGAGAGGGACACTGTATTTTGAGTCGCTGTATTCCTTTACCCATCTTTCCCTATTTTATTTTTAATTGACTTGGACATATTTAATATGGTATATAAAAATACATCATGTTCTATATATAAAGTAGCACTATTACAGTAATAGTAGAAGTACCACAGAACAGCTTTTAAAATATATATTTTTTTCTTGCAGGACAAATAAGTAACAAGATTTTCATTTGGAAGACGCCGTGGAAATTAACACAACAGTCAGATCAATCCACCTACAGGCACCATTTATTCCTACAAATCTGGGGGACTGAGCTATTCTCATTTTCTGCATAGGAGAAACCTTCTGCTTCTAATTTGTATCTCATTAATACACGATGAGTCTGACAGGAAAGAGACCACATCTGTGCTCTGAGTGTGACAAATGCTTTACATATAAATCACAGCTTCTCATCCATCAGAGGAATCACACAGGAGAGAAACCACATATGTGCTCTGAGTGTGACAAATGCTTTACATATAAATCAGAGCTTCTCATCCATCAGAGGAGTCACACAGGAGAGAGACCACATCTGTGCTCTGAGTGTGACAAATGCTTTACACGTAAATCACAGCTTCTAATCCATCAGAGGAGTCACACAGGAGAGAGACCACATCTGTGCTCTGAGTGTGACAAACGCTTTGCATATAAATCAGAGCTTCTCACACACCAGAGGAGTCACACTGGAGACAGATCATATCTGTGCTCTGAGTGTGACAAATGGTTTACATATAAATCAGAGCTTCTCATCCATCAGAGGAGTCACACAGGAGAGAGACCGTTTACATGTTCTGAATGTAGCAAGTGTTTTACAGTAAAGTCACATCTTGTTAGACATCAGAGGAGTCACACGGGAGAAAAACCATTTAAGTGCTCTGAATGTAGCAAGTGTTTTATCCAGAAGCCACATCTTGTTATCCATCAGAGGAGTCACACAGAAGAGAAACCATTTAGTTGCTCAGAATGCAGCAAGTGTTTTACCAGTAAGCGTAATCTAGTTAGACATCAGAGGAGTCACACAGGAGAGAGATTATTTAGTTGCTCAGAATGTAGCAAGTCTTATACAAGTAAGCATCATCTAGTTACACATCAGAGGAGTCACACTGGAGAGAGACCATTTAAATGCTCTGAATGCAGCAAGTGTTTTACAAGTAAGCGTAATCTAGTTACACATCAGAGGAGTCACACTGGAGAGAAACCATTTAGTTGCTCAGAATGTAGCAAGTGTTATACAAGTAATTATCATCTAGTTACACATCAGAGGAGTCACACTGGAGAGAGACCATTTAAATGCACTGAATGCAGCAAGTGTTTTACAAGTAAGCGTAATCTAGTTACACATCAGAGGAGTCACACTGGACAGAAGTCATTTACATGCTCTGAAGATCTGAATGTATCACGTGTTCCTCATGTTCCCTTGTATCCCTGCAATGGGGATGATACAAATGTCTGTGGTGGCAGCTTTCAGTGCTGATCACCTGAGAGAGAAATTGATTTGTTGTTGCATTAGGGCACAAACATCTGATGGCACCTTCCACTCTCAGCCTCCTGAGACGATCAGCAGCAATATGTCAAAAGTGACCTGTATGGGTGCCCAAATATCACTTTTTAAATCATGCCCATGACTTCAGATGGGTTATCTGTGTAACATTGCTATATTCATTCTGTTTGGCTGCAATTAGCATAATAATAAAAGAACATTAATTTAGGACTCCTGATCTCCTATTACTTTAGATGGGAGATCGGCCGTGCAGAATACAGTTGAATCCCTTCGATATGATTACATGTGAGGACATTTTATTTTAGGAAACAATTTGTATTATATCAATCTGTCTTGTTAAAAACCAGGGAGGAGAACATCTGTAGTTGATCCTCTGCACCAGTGACTGTAATAAACATTGTGTAGGCCCGGTGAACCCTCCAATAATATCTCTGCAATAGTATTTATTTATTTATTTACAGTTTCTTATATAGCGCAGCAGATTCCGTTGCACTTTACAATAGTAGACAGTGATAAAACAAACTGGGTAACAACAGACAGATTTGGAGGTAGGAGGGCCCTACTGCAAGCTTACAATCTATAGGGATTTAGGAGGGAAACATAAGGACAGGCACCAGTGATTGCATAGCTTGTAGGTCCAGAAGGGAAGCTATATAATACATAAGTGCCTCAGAGGGTTATGCATATGGAACTTAAATATGATAGGCTTGCCTGAAGAGGTGAGTTTTCAGGGAATGCTGGAAAGTTTGGAGGCAGAGGAGAGTCTTATTGTACGTGGAAGGGCATTCTATAGGGTGGGAGCAACCCGATGAAAGTCCTGTAATAGTTAATGGGAGCTGGGGATCCATGCAGAAGAGACATAGATCTTGTGCAGAGCAGACATTTTATTTATAAATATATTTATGTTGCTCTCCTGACATAAGGGGAGCTGGTACAATTGACCCCCTAATACACTAGTATACAGATACTATTGACCCCTAATACCAGTGGCATAAGAATAGTCCCACAGACCCCACAGTTGCAGTCAGGTGCTGAGTAAGTGAGGGTTCCGGGGGTCTGCGGGGCTATCTATGCGCTGCACTGCTGCTGGTACCTGAGACCAACCAGACTCTCTGCTCACTACCGCCACCGGGACCAACAGATCTAATTGTCTGCGGTCCCAGCTCTCCTCTTGCCAGGCTCCTGCTATTGAAAATTAACCTCACAAAATGTCCTTCTTACAGCACACACTTTTTGAGGATGCTAGAGGAGGCAACCTCAAGCGTGGCAAAAACGTACGTCAGGGACAGACGGCTCGCGTGGTATACATATGTGACCGGGGCGGCAGGGACAGAAGCAGGAGGCAGTGCTACTGAGGAGACGCGCACAGCGGCGGACCGCCTTAGCAGCTCTTTGCAATACAAGCTGTTAGGTCCTAGGAAGGAGAGAGGAAAGTGGACTCTTTTTGTGGGGCACTCTTAGTTACTGATTCTGATTTAAAACTTAACTTTTAATTTTAATAGATTAAGATAAGGCGGACATACATTGGCAAACAAAACAAAACCAAACAGAAAGGGACAAACAACATTAATTCTGCAGTGAGCTTTTGTAATATGCTGTACAGATTTTTGGAAAGTGAGTTCTATATCAGAACAATCAATATAGAGATGTGCCTAGCAAAGCTAATTGCTATATCAGCTAGGAATCGTCTGAAGGGTTTTTATTAAATTTTTATTTAATACACCGACCGCATATATTGTATTACAAATTGTGACAGCAGAATAGTCACATTTTGACAGATATCTCAGAAACTTTTCTGAACAAACAGGGATATAGGCAATCCCTGCCCTCTTCATCTCCACAGCAAGGCACTCTCAGTCTGATAGCCGGATGAATCCCTGCACTGCTGAAATAAGCAACAGGATCGCCTTGAGCAATCATCATAGACAAGCAGAAGCCAACCCTGTGATACTACTCTAAACTAGTGTATGTTTGTGTATGACAAGAAATAATTAGTACCTACACACACTGCGCTATTCAAAAATCAATTTTCACAGAAAAATGCGCTATGTGGAAAAAGCGCTTGGAATAATAATACAGATCTAATCTTTCACTTGAGAGATTTAAACAGTATACATAGTAGGTAACATTTGGTACTCATATATGCTGCACTGGTCATGAGACCTTGTTCACAGAGTAATGTGCTATGTGGCAGTCGAGACCGCAAACATATTTTCTATGTCAGAAACCTGCCGTTCTCTAATAGACAGCAGAAATGTCCGGACACCAAAAAAGTTTTCTATGTCAGGTATTCTTATCTCTGACTAGGTTACTCAGCCAGCAGCAGGTAAATCCTTTATCATTTTATAGGGTGCTGCACCTTAATTGGCGTTTGAGTACTCACGGAAAGGTTTAAATGTGCCGGTTACGTTACCGCGGCAGGGAGAAGGTGTTAGGAGTCAGCTGTCTCATCCATCGTTCACATATCCTGTGAGCCTGTGAGCGTCGGGACAGGAAGTGACGCGCGTTTCGCTCTGGGAGCTTGATCACACTAGGCGAGTATTTAAAGGTTAAATTAATTGAATGATTGTTCTTATTTGGCCAGTATAGTATCATTGATAAGTCTGGCTATTTCTAATGGAATTAAATGCCCATAAGTACTATTGATTTGTAATACATGTTTAGTGCTAATTTACATGACGATTTTTTATTGTTAATCATTTATTTTTATATATTTATTATTGCTTGTTAATTTATTATTTATTACTTTCGTTTTTTAATTAATTAATTCATATATGGAGAGTTTGTAACAGTGGGAGAATCATCATTTTTTATTTTTTACTTTTTGTTAGAATTGATTGATCTCTGTATATGTCCTCCGAGGTTTTGATTAATCATATTGCTATTTTGAGATAATTTTTATCGGGTATTCCTTGATTGGACACATATTTTTAATTGTTGAGTATTGTTTATAGTTAATACAGCAATATCTTTCTATTCCCCATCCAACAACACGCTGCATGGAAAACTCAGGTCCTGGGGAAATAGTTTATTCTTACGATTTTATCAGTTTTTCCGTTTCTTGGAGTTTTGTTTGTTTTACCATTTTTCTTCTTATTGTTTCTTTTTATTTTTTATTTTTAAGCTGATCCTTGTATGTTTATGACATTGTGGTTTGTTGTATTATTCGGTCTTCTTTCTGAAATATAGGATGCGGCTGTGATGGGATAATAGTGATGGGTAATATTTTATTGTTCCTTGATGATTTGGACAATTTTGTCAGAGTGAGTCAGTTTGAAGGGATACCTAGATCCTTTAGCTATCTAATAGAGTTTAGAGTAGGTATGGTAAGTTCTGTTTCCAGTTATATATAGAAGTGATGCACAAAAATAAACATTTTTTTGCCAAAGTTGCACAGCCAAAAATTTTTGCCGCACACAGCCTTCGTAAAATTAGAGGGAACATTGAATGAGGGTGGGTAATATGTGCATTTTAAAAAGGATTCTAGACTGTCTAGGCCAGTGAGGAAGCAGGGATCCCGGCTATGACAGCCCCCAGTTACACCAGGCAGGGCAGCCCTTTTACCCACCAAGGGTGGCCACCCCACCATCGCAGTTCACCAAGATATAAGGTTCAACTTATATGAAGGCAGGGGTTGCCCTGGGGATGAAATCCATATTTATTGTGGTGGACCAGCAAGGGGTACCTCTGTCCTCAAAGATCGTGGGGGTTCATCAGGGGACAGAGCGCCTGCACTTCACTTCCTGTTGCCCAGCATCAGTGTCCTGTGTCCAGAGTTTTTGCACACTGACAAGCTGTGCACCACGTGCGGGACCGGGAGGGTGCAGAGAGGACAACGGAACAGACGTCACACGCCTGGGGTCATAGGGGATATCTATTCCACCTCCTTCTTAGCACCTCTGTCTTTCAGCAGCACACCCCATTGCTCCAGACTTCCACCCTACAACATCTGCTCCGAGGTCATGCCCCAAGACTAGCCCCGGCTTCCCTGTACTTGAGCATGCAAAGATTTCTTATGGAATGATTAACAAGTATGGGATGATTGAAACTGTATGGGATTGCCCAAAAGCTACTTACCTTCCTTTGATATAATGGTAAACTGACTTACTATATAATCAGCACCATTAAAGAACCCACAGATAATTATTTTTTAGAGTCCCATTAATTATAAGAATCTTTAAGACATAGTAGATTCTCATAGAATGAAAAAAAGAGTGCAAAATCTTTTTAATCTCTTAATTATTTTCAACACTTTTCACATTCTACCCTATATTTCGCTGGCTTTTAGCAATTTTAGCATATGTACTAATAAAAGTTAAATTTTATGAAAAAAAGTATATGTTTGTCTGTAATTATTCCATACAAAATGAGTCTTACACATATAGATTAATCTAGTGAGCGGCCCAAAATAGGAACCCTTTTTCTTTTTGCTTTTGACATATTTGCTAACCAATGTTAATAATGACAGCTTGACTAGTTAAGCAGTTTATTATCTTATTCCTCCTTTTTATTGGTCATAGTTAGTATAGTAAATTACTCCCTTAAATGTACTGGTTCTCAAAAAGTCCCATAAGCAAATGTTCAAATCTTAGGGCAAACTGTTATGCCCATGGCGGTCCCATGTACTTGTAATAAAAAGTATGCATCAGACAGAAAATAATTATTTAAAATAATAAATTCTAAGTAATCCATTAATCTGCCATATATATCAGGGTTTAAGAAGTGGCCAACCTAGACATGGTGAGTTCAGTGATATCTTGTATATAGATAGATAGATATATATAAATTGTATGTATGCATGTTTGTTATTATTAGCAGTAAATCATTGTAGAGTTCCTGCTGATATGTAGAACATCTCAGTGCTGACTCTCTGCCTGGACAATAGGTGACTCTAAACAAAAGCTTCCATTGGTGATATAACAGGAGGCCAGAGGCTGCTGTGATCTAATTACAATACAAGGTGTTACCCTGCCAGGGTGTAATTAGCATTTCCCATTCTAGTAATTGACTTGAGGAATATTTACACCTCATTTACAAGACAAGGAGCTGGGCAGGAGGAGCTGCTGTGGTGAATGACTGTATACTAATGTCATGCTACCCTAATTTACATGTCACCTTCAGTGTAAGAATTCCTGCAGGGCACCCTGGGAACTACTGGGGAGAGATGGGGAGGAGTGACTATAAATAAGCTGTATCAGGCCACTGGGAGCTGATGGAGGTGCTGCTGGATCAGTTACAGTTGGAGAGCTGGGAGGACGGAGGAGTAAGAGAGAGACAGAGGAAGGATCTACAGAGTAAGGTAATTATATTATAAATAAGAAAATACTGATACATGAACAAACCTTTGTAGATATTTTTGTACACTGTGCGCCTAGGCTCCCTGGGGTGCCTCGGGACACTTGCAGGGGTGCCTTGGGTTGGTTGTCCAGGACCAATTCAAATTATTTATGATCAATTATTTCTGGACAAAACCAATGCTGATGGCGGCCCATCAAAAAATGTGTACAATCCGAAGCACATCCTGCCCTTTACCACATAACTGACCCTAAGAAGCACATATAAACACAATCTACTTAATTTCGTATATATTTTTTGGGGCCTAGGGGTGCCTTGGAAAAATTCTGATACTCTAGGGTGCCGTGATTATAAAAAGATTGGGAACCTCTGGAGTAAGGTAATTATATTATAAATAAGAAAATACTGATACATGAACAAACCTTTGTAGATATTATTGTACAGATATTGTCTTTTTATCAATTATTAGTCTATATTTGTGATATCTATTGATAAATAACGCACTGCAAAAAACTTCTACAAATATCTAGATATTACAGTTTATTACACAATTTTACATTATCATGTGGAACACTGTATGGTAAGATATACTTGAAGAAGTATAAAAATTACTGTGAGTTCAAAATAAATGTGTAAACATATTAATATGAATATCTAGTTTGTCTGTGACATTGGGGGAAGTTTAATAGCATGAGAGATTCAGAAAGTGAGAGGTTTGGTAAGAAATCTCCAGTTTTTTTCTTTAAAGCGGCGATCATTTACACTGCTAAAGCAGTTTGATTTTACTGTGTTAATGATTGCCGCTTTAAAAAACCTGAAGATTTCTTACCAAATATCTCACTTACTAAATATCTCATCCTATTAAATGTCACCCTTTGTGTAAGCCAGTAATGTAGCAGCAGTAAAGTATTCTCTCTCATTATTGTAGTAATTAAGTAATTCCTTCTTGAATAACCATATGAAGATACATTTTTATCTATGACCATCCAACTACTAATTGGATTATGCTGTACGATGGTTTTGTTTTACAAAAGTGACCAATGATTTACCTTATACATAATTTACCACACAATTAGTAAATAAATAATAGGTGAGATGTAGGTCACTATATAATACTCTCAGCATTGAGACCGGTCTGATCCATAAGCTTGATTCCTAATTGCTCTCAAGTAACAAATTAGTACAATTCGGCAAAATTACCTTAAACCAACTTTTTAGAGGCAGGTCTTGTAATCATAGATAGAAGGGATCTCCTCCTCACCTTCTTTTATATTATATTCTTCATATATAAACAAAGAAAACATATACATAGTGTAGTAGTCCTTATACACAGTTTTTTCTTGTAAATACAGGTCCTTCTTAGCCCAGAGTTTATACGGAATGGTGTATTCTTTTCTATATGTATGGTATCACCTCCGTGAGACTAGAGACATTGATTGATGCTCACACTCAGCTTACATCCCACAGGGTATCGGGAAACTTATAAAGGTTTCTTTCACACAAATTTTCTCCTTTTTTATGTACACAGGAAATCATCTCATATGTATGCTTACTTGTACTAGGCCCGGTCTCCTCCTATAATGGTTTCTTTGTGTCCATATGAGACAATCTAGCCGGATTGTACAGTTTATTGTTCCATAAAAACACTTTTCATTAAAAATTACTATGCATAAAAACATTGCCAGGGGGTCACATGGATGACATACCACTGTACAAAGATTCTGCAATCAGATTATAGAAAAACCTGGGGATTGCTCACCAATAGCAGGTCCCTGGACTGTGGTGGGTGACACACTCCTGGAAAATAAAATATAAAATAGCACCCAACGCGTTTCAACTAGTTATTAGTCTTTTTCAAGGCATCTAATAGATGACCTCTAATACATAAATCACCTCTGATAACAACTCTTCCAATAACAACTCCGATAACAACTCTTCCCTTAGCTAGAAGTCTTTATGAAAGGCACTCTGCTCCATATTCAGAGCATATATTGATGCAATAGTCAGAAGGGAATGGCTTAAATGAAGAACCAAAATATTAAAATGACCCTTCAGTCTAAGGAGGAGTGTTCTAATATACAAGCTAATGAGTTGTGCAATAATATAGCAGTGCCTTTTTTTGTAGAAGATGAATAAAAGGCGTGAGGAAATGTGTGGGAGGCCACTGAGGGGTGTGGGGTGTTTATGTGCATTTCTTGCAATAATAATATGTCTATCTTCTGCTTTTTATGAATTGTATTGCCATGGTGCACATACGTGGCGAGTTCAGAACGTCTACATTTAACGACATTATATTTAAAGTCATGGTGTATACCAGTGGAAAATAGAGCTAAAGAGACCAGTGATTAACTGTAAAGTGAAACAATGCTTAAACGGGAGGGGGAGTAGTGAAATAAAAAGTAAAGGAAACACTAGGGAAGATGACCAACAGGACATCTGAGTAACTGAAAATGGCCACTGACTCAAGGACACGGTTATCTGCAACACTATTAGATGCCATCCATTCCGGATAGGACCACCATGTTGCGGAGGGGGGTATCATAGTGGGACAAGGGGCCACCTCACTCCTCCACTGAAAAGCACCCTTTCATCTACCTTCCAATTGAATGGAAAATAAAAGACCTCATATGAAATATCTCACTAACTACCCTAGATTGAGTAATGAAATCTCCACAGATCTTAATAGATGGTTGGGACAATTCATTTCATGTACAGGTAGAGCAAATGCTATAAAAACTAATATGTTGCTCCATCTGGTGCACTGGCTACGGGGGCCATTTACGGCCTGCGGGCCAGAGCTTTCCCACCCCTGCTTTATAGATACATGGTCGCCATGGCTAGCGCATCACAATGCTCCTCCCCCTCTTTCATTTGGCTTATAACTATACCGCATAAGCTTGTAAATAATCAAATGTGGCATTTGAGGCGACTCTCCCTTATTCACAATACATTTTATTGTTTGCATATTATCTGATGTATTTTACTGAGAGGGACACTGTATTTTGAGTCGCTGTATTCCTTTACCCATCTTTCCCTATTTTATTTTTAATTGACTTGGACATATTTAATATGGTATATAAAAATACATCATGTTCTATATATAAAGTAGCACTATTACAGTAATAGTAGAAGTACCACAGAACAGCTTTTAAAATATATATTTTTTTCTTGCAGGACAAATAAGTAACAAGATTTTCATTTGGAAGACGCCGTGGAAATTAACACAACAGTCAGATCAATCCACCTACAGGCACCATTTATTCCTACAAATCTGGGGGACTGAGCTATTCTCATTTTCTGCATAGGAGAAACCTTCTGCTTCTAATTTGTATCTCATTAATACACGATGAGTCTGACAGGAAAGAGACCACATCTGTGCTCTGAGTGTGACAAATGCTTTACATATAAATCACAGCTTCTCATCCATCAGAGGAATCACACAGGAGAGAAACCACATATGTGCTCTGAGTGTGACAAATGCTTTACATATAAATCAGAGCTTCTCATCCATCAGAGGAGTCACACAGGAGAGAGACCACATCTGTGCTCTGAGTGTGACAAATGCTTTACACGTAAATCACAGCTTCTAATCCATCAGAGGAGTCACACAGGAGAGAGACCACATCTGTGCTCTGAGTGTGACAAACGCTTTGCATATAAATCAGAGCTTCTCACACACCAGAGGAGTCACACTGGAGACAGATCATATCTGTGCTCTGAGTGTGACAAATGGTTTACATATAAATCAGAGCTTCTCATCCATCAGAGGAGTCACACAGGAGAGAGACCGTTTACATGTTCTGAATGTAGCAAGTGTTTTACAGTAAAGTCACATCTTGTTAGACATCAGAGGAGTCACACGGGAGAAAAACCATTTAAGTGCTCTGAATGTAGCAAGTGTTTTATCCAGAAGCCACATCTTGTTATCCATCAGAGGAGTCACACAGAAGAGAAACCATTTAGTTGCTCAGAATGCAGCAAGTGTTTTACCAGTAAGCGTAATCTAGTTAGACATCAGAGGAGTCACACAGGAGAGAGATTATTTAGTTGCTCAGAATGTAGCAAGTCTTATACAAGTAAGCATCATCTAGTTACACATCAGAGGAGTCACACTGGAGAGAGACCATTTAAATGCTCTGAATGCAGCAAGTGTTTTACAAGTAAGCGTAATCTAGTTACACATCAGAGGAGTCACACTGGAGAGAAACCATTTAGTTGCTCAGAATGTAGCAAGTGTTATACAAGTAATTATCATCTAGTTACACATCAGAGGAGTCACACTGGAGAGAGACCATTTAAATGCACTGAATGCAGCAAGTGTTTTACAAGTAAGCGTAATCTAGTTACACATCAGAGGAGTCACACTGGACAGAAGTCATTTACATGCTCTGAAGATCTGAATGTATCACGTGTTCCTCATGTTCCCTTGTATCCCTGCAATGGGGATGATACAAATGTCTGTGGTGGCAGCTTTCAGTGCTGATCACCTGAGAGAGAAATTGATTTGTTGTTGCATTAGGGCACAAACATCTGATGGCACCTTCCACTCTCAGCCTCCTGAGACGATCAGCAGCAATATGTCAAAAGTGACCTGTATGGGTGCCCAAATATCACTTTTTAAATCATGCCCATGACTTCAGATGGGTTATCTGTGTAACATTGCTATATTCATTCTGTTTGGCTGCAATTAGCATAATAATAAAAGAACATTAATTTAGGACTCCTGATCTCCTATTACTTTAGATGGGAGATCGGCCGTGCAGAATACAGTTGAATCCCTTCGATATGATTACATGTGAGGACATTTTATTTTAGGAAACAATTTGTATTATATCAATCTGTCTTGTTAAAAACCAGGGAGGAGAACATCTGTAGTTGATCCTCTGCACCAGTGACTGTAATAAACATTGTGTAGGCCCGGTGAACCCTCCAATAATATCTCTGCAATAGTATTTATTTATTTATTTATTTACAGTTTCTTATATAGCGCAGCAGATTCTGTTGCACTTTACAATAGTAGACAGTGATAAAACAAACTGGGTAACAACAGACAGATTTGGAGGTAGGAGGGCCCTACTGCAAGCTTACAATCTATAGGGATTTAGGAGGGAAACATAAGGACAGGCACCAGTGATTGCATAGCTTGTAGGTCCAGAAGGGAAGCTATATAATACATAAGTGCCTCAGAGGGTTATGCATATGGAACTTAAATATGATAGGCTTGCCTGAAGAGGTGAGTTTTCAGGGAATGCTGGAAAGTTTGGAGGCAGAGGAGAGTCTTATTGTACGTGGAAGGGCATTCTATAGGGTGGGAGCAACCCGATGAAAGTCCTGTAATAGTTAATGGGAGCTGGGGATCCATGCAGAAGAGACATAGATCTTGTGCAGAGCAGACATTTTATTTATAAATATATTTATGTTGCTCTCCTGACATAAGGGGAGCTGGTACAATTGACCCCCTAATACACTAGTATACAGATACTATTGACCCCTAATACCAGTGGCATAAGAATAGTCCCACAGACCCCACAGTTGCAGTCAGGTGCTGAGTAAGTGAGGGTTCCGGGGGTCTGCGGGGCTATCTATGCGCTGCACTGCTGCTGGTACCTGAGACCAACCAGACTCTCTGCTCACTACCGCCACCGGGACCAACAGATCTAATTGTCTGCGGTCCCAGCTCTCCTCTTGCCAGGCTCCTGCTATTGAAAATTAACCTCACAAAATGTCCTTCTTACAGCACACACTTTTTGAGGATGCTAGAGGAGGCAACCTCAAGCGCGGCAAAAACGTACGTCAGGGACAGACGGCTCGCGTGGTATACATATGTGACCGGGGCGGCAGGGACAGAAGCAGGAGGCAGTGCTACTGAGGAGACGCGCACAGCGGCGGACCGCCTTAGCAGCTCTTTGCAATACAAGCTGTTAGGTCCTAGGAAGGAGAGAGGAAAGTGGACTCTTTTTGTGGGGCACTCTTAGTTACTGATTCTGATTTAAAACTTAACTTTTAATTTTAATAGATTAAGATAAGGCGGACATACATTGGCAAACAAAACAAAACCAAACAGAAAGGGACAAACAACATTAATTCTGCAGTGAGCTTTTGTAATATGCTGTACAGATTTTTGGAAAGTGAGTTCTATATCAGAACAATCAATATAGAGATGTGCCTAGCAAAGCTAATTGCTATATCAGCTAGGAATCGTCTGAAGGGTTTTTATTAAATTTTTATTTAATACACCGACCGCATATATTGTATTACAAATTGTGACAGCAGAATAGTCACATTTTGACAGATATCTCAGAAACTTTTCTGAACAAACAGGGATATAGGCAATCCCTGCCCTCTTCATCTCCACAGCAAGGCACTCTCAGTCTGATAGCCGGATGAATCCCTGCACTGCTGAAATAAGCAACAGGATCGCCTTGAGCAATCATCATAGACAAGCAGAAGCCAACCCTGTGATACTACTCTAAACTAGTGTATGGAAACTCCACCCTGCCTCTCTCTCATCCAGCATCTGATACTTGTTTAAGATGCTGGAAAGTAGAAGAGGAAGAAGCAAGGTGGGAAGAAAACAGGAATTGCCAAACACAGGTGCTTCAAATGATTAAAATATAAGCATAAGGGTTTTGTGACATTGATACAAACCTGTAGAGGCTATTTCCTATGGACATCGGGAATAATTCTATATAAATATTCTCGCAAACGGAGAAATAACATTTTCTGTGTCTAATGAATGTTTAAAAAAATATTTAATTTAAAATAATCACACCTGACAAAGGTATTTGTGTGTAACATTGAATTATTTGAAAATTGAATCTACAACTGCACCTCACAAAGATAAGGTGCAGACAAATGTGACAAATGTCACCCCCTCCTTTTAAGAAACAGTAAATAAAAGTTACATCTTAATTCCAATAATTTAACATACATTATACTAAAGTGTGCCCCAGGTAAGACTAAATCAGTCTTTTTTTTGCATTTTATTGCAAAACCCCATTCTTACAAACCCCCTTTCCACCTGTGGCAACACCACCCCTGGTTTGGACACTCCTACATGGGGGAGTAGTTGGGGAGCTACTGATTGTAGTGCTGGATACACTGCTGATACTAGAAGGAGCAGGAACAATTATATGTGGTGTTTGTGTGCTGAGTTGTATCTGCAGAGGCACCAAAGCAGTGGTTGGGCCATAATGGATTGGGTTTGGGCAGTGACACTTTCATTTAGTGTCCTTAGTGAATCTGTTTGGGCCCTTAAGCCCTGGCTGATTTCTGATAGTCGTGTATCCAGAGTGGCAGCCATAAGTATTTGTGCACCAGCACCTACACAGACGTTGTTGGTTACCTTATGGATTTGTTGGGAAACTTCTGCATGTTGTGCATTGTATGACTTTGGTTTTGCATGAACTCCACCTGCTTGTGTTTGAAGGTGTCTAGTGACCTTGCCAGCTCACCTGCAGTAGGGGCTGTAGGGGCTGGTTGGGTAAGTGGGAAATGTTGGAGTGGCAGGATGCTTGGTGGCCTTTGTGCGATGGCTGGCTGTGTTGCTACCTCCACTACCTCCAGTTGCTAGACTCCACTGTCTCCAGTATAATTCCGGCTTCATCCTCCAGCATTGGCGGCAGTTGTGGTGGTTGGAGCAGTTGTTGTGATGTCTTAGTAAATATGTTGAAATTGGTAAATATGTCCCCACTATTCTGCAGTTTATGTGAGTGTGCATTTTTTATAAATTCAAAGGTTATGCACATTGAAAACCCTGCTTTATACGGACACTTTCACATCATCATATCATTTAACATGATGTGATGTATAATTATATTGAAGGGGTACCTTAAAAAAATTACATCATATCACATTTTTCAGCCGCTAATTCGCATTCTATTAAATACTCAAATTCTACACAAAAATATGCAATTTTGAAAATGCGATAAGGTGCGATTTCAGAACCTTACGAAAAATCGCATCCCATTAAATGTAAATCTTGGTGTCTTATATTTAGAAGTTTATATAGTTCTTCTGTCTATACCTTAGGCTTCACTGAAATCCTCATCACATTTTACAGTATATTAGGATAACTTTCTTCCCTGATTGTTTAATTTTGCTAATTAATTTAGTATCTTCAGTACAGAAACTCTCAAAAACTGGCCTTAACAAGCGTATGCAAACCAATGTTAGAAATGACAGCTTGATTAGTTAAGCATTTCACTACATTATTCCTAATTTTTATAGGTCATAGTTAGAATTTTTTGGAGGCAAATATCCAAGAAAGTCATATAAGTAGGGTGACAAGTGTTTGTTAATCAACCAATCACAAGGGCACTTTTGAAACAATGGCCCTTATTCTGGTTGGTGCGGTAATGTCCGCGTGCGTTCGTGCTGCCAATGTTTTGTGTCTGCGCATGTGCAGAGGCGTCTCTGCGCATGTGCGAGCGGGGCGTACGGCCAAATCCCGCATGATATGTGAACACTACGAACAGGGGGTGGAGATGGACGTGAAGGGCTGTTTGGGCTCATTACCATATGCATACGCCCCGCGTTTCATGGACGTTCCCATGAAAACGCTGGGCGTACATATGGTAAAGCGGCCGTGACGCACGTGTAGGGGGCGGACATATGACATTGCCGGATGTCAGCTGCCTGCCCAGATCCCTGTTTTTGAACGGAGAAATGCCCGTGTGGTCTGAGGTTGCGGGAGCTGACGGACCACTCGGTCCTGCATTCGATGTTCTGCGACCATCGAATGATGGGGGAGGTTCCCTGAGATGGAGGAGGTGTATTCATGCGAAATACACGTGCGGTCCGTTCGGACAGCTTCTTACCACGTACGGACGGAGTTGGCGATCGGTATGGAAGGCGGGGTTTAGGACGCACGGTGCTGGCCGCATATTCGGATCCAGCCGCACCGATCAGAATAACGGCCAATATCTCAACTCAAATTGAGGCCATATGTGCCTCAAACGTTTTCTTTGGAATTCTTCATCAATTGGACCCACAAATGCATGCTAGATGTCCATCCATAAAAGTCATTTTAATCTAACATAGCAAGTAGAAATACAATATAGTAGGCTTACTACCTTACTAAAAATGGCATCCCATTAAGGGGGAAATTTACTAAAGGAAATTTGTAAAAAAAAAGTGTATTTGTATCAAGAAATACACTTATTTTTGACATTTACTATCCCGAAAATACGGCAATTTGTATCTGTATTGATGTGCTATTAATACAAATACGAATTGCCGTATTTTCGGGATAGTAAATGTAAAATAAGTGTATTTCTGTATACAAATACATCTATTTTTTACAAATTTCCTTTAGTAAATTTCCCCCTAAATGTCACCTTGGGGCGAGTTTTAATGAAGTGCGATTTTTAGGCACTTTCCAAAATCACACATTATCGCTCTTTTAAAATCACATTTTTTTGCGACAAATTTGCATATGTAATGAGATGTGAACTCCTGTGAAAAAAATCTGATAAAGTGCAAAAATTTGCAATATTTAGTCTTTAAACATGTGATTTTAAGGTACTTGTGAGTTATCCGGACGCCCGATTTCTAAATCGGGTCGGATCGGGCACATCGCATCGCATCGCATGCGACCATCGGATGCGATGCGATGCGATGCGATGACCCGATTTTTCCATAGGAATCAATGTTAAAATGGACTGAGTCCATTTTAACATGGAATTCAATGGGAAAAAGGGGTCCTTTTCATACCCCTACTATCCAAGTGGGCATGGAGTTGGATATAAACCTGTGGCGAGCGTAGCGAGCCACCGAGCCCGAAGCGTGGCGAGCGTAGCGAGCCCCGCGAGGGGACACGGAATACCGTCCCCTCGCGGGGCTCGCTTCGCTCGCCACGCTTCGGGCTCGGTGGCTCGCTACGCTCGCCACAGGTTTATATCCAACTCCATGCCCACTTGGATAGTAGGGGTATGAAAAGGACCCCTTTTTCCATAGGAATCATTTTAACATTGATTCCTATGGAAAAATCGGGTCATCGCATCCGATGATCGCATGCGATGCGATGCGATGCGATGCGATATTGCATCGCATCGCATCTGATTGTATGCCTTAACTTAAGGCATACAATCAAAAAATCGGGCGTCCAGATAACTCACAAGTACCGATTTTAATTCATGAAAATGTGCGAATTTGAGGAAATGTGCGATTTTTGTGTTAAAAAATGAAAAGAAAATTGTGTGGCGTCCCCCCTCCTGAGCATAATCAGCCCAGAGGTAAGTGGGACAGTTAGGAGGTAGCCATCTCGGTGATTCAAGGGAACTTGAGAAACAGTGACAAGATACAGAGCATATAAATTAATTCTGTCTAGTGTAAATTTTCAGATGTCTAACTAGATGATGCTTATGTGCAAAACACTTGCTGCACTCTGAGCAACTAAATGGTTTCTCTCCAGTGTGACTCCTCTGATGTATAATCAGGTCAGACTTCTGTGTAAAGCACTTGCTGCATTCAGAGCATGTAAATGGTTTCTCTCCTGTTTGAATTTTCTGATGTTTAACTACTAGATGATGCTTATGTGTAAAACACTTGCTGCATTCTGAGCAACTAAATGGTCTCTCTCCTGTGTAACTCATCTGATGTATGAGAAGCTGTGATTTACATGTAAAGCAATTGTCACACTCAGAGCACAGATGTGGTCTCTCTCCTGTGTGATTCCTCTGATGGATGAGAAGCTGTGATTTACGTGTAAAGTATTTGTCACACTCCAGTGGCAAACGCAGGATTTTCAGAAGGGGGTTTCCAGAGGTGCGGAGCAAAGTACGGAGATGGACACTTAGGTGACCCAGTATATGTTTTGATGTCCCGCGTGTGGTAGGGGGTAATATATCAACCGCTCAGCATGTAGGGCCTGGATCAGTAATATCCACTAATTACCCCTTTACTGCACAGATGGTGGGAGAAGGGGGCATTGGGCTGAATGAAGGGGTCCTGATACATAACTTCCAGGGTGGTAGGGGATGTTTAATATGCAGAGGAGGGGTGTATAGTGGAGTGGGCTTATTATTCATAATTTTCTGGTGGGAGGACAGCTTGACTGCAGATATCTCCAGTTCCCGGAACTAGATTTCTTAATGGAATTAAAAACTAAAGAATCACACCTACCAAATGGTGTTGGGGATGAGGGGATCAGATTTCAGGTGGCAGAGTAATCTGCCAAGGAGTATATAAAACTACATACCAGGTGTGTGGAGCTGGAGCAGTAACCAGCTGCTTGAAGGCTGATATCTCTGGTTCTGGGAAAAGTAGAGACAAGCTTCTAGTGTCCTTCAAAGGGGGAGAGTCACAGATTTTGGAATATATCCTCAGAAAAACTCTACGTCAGACAGAACCTGAAATATCTGACTGGGAACAGCAATTAACAGGCTTGGATGGGGACCACTGTTTGAAGTCAGATATCTCCGGTCCCCAAGGTCCGATTTTAAAAATTCTTATACTCTTGGAAAGAGGGGACCCTCAGCTTTCAGACAATGGCCCTTAGACTCCTGGGGGGTTTCTGGGTACTCGGAAACCCCCCCCTGCGTGCGCTACTGCACTCAGAGCACAGATGTGGTCTCTCTCCTGTGTGACTGCTCTGATGTGTGAGAAGCTGTGAGTTACATGTAAAGTGTTTATCTCACTCAGATCACAGATATGTGAATGGTCTCTCTCCTGTGTGACTCATCTGATGTATGAGAAGATGTGATTTATATGTAAAGCGTTTGTCACACTCATAGTACAGATGTGGTCTCTCTGATGTGTGACTCCGCTGATGTCTGAAAAGCTGTGAGTTACATGTAAAGCGTTTGTCACACTCAGAGCACAGATGTGGTCTCTCTCCTGTGTGACTCCTCTGATGTATGAGAAGCTGTGAGGTACATGTAAAGCATTTGTCACACTCAGAGCACAGATGTGGTCTCTCTCCTTTGTGACTCCTCTGATGTCTGAGAAGCTGTGATTTATATGTAAAGCATTTGTCACACTCAGAGCACAGATGTGGTCTCTCTCCTGTGTGACTCCTCTGATGTCTGAGAAGCTGTGATTTACATGTAAAGCATTTGTCACACTCAGAGCACAGATGTGGTCTCTCTCCTGTCAGACTCATCACGTAATAGATAAAAAACAAATTAGCTGTAGAAGGTTTCTTCTGCTTTTGGGTATCCGCCAGAGGTGTAAAATGAGGGGTGACATTCTATGGGATGAGATAAAAGCACATTTTTTATCTCACTCCACATCGCTGCTCTTCGCACTTTCTGAAATCGCATTTTTTAGTAATAAATCGCATATTTAATGAGATGCACTTTGGAGGCTGAAAAGTGCAATGTAGTGCGATTTGCGGTGAAGTGGTGCGATTTTATGACACATAAAAGTGCGATTTCTTCCGCCGGTCATGTGCGAGTTTTGGACCAACCGGAGCGCGATTTACAAGACTGTCTCCGCATGACTAAGAAAACCCTAACCTATTGGCCCACCTCGGTCCCCTCCATTATGCATTACACTCCCTATATAAATGGGCACTGGCGCCATGTCACTCTTTGATAGGAAGTAAGGAGCATGGAGAGGAGCAGTGGCAGTGTGAGCAGAGTGGTGTTGGTGGCAGAGTGAGGAGTGGCAGAGTGAGGAGTGGCAGAGGGAGCAGTGGCAGAGGGAGCAGTGGCAGAGGGAGCAGTGGCAGAGGGAGCAGTGGCAGTGTGAGCAGAGGAAGAGGTGTTGGTGGCAGAGTAAGGAGAGGCAGAGTGAGGAGTGGCAGAGGGAGCAGTGGCAGCAGCCAAGAGGAGCCAGTGGGAGAGGTAACAGAGGACTGCTGAGGTCGTCCTCTATTACAGGGAGTGGCAGCAGTGTTGCAGGCAACATGGCCACAGCAAGGCCAGCCCCAGACCAGGCCCTGGTGGACCAGCCCCAGCAGAAGGAGGTGGAGGATCCGCTGGCATCCCCATCCTATACCCCAGAGCAGCTGCAGGGGGGCCACATGTCAGAGGTGGAGGAAGATGGACGTGAGGAGGAAGAGGAGTAGGAAGACACTGGCATGGAGGAGGAGGGGTACCTGGATCTGGTGCGCAGCTTCCTCCCTCCTGCGCAGCTCCTCCTAATGGGCCACATCACAAATCAGCAACTCCAAACCACTCTGCAAAATCTCCATGTCTCAAACCCTCACAGGTGTCCTTAATGATGTTGGGGTATATGTAGGGGTGTTTCTGAGTGAAATTTAGGCCACCTGTGTTGAAATTAACCATTTGTGCACTTGACCAAAGTGAGTTCTGGGCCAAATCGCCCAACAGAACCTGGTCTGAAAAAAGTGCGATTATTAGACACCTTAAAAGTTCGATTTCCAAAAACGCATTGTATTAAATAAGCGATTTGTATACTTTTCTGTACGAAAACATCTGGATGCGATAAAGGTGCGATTTTTTTCAACACTTTCAGTACGTATGAGTTTTCGCACAGAATATGTGATATCCGGCCCTTATCGCATCCTATTAAATATGCGATTTCAAGGAAAAATGCGATGTCGCCATTTTTTTTACTAATAATCTTTACCATCCAGCGAATGTAGTCATGCTTGTCCAGGCTTGCTGCATGCTGCATAACATTGCCCTGGGCCAAGGTAATTATGTGGAGGAAGACATTGCAGTCCTGCAGGAAGCTGAAGCTACACAGCTTAGGGTAGTTAGGATTACGTGGAGGGGGATGTGATTTGCAATGAGCTGATACAGCAGAATTTCTCATGTATTTGGATTTATAAAATGTAAATATTACAAATGTACATTTAAAAGCAATATTTTAAAGCATTTATGTACATTAACTGTGGAACTTTCAATATCCAGGGGTGGGGTCCTGGGGTGCACACCAATTGAGAGGTGCGACTCTGCGGAGACCTTTCAGTAGAACTGCATACAAAGTCAAAGGTGCAGGTGCACAAATTAAACTCCCAATCTAAAATTTTTTTTTTTTTTGCAATAAAATGTTGCATTTTTAGCGAGGTTCTTCGCTTATTTATGGCCATAAGTAACGGCTTGCCCACCGCGTCCAGGTGACCTCATTAGTCGGGCAAGTCCCTAACATTTTGGGGGGTACAAATCTAGGGCACAGGGCACCCCAAAATGGTGCAGCCGAGTGACCCCAATGCAACACAAGACTGAAAGAAATATATAGTGAAACAAAGTGAGGATAGGTTAGTGAGAGAGGCTGCTAAAGATAGCAGGGGTAAGTTAGTGAGAGGTAAAAAAATGAGAGATAAAGTAGTGAGAGGTAAAGGTGAGAAATAAAATACATTGAAATAAAACACACAATAGGGATGAAAGTGAATATGAAAATAAGTGTTAATTTGTGTTGCTCCTGAGGCCAAACAGCCACACCAGTCCAGGGGGGCCCACAACCCAGAAATGCACCCCCCCCCCATCTGATAATCCATTAAACATTTGTGCAGGTCTCACCTTGCTCTGCATGCAGTCTAAGAAATGTCAGGAACCTAATTAAAACCAATATATAGGACAGGTGGGCGTGGGTGCTACCACCAGGCGCAGAAGGGGTCTCTGGCCTTCTAATGTGTATGGAAATACACGGCATTAGATATACAGGGGTGGGGTGCACACCAATTGAGAGGTGCGACCCTGCGGAGACCTTTCAGTAGAACTGCATACAAAGTCAAAGGTGCAGGTGCACAAATTAAACTCCCAATCTAAAATTTTTTTTTTTTTGCAATAAAATTTTGCATTTTTAGCGAGGTTCTTCGCTTATTTATGGCCATAAGTAACGGCTTGCCCACCGCGTCCAGGTGACCTCATTAGTCGGGCAAGTCCCTAACATTTTGGGGGGTACAAATCTAGGGCACAGGGCACCCCAAAATGTTAGGGACTTGCCCGACTAATGAGGTCACCTGGACGCGGTGGGCAAGCCGTTACTTATGGCCATAAATAAGCGAAGAACCTCGCTAAAAATGCAAAATTTTATTGAAAAAAAAAATAAAAATTTTACATTGGGAGTTTAATTTGTGCACCTGCACCTTTGACTTTGTATGCAGAACTTTCAATATCCCCAATGTTTAGGGGATTAACGCCCACCCCCAAAGAAGTTCTGCCATATGTGTTGGGTGATTTCATCCATACATGCTGGTAAATATGGTGAACAAATGTAACATTGAAAATGTAGCAGCCCTGTTGGTTTTTACATCAAGCCTATATTGTCGACCTTTGTGGTGGACAATATTATAGGGTGAGAGGCCTCTGTTTTAAACCTGTTGTTCTTATCTTGTGTTTTTATAATAAAACAGTATTATGCTATGTGATGCCTTCTATTCCATATATTCCATCATTATTTGTGTTTGGGGAGGAGACGCTGATTATCGTCTGGTGACGTGAATGTCCCTCACTGAGCTTATTGGCTACTTATTATTGTCGACCATGTACTGCGGTACGAATCCCACCACCTGTTTTAATTGATTGTCATTTTTGTGTTTTTTTTTTAATTCATTAATTTTTATTGAGTTTTTCAAAATACCATTCAAACAAAACACCCAAAGGAGCAGATATGCCAATAGATACATGGTATAAGACCAAATTACACACAGTTATTAAAACCATGTAAACAGTTCCTGGGATATTTCTGGCACTGAACTGGCCGAAGGCGCCATTCGGGCAGCTGGCAAACATATAAAAGCAGGAATATGGAAGTGACAATCTTAGCAGTGTGCTATACAAAATCGCTTAACATAAATAGTTATCCGAATGAGCATACACCAAGCAGAATGTGGTACCACCATGAGCTATGGACAGTGGCATGTCTATCTTAAAATAAAATAATTTCCCTCCAGCACAAAATAAAACACCTCCCTATAATCCCAAAGCAACCCTACCACAAAATCCCCCACCCTGTACAACCCACCCCCAATTTAGGCGTACCTGGATCCCTGAAAAATAAGTACCCCTACCCCTCTACTACTATAAATTAGAAGGGAAAGCAAGTTAGCGACCCTTAGCTATATAAATAACCTAGCCAAAACAAAAACTACCCACCTCACCCATTTTACCCACCCCCACCCCACTATACTCCCTACTAACTAGTTTATCTAACTAACCCCCCCCCCCCCCTACCCCCACAAACACAGGATACTGACAGAATAACTGGCAGGAGCACAGAAAATAGGATACTGTTTTAAAATTTAAAGGCAACTTGAGGGTACGGATTGCAAAGTGTCCAGCAAAGGGTGCAAGAAAAGGAAAAGGAGGACAAGCCCCCAGTGATCCAGTTACAAAATAGGTAGAACCCCGGGTCAGGATGTGCAAAATCCACCTCCCCCATCCATCAAAACATATTATTCTGACCACACACAAGGCCCTGGTCTATTACCAAAACAATGTCAAACATAAGGTATATTTGGATAATCGAAGCAATATGTGGCATTCAAAATTAGATTCTTACCTATAAAATATTAAACAGGATAGGAATACAGAAATACAAAATTCTCAGTATGATAAACAAACAGAATATGCAGTTATATATCAACAAAGGAGCAGCCAAAAATGTCAAAAGCACTGTTATCATCAGGGATTGAAGAAGTTCAGTCCGGCCAGGCTCGCCTCCCATGGGAAGCCGTATATATTGCAGTCCCATCAACGTATATCCAGATACACACACGCATCAATCGGCAGTGTTGAGACAAAGATTCCAGAATCCTCCCGTCCAACCAAGGACTTGAAAACGAAAATGTAAAGAAGGATTTTCCTGCTGAAAGCGCGGCCGTCGGAGCCGTAGGGCAGAGCTTTATATAAACTGCCAAATCAGGAGGCAAATCCCCAGTGGAAGTATGAAGGGATGGCTCCACTTGACAGAGTAAATCTGGAGGGTTCACAGGGTCAGTATATAAGGACAAATCCTCCTCAGGAATATCAAAGGTACCAGGGTCAACCCCCATCCAACAGACCTGAATCAGAAAGGCAGCAGAGGACTCAGAAGTTACAAGTTCAGGATTCGTGGAGTCATCTACATCCCCCAGTGTAGTGAGGATCCTCTGTGTAGAGGCAATAATGGCCTCCAGAATTAGATACAGAGGATCAGACATCATCGAAGTAGTGCATACAGGATATATTGCAAATAGTTAGTGAAGGCAGAATGGTGGTGGCTAGCACACAACACACAGCTTCGATGCAGAGTGCACAAATAAATAGGGAAGTATTTACCACAGAGGCCAGGCAGCAGGGACCGCATCCACTGGGCCTTAAAGATGACGTCCGCCTCTCTCCGAGCCTCTCTCCAAGCCTCTCTCCGTGAGGGAGGCTGCGGCAGCAATCAGGTCACGGCAGCAGCAGGGAGGTAACATCACCCACAGCGGAGTCACACAGCTCAGTTCTCAAGATGGCACCCGCACTAAAGCACAGGAACAGAGCTCAGCAGGTCCAAGCAGTCCCTCGCAGGTCACCCAGGAGGACTGCGGGCTGTACAAAGGACACAGGGGAGGCTTCAAGAGGCAAAGGAGTGCCAAGGACAAGACCGCACCACAAGACAGCAGCAGATCTTTCCCATCCAGGATATCCAAGATGGCGCCCACACCACGATGCACCGTAGGTCAAAGCAGTCTCCACAGCACAGGGGAGTCACAGGCAATGCTGGATAATTTGGGAAGGCTCCGGAGGGTAAGTGAATAGAGGCAGGACGTCATTTTTATGTATTTAGCAATATTTCACTGTTGTATTGTTCTCATTCTCTTTGAGGGTCATTTTGAAAAATATTGACACATAAAGAAGGAAAGAAATGCCCATCATTTCAAGCTCTAATATGTGTATGGTATTGGATGTATTTTGGTGAAAAGGTCAAATTCATCTTTTACGAGGTTGACTCTTAAGTCTGCTGAAAGCGCACAACGCGTTTCGGACCCTATCTGGGTCCTTTTTCAATGCCTTGAAAAAGGACCCAGATAGAGTCCGAAACGCGTCGGGTGGCGAGAGGATTGGACTGGACTTGGAGACGTGATACCTGCAGCAGAGTCTTGATCCTGGATGTGCCCAGGCTACTTGGTGACTATACGCATGCGCACTTTGAACTGTACTATTTACGGTTCACATAACATCTGGTAACTACCTTCAAGGACCTCTCCATTCTGCACTTGCCACTTTTCCATTGCGATTTTATATGTGTGTGCAATTTCATTTTACATTGTATCAGTTTGTGATGTATGTTCTCCTGCTAATGTTATTTTTAATGTGTGATGTATTAAAACGGTATACACTATGGGGAATATATACTCTCTTTTCATGTGCCAATGAATATGAGTTGGAGGAGACACAAGATATACCGGTTTTGTGGAGAGAAATTTATTACACAGCAAGGGAAGTAATCTTCTATTTATCTAGCGCTGGTGGTGGTTGACCCCATCTTTTGTACATTTGATTCCTATTTCTTTGGGTGTCAGAGAAACACGCTAGGGGAATAAGCACCCTTGCCGCTAGTGCACACCTTAGATACTCACTTTTCCTTTCCTGTATACTATGCAATGGTTATTACAGTCACTGGTGCAGAGGATCAGCTACAGATGTTTCGCCTCTCTGGTCTTTATCAAGACAAATGTATATAAAAAAAAATTGTTACATTCAGAAATGTCCTCACATGTAATTATATTGGGGGGGGGGATTCAATTGGTTCCTGCACATCCGCTCTCCCAGATAAAGGGCCTTATTCTAGTTCACTCTTTCTGACTAAATCCTTCTTAGATGGACAAAACCATGTGCACTGCAGGGGGGCAGATGTAAAATGTGCAGAGAGAATTTGATTTGGGTGAGTTATTTTGTTTCTGTGCAGAGTAAATACTGACTGCTTTATTTTTACACTGCAATATAGATCTCACTTTGAAGTAAAACTCCACCCAAATCTAATTCTCTCTGCCCAAGTAACATCTGCCCCACCTGCAGTGCACATGGTTTTGTCCATCTAAGAAGGATTTTGTCAGAAAGAGTGAACTAGAATAAGGCCCAAAGTGACAGAAGTCGTAATTTAAATGTTAATTTTTATATTATGCTGATGGGTATGGATCCTTGGGTGGACAGCAACTAGTTCCACAAGCATTAGGTCAACACCACTAGGTCAACATGCAAGAAGGTCGACATGACTGAAGGTTGACATGACTGAAGTTGACATGGGTTTGGTTGACAAGTCATTAGGTCTACACAAACATTTTGTCGACATGGTGAAGGTCAACATTCAAAAAGGTCCACATGGGTTTTTTCCACTTTTTTGTCACAATTTTCAACATAATCGACATGGGCACTAAAACAAAGCACCGTGCCCCCTTGCGCCTCTCTGATGGTCGCTGACCATCTATAATGACGCATATATAAAGAATGACTCTCAAGTCCCTTATATATGTTTACACATTCGGGAGGAAGTGGGTGGGAGCTGACATCTGTTGATATCAGCTGCCTGCTCCCTGGTCACTGGGCAATTACCATGGGAATGCCCATGTAATCCTGGGCATTCCCATTGGTGAGTACCTCGGCCCGCCGCCCCATGCCCCACCGTCTGCAATTTTGGGTGCATGAACCCAGTGAACAGTCTGTCCGCCGTGGCCGCATGCACTTGATGGTATGCACATGGGCAGGAATGCGGCTGTGCATGCAGATATACTAAACATCTGTCCCCATGTGATAGAACAGCCGCTACAAACAGACCTGAATAAGGTCCCGAGTGTAGCAGTGTAAAGCAGCTAAACCCATCTAACATTATGGGTATGACATAAAAACCATGCAGGTCACCTGTCACACATTTCTGCCACCACCTCAGGAGGCTGCAGGCTGAAGTATCGGGGCCAGAAGAGTTTTGTGCCCTAATGCAATAACAATTGAATTACTCCCTCAGGTGACCAGCACTGAAAGCTGCCACCACAACCATGTGAGTAATACAGGGCAGTGATACAAGCGAGCTGGTGAAACACATTATACATTTATTCCCTCAGAGCATGTAAATGACTGCTGTCCAGTGTGACTCCTCTGATGTATAACTAGACAATCCTTCCTGGTAAAACACTTGCTGCATTCTGAGCAACTAAATGGTTTCTCTCCTGTGTGAATCATCTGATGTTTGACAAGGACGTGGTACCGGGTAAAACACTTGGTACATTCAGAACATTTAAATGGTCTCTCTCCTGTGTGAATCCTCTGATGTGTAACAAGGTCGGGGTACCGGGTAAAACACTTGGTACATTCAGAACATTTAAATGGTTTCTCTCCTGTGTGAATCCTCTGATGTGTAACAAGGTCGGCCTTCTGGGTAAAACACTTGGTACATTCAGAACATATAAATGGTTTCTCTCCAGTGTGACTCCTCTGATGGATGAGAAGCTGCGATTTACGTATAAAGCATTTGTCACACTCAGAGCACAGATGTGGTCTCTCTCCTGTGTGACGACTCTGATGTCTGAGAAGCTGTGATTTACATGTAAAGCATTTGTCACACTCAGAGCACAGATGTGGTCTCTCTCCTGTCAGACTCATCCTGTATTAGATGAGAAACAATTTAGCTTCAGAAGGTTTCTCCTATGCAGAAAATGAGAATAGCTTTAGTGAGTCCCCCAGAGGTGTAAGAAGAAATGACGTCTGTAGGTAACTTGATCTGAGAACAATGTATCTTTCCAAAGTGTCTTGTTAATGAAAGTCTTGTTACTTATTTGTCCTGAAAGAAAATACATATATAATTAAAAATAAAGATAACTGAGTTAATTCTACTATACAGTTTTATAATGTACATTTATATGCACTAACGCATATGATCTAGACATTTACCATTGTTTTTATATATGTATGTCACCAAATTGCTATATCCCTATTTCCAGCCATGTGTGTAGCTTGGAGACCTCTAACATCCTGCAGCAGATACTGATACTGAGTATAATACACAATCTATTGAGGCTTCTATAGGAATTGTATAATCCAACCTGGGCATTAGAGGAGGAGATCTCACAACCAAACTCTTGAAGAGAGAGAGTTTTTGGACATTTATGCTCAACACCTTGGTTCCCAATGGCATGAATGAATACATCAACTTTAATTCCTTCTTGTGACCTCACTGCCATGCCCAATCTTCGCCTTTTCTTTTGAAATAAAAACAAAAGTCTTCTATATTATATATTTTTTCATCGAGAGTCCTTAACTTAAACAACACCAACAATAATTTTTCTCTATACCCTTCAGATCATGAGGATATGTTATCTCACATTCATACATATCTAAATAAACATCACTATCTATAATTTCCCTATGGACTAGGTTCCAGAACCTACGATTAATGTATGAGTACAACTGTAAAGATACAATGCAATTATTATTTTCACAAATCTCAAACAACTAGGACAATCAATGTCCCTTTAATACATTAAATCCTTTCCGGTTGTACAACCCTAATCCTGGCCTACCACTATAACCACTAAATGAATTCCTTATAAAATATACCTCCAGCTTTCCTTGGAAGATCCTCTCAATAAACCATCTTTAAATTCTTTAAAATGTTCAATGAAAATAAACCAATAAACTTACAAAAATATTAAAATATAAATATATTAAAAACAATAATAGTTTAAAAATAATTGTAAATTAATATCCATAAAGTCCTAGATGTTCCATCTTTTTGTATGTTGCAGTTGTGGGGAGAAGAATAAATATTACTCACTTTTTTCTGAATATTCTATATCTATTTGTTTTAATTTTATATTTCCCATCATTCATCTTTCTTTCTTCTCGTCTATTTTTACACCTAATATATGCAGGTATCAATTATCATGGTTGTCTCTATATAATGATTTAAAATATCAAAAGCAATTTAAGTTTAAGAAGGATAAAATTCCCTAGATGTTCCATGTATATTATAATGCTTGGAGGGAGGACTAAAGTTCATTCACCTTCCTCTAAATATTTTATTTTTATACTTATTCATCTAACTTTATATTTCCTCTTTCCCTTTTTTCATTGTTACACCCAATCAATGTAGTTATTAATTATCATGGTTATCTTTATATCTTTTTCTCCATACATTACCAGTATTTAAGGACAATAGTGACACTATTTGATAAATATCTTTTATGATTTATTGTTATTGTTATCGTAATAATTCTCTTCAATATCTAAAGGTCTTCATAAGCTTTTTTAATTTAATATATTGCCAATTATGCTACAATATTTAAAATTCATTAAACACTTAAATTGTTTATTTATTATTTTTCAGTTATTCTGTTTTTCTTAATGTGTGATATATAAGTTTATGAACATTGATTTCACAGACAATACTTTAATTTATGTGATAGAGTATTTAATCCAGCCCAATAGGGTATTAATTTGGACACAGAACTCCAATAAATTAATTAATTATTAAATTACCGGCTAAAACCTTGAGCTATAAAATCACAGTTTTTTTCTGTGGCTCCAACAGGATGTGATCAAGCCCCTGGGATGGGCGAAACGCGTCTTCCGTGCCACCTGGCAATCTGTACTACACCCCTGATGCGCTAAACTGTAGACCGGCTTTCTGACTGACAGTGTTCGCAAAAGCCGCTACAAGTACCCAGCGCCTGCTGCCCGACTGCTGCTACACTTGGGTTGACGGGAGGAAGCAAGAATCACCCCGTTGCACCCTATTCTCACCAACCAGAGGTTCTCCTATGTGGGTCAAAGCGGCTGCCAATACCCGCTACATGCTGCCCAACTGCTGCTGCGCTCCTCTGAAGGAAGTCAGGACACAGCACTAAGCCTAGCGATCCCTGAACATACGCTGGCTAGAGACCCCTGGATGTGAAGTGATTCACAGATTACTACAAACAGATAAGAGAGAAAAAGCTATTTGAAATAAATGTACTGCGCAATTAATCTTTAATATTTATTTTCCGCTTAAATCCTCTCTCACTCACGGGGACGGCTATACATTTCCCTGCACTGCTCTATGAGCATCAGTGCTTTTTAGGCTGGGTATACGTAAGCAGCAGAAGGATTCTAGTGGCCAAACTGTATTTCTGTCTTATATGCCCCGCTTTCTCCCCTACCCTACCTAAACAATCATCCTCTGACTCATGATGATTGAGGTTACAGGGAGCAATTGAAGGCAGATATAGACACTTTACTATCCTAAAACCAGAACTCTCTCTTGGTAAAATACTATCTATGTGTCTACTTTATCTCCTTAGCCTTTATCTCTCTAAACTACAATCTCCATTTAGTCTTCTCTCATTCGCTGGTATGGCATGGTGAAAGGCTGCTCTGCTGTAACTACGCAACAGCCAAAACCAGATACCGTCTACAGGAACAGCAGAAAGACCTTTCCTCGGGCCAATTTCAATCAATACATTATCTCTCCCCTGTTCTCTCATCGATCATGCACTATACATCTATAGATGATGGGTGAGAAATCAGATATTGTAGCCACTCTTTGTTTCTCTTTTCTGCATCTGTGAAGGGGCTATGACTTATTACAGTGTGCCTGGGTACCTATATATGCTCTAAAAATTGATACAAAATTGTTACAGCATCGTTACAAAGTATGACCAGCATTGCTAGCATTGTTTCCTTTGAACATTGCCATATTTCTAGTACGTAATTAGACTAACTCAAACGTTAACCTCTCAGACAAACGGATATTGGAATTCTTACTTTGGTTTGAGCAACGGTCAGTTTTTGCAAACTGGTAAATGAAATTGTTGGTGTGTTATTTTGTACACACTTGAAAGCAGACGTTTGGGTGTAATTCAGTACTGTACTTTGCTAATTTTGAGCTTATCAAAAATTCTTCTCTGCTTAGTTATTTGACAATTTAGTCACTGCATTCAGGGGTGTGGTCTAGTATCCCCGCCTGTGGCGGGAGAATTGCCTTTTAAACCAGTGTTTGTATGTTTTGTGTGTCCTTCTTTGTATCTCATGTTCTGAGATCACCTTATCTTATAAATAGATTTGATTAAAAGTTAAGTTTTAAATTGATTAATTACTCATTGACCTCACAGTATAACTTTGACACATTCATTATTTGTCTTAAGTGTGCCCCCCAAAAAAGAGTCTTCTTTTTCTACCTGTTTTGTATAAGCTACTAACCTCCTGCTGATTGTATATTGGATGATCTATTAACTATTTCCGAAACAGCTCACTGCATTTATTCATTGCTGGGAGGCCACCTGAAGCTATACATCTAATGTCATTGAGAATTCAGGCTGATTTAGCTATTTTGTTACCAAGTATTGTTTGTATATTTACATGTCCTTTTACATTTATGTGGATTTTTTAAATGAATTTACAAAAGTCTTCTTAACTATATAGTGTGTCATGTATCCTTGTGATCAGCATGTGGTACCATTCAAATACATATCAACCCATCAGATCAGAGTAAACCCCCCCCCCCTTTTGTTTTTTAGAAACCCTGCATTTATAGCTGTGGTGGCCTCTTTTTACACTAGCAGCAGCTGGATTGAATGAAACTTATGTAGGGTACATACCAGAAGGATTTGGCCTCAAAACAACCAATATACATACAAGCTTGACGATATATGTAAACTGGGCATATTTTTGGCAATTTCATATGCGATTCCGATATGATGCGAGTCCCCTTGGGTCATTTGGTCATTTTCAGAACCTTCTTGCAGCAGGTAGGATTTGAAAAATGACCCTTCAATTGGGTACTGATCGGGGGCAGATCATATGCAGACAATGCGCTGATCATGAGCTTCTACAAATCGCAAGACACTCGTGTGATCATTTTACGATCGGTTACCAATAAGAAACTGATTACAATCAATAGATCCCTGAACAGCGCCTGGGTTATAAGAGAGTGGATGCAACCCTAGGGTTCCCCCACCCTCTACCTTCCATTACTGCTGATACATTACTGGTTTATACACTGTCACTGACCGACTATAAATGCCCATTCATATATTTACACATTTATTAAATCACAGTAATTTACAGTAATTTACTGTATACCAATATACTGTTTGACCATACAATAATATACTGTAATATCTAGAAGAAGTTTTGGTACTTATGTATTATCTGGACTCCCATGTTAAATGCACCCCATTTTTTCATACCCCTACTATCCATCTACGCATGGAGTTGACTTTATATAGTGTGGCGAGCGCAGCGAGCCACCGCACCCGAAGCGTGGTGAGCTCAGCGAGCCCCGCGAGGGGACGCGGTCTCATAAGAAAAACGGGAGTCCAGATATTACATAAGTACCGAAGTTTTTTTGCAGTGTATTATTTATCCATAGACATTAAAAATATAGGGGGGTATTCAATCCAGCGTCACGACTTTGGTGCTAGCCCTTCAGCCATGACCCAGTCCAGTTGTCGGCTGGCTTGACGTCAGGTCGGCCGGCGGGATTCACTGTCCCGTCTGCCGATCTGCCGAGATCCCTGTTCAATGCTGTCAGGGAAGACAGCATTGAGTAGGACCCCTCTGATATTTCCCCCATCGGAAATTCCCCCCCCCCCCATAAAATAATACATGATAAAAAGACAATATCTGTACAATAACATCTACAGAGGTTTGTTAATGTGGCTTATTCTTATGTATAATATAATTACCTTACTCTGGGGATTCTTTCTCTGTCTCTCTTACTCCTCTGTCCTCCCAGCTCTCCAACCAGTAACTGATCCAGCAGCTCCTCCTTCAGCTCCCAGTGGCCTGATACAGCCTATTTATAGTAACTCCTCCCCATCTCTCCCCAATAGTTCCCAGGATGCCCTGCAGGAATTCTTACACTGAGAGGTGACATGTAAATTAGGGTCACATAACATTAGTATACAGTCATTCATCCCAGCAGCTCCTCCTGCCCAGCTCCTTGTCTTGTAAATGAGGTGTAAATATTCCTTAATTGACTTATTACAATGATAAATGCTTATTACACCCTGGCAGGGTAACACCTTGTATTCTAATAAGGTCAGAACAGCCTCTCGGCTCCTGTTATGTCACCAAAGGGACCTTTTGTTTAGGAGTCACCTATTGTCCGGACATAGAGTCCTCAGGAAGATCTGTTCCACATATCAGCAAGAACTCCAAAATGATTCAATGCTAATAATAACATACATAGACTAAAAAGTAAACAGCACTAATAGATAGTTGTTATAACACAACTATCCAAAAATAGAAAATGTTTTATTAAACAAGATAATTTATATCACAATGCCACCGGCCGGTGAGACAATTTCATAAGCTTTGTGCACAGAAATGATTAATAACACATGATATCACAGTTACAAATCTAATTCCTAACCTATAACATAAAAGACCAAATACATTAGCTGATTAGCCCACAATATACACCCACTTGGGCTTTGGCAATAGCAGAGGCTTGATGTTTGTTAGTATGGCTGTAGATAATCTACTCAAGGGCACTTTGTTGAACCGCCCCTATATTCGGGGATAAATCACCCAAAGTCACTCCAATTATTAGTATAACTGTGAGTAGTCTACTCCAATATCGCTGTTTTAAATTGCCCCTGTAGGTGGGGATGGATCACCCACAATCACACCAATGCGCAGGGTTAGTATTGTTAAGGCCCCCATACACTACACCAACTTGTCCTAAGGACAAGTCAGCCTAATGTCGGCCCGACTTCCCCTGAGCTCCCCCGGCAGCTCCTGATATGATTTGGCACTTGATGTGCCATTTTTTACATGTGATAAATCAGATCGATTTATCACATGTAAATCCGGGGCAGCTGTGGGAGAGCAGGGTCTGGGGGGAGCTTGCAGGTGGGGGGGGGGCGTCAGGGTCCATCTTGGGGAGCGGGGACCAGAGACCGGAGAGCAGGGTCCAGTCTAGTGCATGTGTGATGCAGAGGGGGTAGTCATCTAGCGGCAGGAGAGGTGGCGGGGAGCGGGGTCTGGTCCAGCTGCAGGAGGGGTAGTGGGCTAGCGGCAGAAGGACTGGAGACTAGGTAGCGGCAGACGGGGAACACGGAGCGCACAGCGCATAACAGAGTCCGGGTAACTGCGAGTGGGGAAACATCCTATTCAAAATACTGGGCGGGCAGGGCGGGCGCTGATTGGCTGAGCTCTCGGCCAATCAGCGGCCGCCCAGTCTTTTGAATAGAATGTTCTCCCACTAGCCTCTACCCGGACTCTGTTATGCGCCATGCGCTCCGTGCTCCCCGCCTGCAGCTGCCGCTACCTAGTCTCCAGTCCTGCTGCCGCTGGCCCACTACCCCTCCTGCAGCTGGACCGGACCCCGCTCCCCGCCACCTCTCCTGCCGCTAGCTGACTACCCCCTCTGCATCACACATGGACCGGAATGGACCCTGCTCTCCGGTCTCTGGTCCCCGCTCCCCCAGACAAGCTCAATGCCGGCTGCACATAAGATGTATGTGCAGCATGCCCAGGTATTTTCAGGGAAGGTCAATGAGGTCAGCAGCTTGATCAGCCTGATTCTGTCACACAGTTGTGGAAGAGTCAGAATTACTCCCGCTTGGAAACATAGGGAAAATCATTGGATGGTGAGGTGCGAATAGATTTGCAGCTGATCGGCGATTGATGATATTTCGCAAGTTGTTTGCAGACTTGTACAGGGCGGGTTATCACTCTGTCTGGGTGGTGACTATCTGATCGCAGTCCTCTGCAAATTCACCCAGCAGCTATCAGGTCTGAATCAGGCCCAGGGTTAGTAGAAATAGGATGAAACAATTGGATTTGTAGCTGAGTAACGCGTTTCATCTGTTTGGGGTGTTGTTTGGAAGTCCAACACCCACCAAGGTGCCCAAAGTATTAGATGCTTGCTATAAAATGTGCTAATAACCCTCACACATTAGATATTCATATAGGATTACACAAATGTTTCCCTCACTAAGAGAATGCTTTGTATATGGCCACACAACAGGCCACAAAGCCTCCTATGCAGTAACCATGGGGATAATAAATACAATAACAACACTGGGTGGGAATGCTGCAAGGATAATTTACATGCCAAGGAGTGGGGGCTGTGAGAATCCTAATGATGGATGATTCCACCATTATAAATGCCGCACATAAGGGTGGTTCTGCCATTCATAATAAATGACATATTCTATCTGAGACCGAAAGATAACTGATTGCTGAACAATGTTTCCCCCTAACCCAACTTCTACATTTTAGGGTGAATTTAAGGTTTTATTTTATGATGCTCCACTTAGCAGATGAAATAAAAGGAAATGTTCTTCTATTTGTACACTGCAGGCCCTGTTATCCTCACATTTTGTCATTTACCTTAATTTCACTAACTGGTCACCAGTGTTTAAAGTGGTCCTGGTGAGGTGGTGGAACTTGCTTCCCCCACCTGTCTCCCCCCCACCCCCATATGTCACAGCCAGGTGGGTGCTATGGTGTTTGGTGCCCCCTGCAAGCTTTATATTTAGAAATGCAGGCTACATAATACCACACCTGATTCAAAGTATGCCCCCCAGTGCAAAGCAACCCAACACCTAAAAAAAATGGAACAGTGCATGCAGGGGTTTCATTCTCTTTGCCAGCGGTTCCATGCACAGTGCCATGGATTACATGCTCAATGCCATGGGTTTTATGCTCATTGCCAGGGGTTATATGCTCAGTGCTAGGGGAAACATGCTCAGTGCCAGTCATGGTGCCAGGGGTTTCATGCATGGTGCCAGGGGTAAGTTACTGAGTGCACTGCACTGTGCAGTAAAGGATACAGCCAGCCAGAGTGGTGGGAAACCCTGCTGTCTCAGAGCAGGTCCATCCGTTCGTGGCATGGCTATTTCAAATGGCAAGTCGCAAGCAGGGCCATTTCTAGACTATTTAGGCCCCAGTGCAAACAGTTAAAAATGCCACTGCAATTATCATCATCATCATGAAGGAAGAAGGGGGTCAATGCTGGTGCCACAACATGGCCGGGGTCAGCGCTTCCATAGCCGGGGGCTTAGTCACATAATGCCAGCAGTGCATGTTACATGGAGATGTCTACAGTCAATCAGGGCTGAGTGCATCTAAAGCACTCTGACAGCGCGATCCTGGTAGAATCTGTCTGCAAAGTATCTTGGACATCCCGACGACGACCATCTCCTGCTCCGCGACCGGGTGGAAAGGTGGACCCCACTCTACTGCCACGGCTGCTTCTGGGATTACCTCTTTCCATATTGCCTGTCACTAAGCCTGCTGTGGATACATGATGAACAACATCTCGAGACAAACTCAAGACCCTATCTGGGGCCATGTACCAAGTTGGCTAGCACAGGTATAAGAGCCTGTGAAATGTCACCAGCCAAATCTGCAACATTATCACCACTATGAACCTGCTGCCCCCCAGAACCAGTAGTGAGCAAAGGCACCACCGAAAAAATGCAGCGCAAATAGAAGACAAAGTGGAAGTATCCCAATTAAAACTATTTGTCTGTCCAGCTCCCCTCCTTACAGCGTCTGCATAACTGATGCCTTGTCTAACTTGACTAATAGGCCCACCAGTAGGGACAAGAAATACACTAACTTCACCTCTTGTGCCTGTCAATTGTTTAGGATAACGGCGGGTCTCACCCTAGCATTATTAGGTCCCAATGGCCCGGGTGCCTGAGCGCCCCCAGGAACATTGACTATGCCCTGTGTACTACCTTGGCGACTGCACCAGACTGTGGCCAGATCATCTACCTCCATGTCTGATGCAGAGCTTTCTCTTGGCTGCAAGCCAAATAACTTGTTCTCAAAATGGCACGCATGGGCCGTCAGCTGGGATCTGCTTCTAATCCCAAGAGCCCTCCCTCTGGGTAACTCCCTGGGCTCCATCACCGGAGCATTAGATGTTGTCCGCACACCCCTAGCCGAAGGCGCACACCGTGGACCCGTGCTGCGCGCCCTGCCCTGAGGGGCTGGAGCCATCTCCTCAGCCCTCACAGCCGCTCATCCCCTGCCTGCCGTGGTGCCCAAATGATGCTATGGCGATGGAGATGATAGTCACGGCATGCTGTGAATCGGTGGTCTAGCGCGACCCCTTACCCATAGCTCGCACTAACTGGAAAGAGGCAGAAACTTCTGGAAACTAGAACTAAGAACAACGCCAAAGCTCCTCCCTGTTCCCTACAACCAATGACATGACAGGAACTTTGCATAGGCCTTCCCCTTCAATAAAGGCCAACCCTTAACATCTTCAGACTGTACAATGATGTAAATAAGTGTGTAAGCCCAGCCATTAAGTTTATGCTGTTCAGGCCTATTTATGCCTTCCACAGTCTTACTTTCCAAGATTCTTGCAACCAGGTTAAACAAGGTGTTAAATGAAATTATACACAGTGATCAAACAGGCTTTATGGCCTGGGAGATCAACAACATATAATTTAAGAAGACTGTACAGTATGTTACTACTGCCATCCTTGCTGGCGGGTCGCCAGAACGTACGCGCTGGCGACCCGCCAGCAGCCACGCCAGCGAGGAGACTGAGACGCACGCGCGTCTCAGTCTCCGGCGCTAGCGCGACGGAAACCCTGTCCGTCTCCGCCTCAGGGAGACGGACAGGGTTAGGGGGAGTTAGGGGGGGGTGCGGGCAGGCGGCGGGGACCCCGGGTTACCGCCGGCAAGCCGGCGGGGACCCGGGGAAACGGATGGAAGCGCCGTCGGAAGGGGACGCGCGCGCGTCCCCTTCTCACCATCGTCATGGCGCTGGCGGGGGATGGCGGCTGGCGACGCCAGCGCCATCCCCTGCCAAGATGGGAGAAGACCCATCTGTATGCTCATCTTTAGATTCAAACAAGAGGACAGGGAAGAAGGGGCTGTAATATCTTTAGATGCATTGATAACATTGAGTGGGCATTTCTATGGGAAGTAAAGAAATGGGTGGGAATAGGTCCAATATTCATTGGGTGGGTTAAACTGCTGTATACAGCCCCAATATCAAGAGTCTTGGGGAATATCTATGGTGGTGATCACGGACCGGCAGAATGACAAGTCCAGAGGCTATGGCTTTGTGACCATGGCCGACCAAGCTGCTGTAGAAAGAGCATGTATAGATCCTAATCCTAATATTGATGGAAGGAAAGCCAATTTACCTGGGAGCAAAACCCAACATAATGCAGCCAGGTTTTATATTTGGGGTTTAGCAGATTCACCCAGTACTAATACAAAGGCCTTTGGGTTTCTATAGATTCCCCCACAAATACTTTTTCTTATTTGTCTGACTGCGAAGTAAACAGCTGATTCGAAACTGGAAGTTTAGTTGACTGGATTACTGCAGATTATGTTTACCCACATGCTTTTGTGCAACCACGAGTTGTAATTCCACATGTCCAACCTACGGCTGCTGCATCAACAAGGACATACATTGACTACACTGGTGTTGCTTACACCAATAATAATTTCAGGTCTGAGATGATTTCACCATACACATTGTTTATTGCATTACACCGGTGCAGAGATTCAATGATAGATGTTTCTCCTCTCCAGTCTTCAACAACATTGAATTATATATCATACACTTTTTACATTCAGTAAATAAAATGTCCTCATTTGTAATAACTGATGTGATGCTCATTAACTTACTTAAAAAAAAAACCCCGTCCCTCAGTAGGACTCCTCATGTGATTAATAAGTGTTATATTACAAGGACATTATGTGCTAGATTCACAGCTTTTATATGGTTTTCTTATGTGTAACTTCTGATGTCTTGGAAGACTTGACTTACGGGTAAAACATTTGTTGCATTCAGTGCATTGATATGGTGTCTCCCCTGTGTGACTCCTCTGATGTATGAGAAGATGTGACTTCTGGGAAAAACATTTGCTACATTCAGAGCATGTAAATGGTGTCTCTCCTGTGTGACTCCTCTGATGTCTAATAAAGCTTTGATTATCGGTATAACATTTGTGACATTCAGAGCATTGAAATGGTTCCTCTCCTCTGTGACTCATCTCATGTCTAACAAGCTGTGGCTTCCGGGAAAAACATTTGCTGCATTCAGAACATTTAAATGGTTTCTCTTCTGTGTGAATCAGTTGATGATTGCCAAGATCTGGCTTGCTGCTAAAACACTTGCTGCATTCAGTGCATCTGAATGGCTTCTCTCCTGTGTGACTCCGCTGATGTCTAACGAGGCTTTGATTGCTGGTATAACAATTGCTACATTCAGAGCATTGGAATGGTTTCTCTCCTGTGTGACTCCTCTGATGTCTAACAAGCTGTGACTTCTGGGAAAAACACTTGCTGCATTCAGAACATGTAAATGGTTTCTCTCCTGTGTGAATCCTATGATGTTTGAGAAGCTCTGATTTACATGTAAAGCATTTGTCACACTCGGAGCACAGATGTGGCCTCTCTCCTGTGTGACTCATCTGATGTAGTACAAGATGAAACTTTTTGGTAAAACACTTGCTACATTCAGAGCATGCAAATGGTCTCTCCCCTGTGTGACTCCTCTGATGTATGACAAGCCGAGATTTACGTGTAAAGCATTTGTCACACTCAGAGCACAGATGTAGCCCCTCTCCTGTGTGAATCTTCTGATGGAGGAGAAGTTCTGATTTACGTGTGAAGCGTTTGTCACACTCAGAGCACAGATGTGGTCTCTCTCCTGTGTGACTCCTCTGATGGATAAGAAGCCGTGATTTATATGTAAAGCATTTGTCACACTCAGAGCACAGATGTGGTCTCTCTCCTGTCAGACTCATCATGTATTAGATGAGAAACAAATTAGCTTCAGAAGGTTTCTCCTATACAGGAAATGAGAATCGCTTTAGTGACTCCTGCAGAGGTGTAAGAAGAAATGATGTCTGTAGGTAACTTGATCTGAGAGCAATGTATCTTTCCAAAGTGTCTTGTTAATGAAAGTCTTGTTACTTATTTGTCCTACAAGAAAATACATATATATTTAAAATTAGAGATAACTGAGTTAAGTCTACTATACAGTAATATAATGTACATTTATATGCACTAACTATGTGTTTATATATGTATGTCACCAAATTGCTATATCTCTATTTCCAGCCATATTTGCAGCTTGGAGACCTCTAACATCCTGCAGCAGACTCTGATACTGGGTATAATACACAATCTATTGAGGCTTCTATAGGAATTGTATATTCCCCATACTGTGCATGCTAGATATAGAGACATAGAATGTGACAGCAGATTGGAACATTGCTGCCCATCTAGTCTGCCCTTCTTTAATATATTGTTACATAAAACCCTATTTCATCCTTATTTATCTGTAAGGATAACCATAGGTCTATCCCATGCATGTACTGTATAAATTGCTCTAATGTATTAGCCGCTACATTACTCATGTCCTGCTAGACCTCTGACCTGAGGGTGTGCATTACCCACTTCCTGTCATGGGCTCGTTGGTAGAGGAGTGTGAGTAGGGGCATTTGGCAGAGGAGTGTGAGCAGTGGCAGTTAGCAGAGGAGTGTGAGCAGTGGCAGTAAGGAGAGGAGTGTGAGCAGGGGTAGTTAGCAGAGGAGTGTAAGCAGGAGCAGTTAGCAGAGGAGTTTGAACAGGAGCAGTTAGGAGAGGAGTGTGAGCAGGTGCAGTTAGCAGAGGAGTGTGAGCAGGAGCAGTTAGGAGAGGAGTGTGAGCAAGGGCAGTCAGGAGAGGAGTGTGAGCAGGTGCATTTAGCAGAGGAGTGTGAGCAGGTGCATTTAGCAGAGGAGTGTAATCAGGAGCAGTTAGGAGAGGAGTGTGAGCAGGAGCAGTTAGGAGAGGAGTGTGAGCAGGTGCAGTTAGCAGAGGAGTGTGAGCAGGAGCAGTTAGAAGATGAGTGTGAGCAGGAGCAGTTAGGAGAGAAGTGTGAGCAGGAGCAGTTAGGAGAGGAGTGTGAGCAGGAGCAGTTAGCAGAGGAGTGTGAGCAGGTGCAGTTAGCAGAGGAGTGTGAGCAGGTGCAGTTAGCAGAGGAGTGTGAGCAGGAGCAGTTAGGAGAGGAGTGTGATCAGGAGCAGTTAGGAGAGGTGTTTGAGCAGGAGCAGTTAGGAGAGGAGTGTGAGCAGGTGCAGTTAGCAGAGGAGTGTGAGCAGGAGCAGTTAGGAGATGAGTGTGAGCAGAAGCAGTTAGGAGAGGAGTGTGAGCAGGAGAAGTTAGGAGAGGAGTGTGAGCAGGAGCAGTTAGGAGAGGAGTGTAAGCAGGGGGAGTTAGCAGAGGAGTGTGAGCAGGGTAAGTTAGTAGAGGAGTGTGACAAGGTGAAGTTAGGATAGGAGTGTGAGCAGGGGTAATTAGGAGAGGAGTGTAAGCAGGAGCAGTTAGCAGAGGAACGTGAGCAGGGTAAGTTAGTAGAGGAGTGTGACAAGGTGAAGTTTGGAGAGGAATGTGAGCAGGGGCAGTTAGGAGAGGTGTGTGAGCAGGGGCAGTTACCAGAGGAAAGTGTTGCCAAGGAGATGAAATGCTTTAATACATCATGTCCGCCTGCTTCTCACCCTGATTTCTGCCACAAGTCAGTGCCAGATTAAGCCTCCTTGGGGTTTGGGGCATTTTAGAGAGGGAGGGCCCCTTGTACTTGTCATTACTGGCTGCAAACTGCATGGGAGAATATTACACTGTCAAAACACAGAGTAAAGGCAATATAAACTTGGTGAATGGTGAACTGCAGTTAGGGATATATATATATATATATATATATATATATATGTATATATATATATATATATATATACACAGGGATGGCAACCTGGCACTCCGGGGTAGAAAGTCACTAGCCTGGGTGCCTCTGCAGAATTGTATAACAACCAGAGATGTAGACAGCCTTGCGGTGAATCATCAGCGTGGCACTTCAGGACTTGTGCAAAAAAACTATTTAATGGTGCAACAGTTTCGAGGAACAACTCTCCCCTTCTTCAGGCAGACAGGATAACTGTGCTGTCCGCCTGAAGAAGGGGAGAGTTGTTCCCCGAAACTGTTGCATCATTAAATATTTTTTTTGCACAAGTCCTGGAGTGCCACGCTGATGATTCACCGCAAGGCTGTCTACATCTCTGGCTGTTTTATATATATACTGTATATATATATATATATATATATATATATATATATATATATATATATATATATATATATATATATATATATATATATATATATATATATATATATATATATATATATATATATATATATATATAGCAGGTGTGTGCCGGCACTCATCTCCTGTGTATGAATCTGCGCCCGGTTCCCTCGCTGTTTGGCACGCCGCAGCAGTACCACAAATATAGAAGAAGTGGTCGCGGCACTCGGGCCTGAAATCAATGCAATACGTAGCCGGTAAATACGGTTGACGTTTCAGCCTTTATTTGGCTTTTTTGAAAACAGCTTACATGGATATAAAATGTGCACTCACCTCTATAAGTAAGGCTAAATCACCAATCTGTGTAGGGACAGCGGCCATTGATCGACACCCACTTCTGGCGTGTACTGATGACCTCACTGTCAGGAGCTTACGGTTGCCTAGGCAACTTGACAACTGTGAATACAAATGTGTATGTCAATAAAGTTTGACTTAGAATTTTTTTTTTTATGGGGGTTGCTAAAAAAACGACTACTTGCTTTTTAAAAATAGGATATATGTGCCGCTGTCACTGCAAAATAAGTGATTAACAAATAAAAACATTCCACAAACAACAAATGTGCTAAACTTAACTCATAGCGGTTACATATTATATAAAAATTAAATACAATGTTATTAACTTAATTTCGTGTGCTAGTCTTACTGTACTAATTACAGGGTAGCCGCTTCACTGTGATCAATTTCAGTTGTAGATATTTGTATATTTTTTTTTAAAAAGTAACTTTGGGATGTCTCCCCTTATTTTACATCTAAACTCCAGCATTTTTAGAGGAAAATCGGCTTCTATCCTGTCTCAAGGGCACTTACTATTTATTTACATTTTTCTTTACATTTTTTACAAAAAACAGTGGAGTCCTAGTTGTTCATTCAACCCTTTGGGTGCTAGGGTATCTAGTTTCCAGATCCATCTTGTTTCCAATTGTAATAATCTCTTGCCTCGGTCGAATCTTCTCGTAAGTGGGGGAACATGATCGATAATCATGTATTTGACCGAGGCTAGAGTGTGCTTGGCTGTGGCGAAGTGACGTGCCAATGGCTGGTCACTCATGCCCTTTTTAATCGCTGCCCATATTGCGGAGCGGTGGTTCGCCATCCCCTGCAGGCTGCCGTCCTCCAACAGAAGGGGGGGTGGGTGTGCACGCATGAGGCACCCATGTGCCCCGTTCTTTAGGAGGCTGAAGCAGCTCTTCACCCATCTCCCCACTTCTGCTTTTATGCCCCAGCCTGCCCCCCACTACTTGCCCATGTCCCTGAAGTGGAGGCGGGCCGGAAAGTCATTGATCCACGTAGTTTTGCTGACGTAGAGCAAGTGAGCCGTTGTAGGATATATATTGTACCGCAATGTACCATTTTACATATTGTTATATTTTAAAACTGAATATTTATAGTTATGTTATGTTAAATTTTGATCACAGTAAAATAACTCTAAATAATATCTTTACATATTAGCTTTATCAATATATTATAACACATAACATTATTACCTCTGGAGATTATTCCTCTGTCTCTCTCTTACTCCTCTGTCCTCCCAGCTCTCCAACCAGTAACTGATCCAGCAGCTCCTCCATCAGCTCCCAGTGGCCTGATACAGCCTATTTATAGCCACTCCTCCCCATCTCTCCCCAGTAGTTCCCAGGATGCCCTGCAGGAATTCTTACACTGAGAGGTGACATGTAAATTAGGGTCACATAACATTAGTATACAGTCATTCACCACAGCAGCTCCTCCTGCCCAGCTCCTTGTCTTGTAAATGAGGTGTAAATATTCCTAAAGTCACTTACTACAATGGGAAATGCTAATTACACCCTGGCAGGGTAACACCTTGTATTATAATTAGATCACAGCAGCCTCTGGCCTCCTGTTATGTCACCAAAGGGATCATTTGTTTAGGAGTCACCAATTGTCTGGCCAGAGATTCAGCAGAAATACATGTTCTACATATCAGCAGAAACTTTACAATGATTCCAAACTAAACTTTAATATAAATAGAGATTTTTCAACAAATCCTGATTAAAATATCATTTGACATGAAGGCACTTCTGTATGTAATGTTTCTGTTATTGCTGAATCTGTTTGTGAGTCTGTCTTGAGAAACTTCAGCTGATGTGGCAGTGATTCATTTTGAGATTAAGTAAATTAATACATTAATTCATCTATACATTCTAGATAATGGATAATAGTCAGTCAAACCTTTAGCAACTAAACAGTAATATATACACGGTACATGCTCAAACAGATAACCACTTGAATTGCTTCATTGGACTGCTTTTATACAAAAAAGCAGGGTCGCACATAGTTTTTGAACCCGGATTCGCCCAGGTGTGACCCAGCTTTTGACATCGGTTTCTTTTATCCATGCTGTCCTTTATTGTTCCGCAGTAGTCCAGCCCTTTATATGTGCTTGAATATGCAAAAGAATGGAGATACAATGTGTCGAACAGTTGAACTTATATATAGGGGGTAGGTTTCTACCTAAATTTGTGGTGTACCTCACTCACCCCAATTAAAAAAAAACAATTCTAAAGTACAATGGTGCAAAAAGGAGGGCGTCCCCCAACTCACACTTTAGGATCATGTAATCCACATATCTGGGTTTCTTTGATAGGGTGTGAAGTCATCAGACCTTATTTGCCATTCCAATCATTCGTAATACTTGTAAAAAGAAAATATGCCCAATGTGTAGATATTTCCAACCAGATTTTTTAGAGAAAAGGTGAGCCAGAAATAATGGATACCTTACCACTTATGGTGGAGGGGTAAAGCTTGTAGCGGTTTCTTTAACTCGTGGTTTAGTTGGTATGTGTAGCAGTGGGTCCAGACTAATTTTTCATAGCCAACATTTAAAAAATTCCAACAAGTTTTTAATCCAAGTAATCAATAAAAATACATGTTTCCAGCCGAGGGTACAGATGACTTAAAAATAGCTTGAAGTTAAACATTCAAAAAAAAGTTTTAAAACAAAAATGGAAATAAAAGGTCCAATACATACAGTACATCCTGCAAGAGATGGCTGCTCACACTCCTCTGGCAAAGTCAACGCGTTTCGGTCAGTGGACCTTTTTCAAGACGGAGAAATGCCTGCCGCCAGGGTTATTTGTTTGCCCTCCAATTTCCCAAAATTCATAAGGATAGCATCACAAGAAATGGAGAAAAAAATTGGGTACTTGTTTCCTAGCACGGCCACAGCGATTAGGATCTCGGGCATCGCAGGTAAAAAAATTGTGTCGGTCGCATCGCATGCGTGCAAAAAAATTGCATGCGATGCTACCGACGCGATGCCCGCGATTTCCCATAGGGAACAATGTTAAATGGGCCAGAAACTCCAAAAATCCCCCCTGAACAGTGAAATGGCCCCCCAAAAATAGTTACCGCCACCCCACGATCAACGTGAACCCGAAGCGTGGCGAGCGGCGGCGGTACGCGTCCTCCGACCTTTTCATACCCCCACTATCCACGTCGGCGTGGAGTCGAGAATAGATAGTGTGGCGAGCGCAGCGAGCCACCGAGCCCGAAGCGTGGCGAGCGCAGCGGATACCTTCACAGGTAAACGCGTCCCTTCGCGGGCTTGACAGGTATCCGCGTCCCCTCGCTGCGCTCGCCACACTATCTATTCTCAACTCCACGCCGACGTGGATAGTGGGGGTAGGAAAAGGTCGGAGGACGTGTACCGCCACTGCGCTCGCCACGCTTCGGGTTCACGTTGATCGTGGGGTGGCGTTAACTATTTTTGGGGGAGCCATTTCACTGTTCAGGGTTTTTTTGGGGGGTCTCTGGCCCATTTAACATTGTTCCCTATGTTGATTTGGGTAAATTGAGGCATTTTACATTGTTCCCTATGGGAAATCGCGGGCATCGCGTTGGTACCATTGCATGCTTTTTTTGGCCGCATGCGATGCGACCGACGCGATTTTGACTTTTTCAATGGCAAATTGCGTTGGTCGCATCGCAGACCATTATAAATGACCCGCGATGCTCGTGACTGTGGCCGTGCTAGGAAACAAGTACCAAAAATTGCAACACCTGCTTTCATATACAGAATTTATTACAATGGTGATATATGCAGTATGAGAATTGAGGAGGGGAAGGCTGGTAAAGTCTGGTGAAAATGGTTTTCCTGTAAAGCAACAAAGTGATAGTTTGTTAGGTGAATTTCAACCTTTAACATTCACTGATTGTAGTTTTACCATGGAAATATAAGGTCAGTTGAATTAGAAAAAAACATTACGGAAAAATAAAAAAGACAGAAATGTGCAAACAAAGACATACAGAAAGACACAAAGGGACGTGAATGTAAAATTATAGCCCCATAAAGCCCCATAGTTGAGGGCAATCGACAGGGACTGGCGAGGAGCTCCGTTGGAATGGAGTTCTTCCTTTGTCATCCTCTGAATTATTATTTTTTTTTTTTTTTATTATCAGGTGTGCATATGGTGTGCATATTTTTTTTCCTGACTAATATAAAACAATATGCTGCATTCCCAGCGCCAGAGATGTTTTTGTTTCATTTAGGTACTTGTTTCCTAGCACGGCCACAATCGCGGGCATCGGGTGTCATTTTTAGTGGTATACGACGCGACCGACGCGATGCCCCCGATTGTCCCATTGAAATGCATTGAAAACTGTCAAAATCGGGTCGGTCGCGTCGTATGCGGCTAAAAAAGGCTTAAATGGTCCAGACGCGATGCCCCCGATTTCCCCATAGGAAACAATGTTAAATGGCTCAATGTACCCGCGATGCCCCCGATTTCCCATAGGAAACAATGTTAAATGCCTCAATTTCACCAAATCATCATAGGGAACAATGGTAAATGGGCCAGAAAGCCCCCAAAACACCCCAGAACAGTGAAATGTCCCCCCAAAAGTAGTTTATGCCACCCCACGATCAACGCGAACCCGAAGCGTGGCGAGCGCAGCGAGCCTGCGTCCTCCGACCTTTTCATACCCCCACTTTCCACGTCGGCGTGGAGTAGAGAATAGAATAGTGTGGCGAGCGCAGCGAGCCACCGAGCCCGAAGCGTGGCGAGCGGACGCGGATACCTTCACAGGTAAACGCGTCCCTTCGCGGGCTTCACAGGTATCCGCGTCCCCTCGCTGCGCTCGCCACACTATTCTATTCTCAACTCCACGCCGACGTGGATAGTGGGGGTATGAAAAGGTCGGAGGACGCGTACCGCCGCCCCTCGCGGGCTCGCTGCGCTCGCCACGCTTCGGGTTCGCGTTGGCGTAAAATACTTTTGGGGGGACATTTCACTGTTCAGGGGTGTTTTGGGGGGTTTCTGGGCCATTTACCATTGTTCCCTATGATGATTTGGGTAAATTGACCCATTTAACATTGTTTCCTATGGGAAATCGGGGGCATCGCGGCTAAATTGAGGCATTTAACATTGTTCCCTATGGGGAAATCGCGGGCATCGCGTCGCGGCCATCGCACCCGATTTTTTAGTGCATGCGATGGCCGCGATGCCCCCGATTTTTCCTCACGATGCCCACGATCATGATCTTTGTGGCCGTGCTAGGAAACAAGTACCTTCATTTACATTAAGAAATTATTATTTTGCATCAATTATAGACCATTCACAACTTTACATATCATCAATCAATGGCATTAGCAATGTTTTTAATCTGGAGAAACAGATTTTTTTTTCAAACAGTGAATTGGACAATGTTGAGTCTCTGTCTGGACAATAGGTGATTTCCAAACAAAAGGTCCCTGAGGTGACATACAGATGGGTCTTATCCCATCTTGGCAGGGGATGGCGCTGGCGTCGCCAGCCGCCATCCCCCGCCAGCGCCATGGCGATGGTGAGAAGGGGACGCACGCGCACGAGAGGCGCGCGCGTCACCTTCCGACGGCGCTTCCATCCGTTCCCCCGGGTCCCCGCCGGCTTGCCGGCGGTAACCCGGGGTCCCGCCGCCTGCCCGCACCCCCCCCTAACCCCCCCTAACCCTGTCCGTCTCCCTGAGGTGGAGACGGACAGGGTTTCCGTCGCGCTGGCGACGGAGACTGAGACGCGCGTGAGACGCACGCGCGTCTCAGTGCATTCGCTGGCGTGGCTGCTGGCGGGTCGCCAGCGCGGACGTTCTGGCGACCCGCCAGCAAGGATGGGACAAGACCCATCTGTAACAGGAGGGCAGGGGCTGCTGTGATCTAATTAGAATACAAGGTGTTGCCCTACAAGGCTGTAATTAGCATTTCCCATTGTAGTAAGAGACTTTAGGAATATGTACACCTCATTTACAAGACAAGAAGACAAGGAGCTGTGCAGGAGAAGCTGCTGTGGTGAATGACTATATACTAATGTTATGTGACCCTAATTTACATGTCACCTCTCAGTGGAAGATGGGAAGGAATGACTATAAATAGGCTGTATCAGGCCACTGCGAGCTGATGGAGGAGCTGCTGAATCAGTTACTGGCTGGGAGGACAGAGGAGTAAGAGAGACAGAGGAAGAATCTCCAGAGGTAATTATGTTATGTATTATAGTATATTGATATATAAGCTAATATATAAAGATATTATTTAGAGTTATTTTACTGTGATCAAAATTTATCTTAACAATTATTATTTATTCAGTTTTAAAATACAAGTATATGTAAAATGGTACATTGCAGTACAATATATATCCTACAGAGAGAGCCGGCATCAGCGGAAAGCAGACCGGCTGATGGAATGGCCGAATGCTCAATAGTCTATTGACACAAATAGCATTAATAACAAATACTGCTCTGATAAGAGCAGTTAAGGCATATCAACTATTAATATATTGCAAGGCACATGCAAAGCCAAACACAGCTAGAATGCCTGTGCGCGCTTCGCATATGCCGCTTTTTTGAGCCCTTGTTTGTGTGAATAGACTATTGAACATTTGGCCAGCATACCCAACAGGTAGTATCACACCGATCTCACTAGGAGAGAGACACAGTACGATTTACGCTGACCGACAGCAGGGCACTGCCATCATTAATCGTGTTTCCTGACTAATTACACTTGTATCATTACTGTATACTGTGACTGACCTTGATCAGCTGAGTGACCTCTATTTAACCAGTGTCACCTGCAGTCTCAGATACCTACCATCACTGCCTAGCATTATGAACACTGATATAATATTCATATAAAACATGCTGTTTTTTTGAGTGGACTATTGGGCATCTACACAGTGTACCTTACAGGCAGCAACATGCCGATTTGACTAGTTTCTAAACAGGTTAAGGGTATAACAATTGTCATATTTGCCCACATATTGGTCACTAGCTATCATTGTGACAAGCGCTAATCCTACTGTTGTGATAATGCTGATTTCACAACATTTATAAATAATTGTGATCATTGACAAGCTCACACCACTAGCTGCCGTGAGGATCTAGGTGACATTAAGATCTTTATATTGGACCATCAGCCATGGCATAACTCCAGGGGCAAACACAGGATTTTCAGAAGGGGGTTTCCAGAGGGGCGGAGCAAAGCATGGAGATGAACACTTAGGTGACCCGGTATATGCCGGGTCAATTAAATTATTATAGATAGACCAAATGTATATAAATAATAATAATAAAAAAAAAATATATATATATATATATATATATATATATCACATACATACAGGGGCGTCAACAGCAGTGTAGACCCCTGGGCATAGCAATGTATTGGGGCCCTTACCGATCCTCCAGCTGTAGGGGTGGGGGAAGCTTTGATGTCCCGCGGGTGGTAGGGGGTATTATATCAACTGTTTAGCATGTAGGACCTGGATCAGTAATTTCCACTAATTACCCCTTTACTGCACAGATGTGGGAGATGAGGTGGGAGAAGGGGGCATTGGGCTGAATGAACGGGCCCTGATACATAACTTCCAGGGTGGTAGAGGATGTTTAATATGCAGAGGAGGGTGTATAGTGGAGTGGGCTTATTAATCATAAATTTCTGGTGGGAGGACAGCTTGCTTGACTGCAGATATCTCCAGTTCCCAGAAATATGTGTCTTAGATTTTAATGGAATTAAAGACTAGAGAATTCCACCTACCAAATGATAATGGGGACTAGGGGATCAGATTTCAGGAGGCAGAGCAATCTGCCAAAGAGTATATAAAACTACATACCAGGTGTGTGGAGCTGAAGCAGTAACCAGCTGCTGGAAGGCTGATATCTCTGGTTCTGGGAAAAGTAAAGACAAGCTTCTAGTGTATATCAAAGGGGGAGAGTCCCAGCTTTTGGAATATACCCTCAGAAAAACTCTTAAGTCAGACAGAACCTGAAATATCTGACTGGGAAGAGCAATTAACAGGCTTGGATGGGGACCACTGCTTTGAAGTCATATATCGCCGGTTCCCAAGGGCCGATTTTAAAAATTCTTGTATCCATGGAAAGAGGGGACCCTCAGCTTTCAGACCTTTAAACTCCTGGGGGGGGGTTCTGGGTACTCCCCCCCCCCCCTGCGTGCGCTACTGAACTCCCTATGTAAGGGAATAATACGGCACCTAGTGAATACAGTGGGATCTTTTATGTGCAACATATGTTGCAAACTGGACTACATACAGAGGCTGAAGTATCTACAATAAATAAAAGTTTTCCTCACCTAACAAAGTGATATTATTAAAACTTTTACTGTTACCAATTATTCGACAAAACAGCAGACAGCTTAACAAACAATTTAAAAGGCATATCTATAAACATATATAAACCCTCCTAAGCCATTGTTGGGAACCATTTAAATTACTTTATTAACAGTGATTAAGAAACAATAAACGAGACAACAGGAGAAGTTTTAAAAATTTGGGTACTTGTGTATTTTGGCGGCGCCCGTCGTGGGCATCGTGTGCCTTAACTTTAAGGCACAGGACGCGACGCGATGGACCCGATTTCTCCATAGGCTTCAATGTTAAAATATTTTTAACATTGAACCCGATGGAGAAATCGGGTCCATCGCGTCGCGTCCTGTGCCTTAAAGTTAAGGCACACGACGCGACCGACGCGACCGACACGATTTCTCCATAGGCTTCAATGTTAAAATATTTTTAACATTGAAATACTGTCGGTCGCGTCGGACTTGTGCCATTATAATGGCACAAGATCAAATGTAGTTGTTAAAATCCATCTAACATAGAAAACAATGGGAAATGGGCCAATATGGCCCATTTCTCATTGTATATGGCCCCGTCATGTCCAAATATAAATGCCCCCCATTGTCAGCGGCACCCCAGTATTGACGCCAACCCGAAGCGTGGCGAGCGTAGCGAGCCCGCGAGGGGCGGCGGTACGCGTCCTCCGACCTTTTCATACCCCTACTATCCACGTCGGCGTGGAGTTGAGAATAGAATAGTGTGGCGAGCGCAGCGAGCCACCGAGCCCGAAGCGTTACGAGCGCAGCGAGCCCCGCGAGGGGACGCGGATACCTTCACAGGTATCCGCGTCCCCACGCGGGCTTCACAGGTGTCCGTGGCCACGCGGACACCTGTGAAGTCCGCGAAGGGACGCGTTTACCTGTGAAGGTATCCGCGTCCCCTCGCGGGGCTCGCTGCGCTCGCCACGCTTCGGGCTCGGTGGCTCGCTGCGCTCGCCACACTATTCTATTCTCAACTCCACGCCGACGTGGATAGTAGGGGTATGAAAAGGTCGGAGGACGCGCACCGCCGCCCCTCGCGGGCTCGCTGCGCTCGCCACGCTTCGGGTTGACGTCAATACTGGGGTGCCGCTCACAATGGGGGGGCAGTTATATTTGGACATGACGGGGACATATACAATGAAAAATGGGCCATATTGGCCCATTTCCCATTTTATTCCATGTAAAATGGACTTTATCAAGTCCATCTTATCTTGTGCCATTATAATGGCACAAGACCGACGCGACCGACACAATTTCAATGTTAAAATATTTTAACATTGAAGCCTATGGAGAAATCGCGTCCATCGCGTCGGTCGCGTCGTGTGCCATGTTAATGCACACGACACGACGCGATGGACCCGATTTTTCACACACGATGGACGCGATCCTCATCGTGGGCGCCGCCAAAATACACAAGTACCAAAATTTGATAAAGGAATATAATAATAAAGATTATAAAAAAAGATAAAAATAACTTAGATAATTATTCTATTATAGTAATAGTGTTACTAAGGAAAAAGAACAATGGGTGAGATTTAATAGGATGAGCGATTCAGAAAGTGAGAGATTTGGAAAGAAATCTCCAGTATTTTTTTTAAACTGCAATTATTTACACTCCAAAATCAAACTCGTTTTGCAGTGTAAATGATTGCCTCTTTAAAAAAACTGGAGATTTCGGTACTTGTTTCCTAGCACGGCGCCCATCGCATCGTATACCATAAACCTTACAATGGTATGCGATGTGATGCAACGCGATGGCAACCGATGTTATACAATTTTAAAATCGTATACCATTGTATATGGCATACAATGCGATGGTATACAATATTAAATTGTATAAGCACCCTAATGGGTGCTTTCAATGTTAAATGACCCCCCTATAAGATTATTAATTGTATAAGCACCGCAATGGGTGCTTACAATGTTAAAAGCACCCCCATGACACCCCCACTATCAATGCCAACCCGAAGCGTGAGGGGAGGCGGTACGCGTCCTCCAACCTTTTCATACCCCCACCATCCACGTCGGCGTGGAGTTGATTTTATATAGTGCAGAGAGCCACCAAGCCCGAAGCGTGGCGAACGCAGCGAGCCCCTCGAGGGGACGCAGAATACATGTAAAGTAATACGCGTCCCCTCGCTTTGCGCTCACCACACTATGTGAAATCAACTCCACGCCGACGTGGATGGTGGGGGTATGAAAAGGTCGGAGGACGCGTACCGCCACCCCTCGCAGCGCTTGCCACGCTTCGGGTTGGCATTGATAGTGGGGGTGGCCTGGGGGTGCATTTAACATTGTAAGCACCCATTAGGGTGCTTATACAATTAAAATCGTATAGGGGGGCCATTTAACATTGAAAAAACCCATTAGGGTGCTTATACAAAATCGCATTGCATCGCATGCGGGTATATGGCATGCGATGCGATACAATGTATAACATGCCATAAGATTGAATATTGTAGGCGCCGTGTTAGGAAACAAGTACCAATTTCTTACCAAATCTATCACTTTCTGAATCTCTCATCCTATTAAATCTCACCCATGATGTATATTTATTTGCACTAACAAATATGACCCAGCCATTTAGCATTGTTTTAATATTTATGTATGTCACCAAATTGCTATATCCCTGTTTCTATCGCTATCACCATCGTTCACCATCTGCCAGAAGGGGGCATGCACGCACAAGATGCCTTTGGAGCCCACTGCCGCCTTCCCACCATTCCCTGCTGCCCGCACCCTGCACTAACCCTGCTGTCTCCCTGAAGCTGAGATGGGCAGGGTTTCTGCTCCCTGTTGCCGAGTGAAGGGGACGCACGTGCGTGTGAGATGCTCCCGCGTCCCCTTCAGATGCAGCGCCTTTCCACCAGCATTAGCCAGCTAAAGGAATCTGGCAATTCCCAGCACTTGCTGAGAGGCGCTACATCTGTATGTGCAGCTCGGAGACTTCTATCATCCTGCAGCAGATACTGATGCTGTAATACCCAGTCTATTAACTAGGTAACACATCAAGCTACTGCTCACCCCCACCCCACACTGCCACCAACACCCACTTTCCAGACCCTCAAGCAAAAGTATATAGGTGGCATCTTAGAAGTTCCACAGTCACCACCTGCATTATGTATTTGTTATAGTCATCCTAAATTTTGTGAAAAACAGAATCAGTGGTGCCACCAGATCCTCATGCCCTGGGCAGCTGCCTAGTGGTAAACCCAGCCCTGAGTAAAGTAGAAACTGACATTGTGCCAGAGTCTACAGCACATGTGCCAGTCTCCAGGAACATGGCTGCTGCTTCTTGGTTCTGGAGACTTCTCTATAGTGTATATATCTGTGTATACAGCCGATGCACAACTCCCCAAGTGCTGTGATCTGGTGTTGCAGGGGTAATATGGGACATTGGAGAAGTAAGTGTTATACATGTGGGCAGAGGGTGCAAGGATATTTACTAAGATTATGCAGCAACTAAGTTATCCCAGCTGCTACATACTGTATCTAACTCATACTTACATTAATTTCCCTAATTCTTCATAAATATCTACTACTATAGGATAATGTGAAATCATATCTCGTACATTGTAATATCTATTTAAATGTAATCATAATATTAATTATCAGAAATAACAAAATATAGAATATAATGTTAACAGTAGGATATCCTTTTATATATATAGTCAATTTGTAAGAAGACAGCAGCGGCACTCAAGCGGGAACTTTTAAACAATATATTTGTCACAGCAACACGGACCTACGTTTCGGGGATTACACGCCCCTTTGTCAAGGTGAAAAAATCAATACAAACAGTGTGCAAATTGTGTTTACCTTAAATATATATATATATATATATATATATATATATATATATATATATATATATATATATATATATATATATATATATATATATAGTACGAACAAGCAGAAGTCACTCTAAGAATTATTTCAGAACTGCACGGCGGCAGTCAATGCAAAAAACGTGAAGACACTAGTATAGTGCAAAGCCAACGTTTCGGGCGGGAAGCCCTTTATCAAGACATAATAAGTGTACAAACATTACTCACATTTATAGTAGAAAAACTGTCAAATCACTCTGTGCACACCACCACCGTGCTGGCACCCGGCGAGGAACTGATGACATCATCGGCGCTGCTGCACCGACAGATTCTGACTCACCGGGGGCGTGTGTCCATCACCGTGTACCTGGTAACCATAGTGACAAAGTAAATAAACATAGAGGAGATCAGCCACCATGGTAAGTGCATAGTGACCCTGGTGTCTATGAAAGTACAGGCATGTGAACAATCTACCACCATGTACACCTTAAGTGAGGGGAATGAGGGAGCGGGATGACCACAGACCGGCTCTGAGCGGGGAACTGTAGTATGCGTGTGCTGCGGCCGTTTCCCGTATGTGGACTGTGTCCATGTAGTGTGTGTACGGCCGTAGTACTACATGGACACAGTCCACATACGGGAAACGGCCGCAGCACACGCATACTACAGTTCCCCGCTCAGAGCCGGTCTGTGGTCATCCCGCTCCCTCATTCCCCTCACTTAAGGTGTACATGGTGGTAGATTGTTCACATGCCTGTACTTTCATAGACACCAGGGTCACTATGCACTTACCATGGTGGCTGATCTCCTCTATGTTTATTTACTTTGTCACTATGGTTACCAGGTACACGGTGATGGACACACGCCCCCGGTGAGTCAGAATCTGTCGGTGCAGCAGCGCCGATGATGTCATCAGTTCCTCGCCGGGTGCCAGCACGGTGGTGGTGTGCACAGAGTGATTTGACAGTTTTTCTACTATAAATGTGAGTAATGTTTGTACACTTATTATGTCTTGATAAAGGGCTACCCGCCCGAAACGTTGGCTTTGCACTATACTAGTGTCTTCACGTTTTTTGCATTGACTGCCGCCGTGCAGTTCTGAAATAATTCTTAGAGTGACTTCTGCTTGTTCATACTATACTTCTCCTTTGGAGATTTTAGCGCACCTAAGCAGCTGAATTTTGACAGCCTGAGTGCCGGACCCCTTGCTTGCATATATATATATATATATATATATATATATATATATATATATATATGGTAATTCTATGTAACCATTCATAAGGTAAAACTATTTAAATATAGATAACAAGACAAAATTTACAAACGTTTGTTCATGTATCAGTATATTATTAAATATACATAATGTTACATAAAGTAACACTATTACTATATTAGCAGAATCACTTGTTTCTTTTAATTTTGTATATGTTTTTTTTTTCTTGCAGGACAAATAAGTAACAAGATTTTCATTTGGAAGATATTGTGGGAATGGACATTGTTCTCTGATCAAGTCCCCTACAGACGTGATTTCTTCATATACCTCTGGAGGATTCACAAAAGCTATTCATATTTTTTCTGTAGGAGAAACCTTCTAGAGCTAATTTGTATCTTATCTAATACATGATGAGTCTGACAGGAGAGAGACCACATCTGTGCTCTGAGTGTGACAAACACTTTACATGTAAATCACGGCTTCTCATCCATCAGAGGAGTCACACTGGAGAGAAACCATTTACATGTTCTGAATGTAGCAAGTGTTTCGCCCAGGTGTCCGGCCTTGTTACACATCAGAGGAGTCACACAGGAGAGAAACCATATCTGTGCTCTGAGTGTGACAAGCACTTTACATGTAAATCAATTCTCCTCATACATCAGAGGAGTCACACAGGAGAGAAACCATTTAGTTGCTCAGAATGCAGCAAGTGTTTTACCAACAAGCCTAACCTTGTTAAACACCAGAGGAGTCACACAGGAGAGAAACCATTTAGTTGCTCAGAATGCAGCAAGTGTTTTACCAGGAAACATCATCTAGTTACACATCAGAGGAGTCACACAGGAGAGAAACCATATACTTGCTCTGAATGTAGCAAGTGTTTTTCACAAAAGGCACATCTTGAATGGCACCAGAGGAGTCACACAGGAGAGAGACCATTTACATGCACTGAATGTAGCAAGTGTTTTACCCAGAAAGCCGACCTTGTTCTTCATCAGAGGATTCACACAGGAGAGAAGCCATTTAGGTGTCCTGAATGTAGCAAGTGTTTTATCCACAAATCCTACCTTGTTGTACACCAGAGGAGTCACACAGGAGAGAGGCCATTTAATTGCTCAGAATGTAGCAAGTGTTTTACCAGGAAACATCATCTTGTTATACATAAGAGGAGTCACACTGGAGAGAGGCCGTTTAATTGCTCACAATGCGGCAAGTGGTTTACCAGTAAGTGTAATCTAGTTACACATCAGAAGAGTCACACTGGACAGAAGTAATTTAATTGCTCTCTGGACCAGAAGCTCCCTTGTATCACTGCAATGGGAATGATTCAAATGGTTGTGGTGGCAGCTTTCATTGATGATCATCCAAGAAAGTAATTTAATTGTTATTGCATTAGGGCATAAACAGCACCAGCATCTCCACTCACCGCCTCCTGAGGTGGGTAGCCAAAATATATGAAAAGTGACCCATATGGGTGCCCAAATGGAACATTTTATGTGGTGCCCAGAACCTTACATGGGTTTAGTTGCGTTACACTGTTACGCTCGGTCTGTTTGCCGCAATCAGCGCTATAAAAAATAACATTTGAATTACTACTCCTGATCTACTGTCAGTTTAGATGGTAGATTGAACAATTGAATCTCCCCCATTAGGTTTACAAGTGTGGACATTTTTATGTTCTGATTGTATTAAATGTATTTTTTTTATCTGTCTGATTAAAGAGCAGGGAGTAAAAACATCTGTAGTTGATCCTCTGCACCACTGTAATGTAATAAACATTGTGGTTGAACCCTCCCTTATAATATCTGCATTTGATATTTATATTTGTCACTCACCACATAAGGGTAGCTGCTACTACTGGTCCCTAATACACTAGTATACAACACAAAATAAAATATGTCAGAAACAGTGGTACGAGTTCGCATCTGCACACACGTCTGTGTTCCTTACCCGCTCGCTGGTGTGTTTTGCAGCGCAGGCCCATGTCATGTGCCGTCCCCGGGTACTCTTCATGGGAGGATCTGAGTGGCATTACCGTGAACTCTTGCTACAGTCCCACACTGCTTCTGGGCCAGGCCCATGCCACATGGGTGCTGCCATGACACCTGCAATCACATGACTCTGTTGTCCAATGATTTCCCTGTGACCTTGATACTCTGACCTGTGCACTGACCCATGTGACCGAAGTTATGCACAGGTACTTCCTGGACTTAATTGCTGCTGTGGCTTGCAGCCAATCTCAGACCAGCAGTATGTGTACTTTAAATCCCAGGGCCTATTTTTAAACCCATTCTGGCCCTCTCTCTGCTCTCCTCTTCTCTCTCTCGCTGCTCTCTTAGCATGTACACTGGCACCACTAACACCCCCTCCCAAACCCTCTCCTGCTGAAAAAATTTGAACTGTAATGCCCATCACGCATAATGCCATGCACAGTAATGCCCATTCCACATAATGCGACACACTGTAATGCCCATCACACCTAATGCCATGCACAGTAATAGAATATTAAAATGATTTATTTAAATAGTAACATAGTGTGATCAAAAACACAGACAAGACAAACAAACATTAAAATGTATATATTATTCCAATTACTCCTGAGCCTTTATGATTGGTTAGTAGATGCATGCTCTCTGGTCACAATAACATCCTTTGTTTGAAACTGGTTAGTATGATTAGATTTTGTTATTATCTAAATTCAGTCCTCAACTATGTGCACATATTAGTGGTATTAATACTCAAGTGAGTCCAAAAGAGCGTGGTGAGGATTACAGCTTCCAGCCCCCAGGAGCTGCCCCGACCACTGGTGCAGTCCTGTACTTGCCGTCTTATCAGGGAGTTATCGCTGGTTGTGGTCTAGTTGCTGCCAATCACTATCCCCTTCCTCCTCTACGCGTTTCTCCACCTTAGTCAAGCTCAGCACCTTAGTCAAGCTTCTGAGGAAGCCACTGAGATTGACGAAGGCGGAGAAATGTAGCAAGATTCTGAATGATAGAATTGTATATGGCGCAAAATGCAGCCCCAGTATTATAGTTTCTGAAGTGTCACCCACACTTTTACCATACAAAAAAGCAAAGATAATTGGAACTTTTAAAACAATAGGGTGCAATGTATAATTATGAAGACTATGGAATGTAATCCTTTTCTGTAATAATAAAGTATTTTTACTGATATTGATGTTCAACCTTGATGATCAATCTCAGATGAAGGTTATTGACCATAAAAAATAAACATATATATATATATATATATATATATATACTCTTTTGAGATACAGAGGTCTACTTCTTTATAGGTTTACAGAAAGATGCAGCACTGGTGTCACTCCATTTTTTGTTTAGAGGTTGACAGTAGAACTTGGTGTATCCTGGGAGGTGCTTACCAGCTGCAGTATCTTCTTGGTGCAATTATTGTTCCATTGTCTTTTTCCAATTTGTATTTAACTTAAAATTGATTACAAGATTTTAATTTTCCCTTAGGTTTTTTAGGGCTGCCCTTTCTTTAAAGATAAAAAAGGGAAAATGAAAATCTTGTAATCAAGCCTACAGACAAAGGGGGGGGGGGGGGGGGGTGTAGTTATTATGACCAAAGAAAATTACAATAAAGAAATGTATAGACAACTCCAAGAGGGTATCACATACACAAAATTAAGAAGTGACCCCACAAAAAGGATTATGGAGAAGGTCAAAGACCTCTTTAACACTTATAAAGAGAAAGAGGTCATAAAGAGAAAGAGGTCATATCAGATAAGGAATATCTTTTCCTCCTGAATAAAGAACCCTCAATCCCAGTTCTTTACATTCTCCCGAAGGTCCATAAAGACCCCCTGTGTCCCCCAGGGAGACCGATTATTTCGGGGATTGGGTCGGTAACGGACAATCTATCGGAATATATCGATTTCTTATTGCAGCCTCTGGTGATTGAGATTAGGTCACATCTCAAAGATACTATGGATGTGTTAAACATTTTACAAAATGTTAAATGGGAGAAAGAGTACATGCTAATAACGGCAGACGTCAAATCGATTTACACTATAATTGAACATCAAAAAGACTTAGAGGCCATAAAAAAGCATTAAGTGTTAGCGATTTGAACGTAAACCTACAAGAGTTTTTAAAAGATGGAGTACGTTTTATTCTAGAGAACAATTACTTCTCTTTTAACGGTAGTTTTTATTTGCAAAACGTTGGCACTGCGATGGGCACCAGGTTCGCCGCCAGTTATGCTAATATCTTTATGGGGCAGTGGGAGGAGGAGTTTATCTGGAACCACTGTCCCCTAGGGGCGAACCTGGTGCTATGGAAACGCTATATTGATTATGTAATTTTATTTGGAAGGGGGGAGAAGAACTTTTAACCCCTTCCTGACAGAGCCAGTTTTTGCGTTCCTGACAGAGCCCTTTTTTTCAAATCTGACATGTATCACTTAAGTGGGGATAACTTTTTTTTGCTTTTACTTATCCCAGTGATTTTGAGACTGTTTTTTCGTGACACATTGTACTTCAAATTAGTGGTAAATTTGGGTCGATACAGTCTGTGTTTTTTTGTGAAAAATACCAAAATGTCGTGAAAAAATGGAAAATTTTGCAATTTGCAAAATGTTAAATTTTCTGCGTGTGAGACAAATAATCATACCACTCAAAATAGTTAATAACTAACATAGACCATATGTCTACTTTATGTTTCCATCATTATTTCAACTTCCTTTTAATTTTTTTGGACACTAGGAGGCTTACAATATGAATAGCAAATTCTCAAATTTTCAAGAAAATTTTAAACACTGATTTTTTTAGGGACCAGTTCAGTTCTGATGTGACTTTGAGGGACTTGTATGTGAGACACCCCCATAAATGATACCATTTCAAAAACTGCACCCCTCACAGTATTCAAAACAGCATTTTGGAAGTTTGTTAACCCTTTAGGTGTTTCACAGGAATTAAAACAAAGTGTAGGTGAAATTTCAAAATTTCATTTTTTTTGCAGATTTGCAATTTTAATACATTTTTCTAAGGAACACAGTACATTTTACTAGAGAAATGTGACTAAAAATTGATTCCCCCAATTCTTTTGTTTTCATAAATATCCTATATGTGGCCCTAGTGTGCACGTTGACCAAACCACAGGCTTCATAATAGAAGGAGCACCTACTTGATTTTGGAGCCTCCTTTTTATGAGATTATTTTTTAGGCACCATGTAGGTTTCTAGGCACCATAAGATGCTAAAATTTAGGAACCCCCCCACAAGTGACCCCATTTTGCAAACTACACCCCTCAGGGAATTCATCTAGGGGTATAGTGTACATTTCAAACCCCCAGGGGTTTCACCAATTTTGATACAACTGGGCAGTGAAAATGAAAAATTACATTTTTTTACACAAAAATTCAGTTCTGGCTCAAAATTTTTCATTTTCAGAAGGTATGAAGGAGAAAAAGCACCCCAAAATCTGTGCCCCAATTTCTCCCGAGTACGGCAATGCCTCACATGTGACCAAAAAATACCATTTAGGCGCATGGCAGGACTCAGAAGGGAAGGAGTGATTTTTGGATTTTGCAGCTCAGATTCTGGTGGAATTTTGGTGGGTGCTATGTCGCATTAGCAAGACCCCCCAAGCACCAATACAGTGGAACCCCCCCACAAGTGACCCCATTTTGCAAACTACACGCCTCAGGGAATTCATCTAGGGGTATAGTGTACATTTCAAACCCCCAGGGGTTTCACCAATTTTGATACAACTGGGCTGTGCAAATGCAAAATTACATTTTTTACACAAAAATGCAGTTCTGGCTCAAAATTTTTCATTTTCACAAGGAATGAAGGAGACAAAGCACCCCAAAATCTGTGCCCCAATTTCTCCCGAGTACGGCAATGCCTCACATGTGACCAAAAAATACCATTTGGGTGCATGGCAGGACTCAGAAAGGAAGGAGTGATTTTTGGATTTTGCAGCTCAGATTCTGGTGGAATGTTGGTGGGTGCTATGTTGCATTAGCAAGACCCCCCAAGCACCAATACAGTGGAACCCCCCCACAAGTGACCCCATTTTGCAAACTACACCCCTCAGGGAATTCATCTAGGGGTATAGTGTACATTTCAAACCCCCAGGGGTTTCACCAATTTTGATACAACTGGGCAGTGAAAATAAAAAATTACATTTTTTTACACAAAAATGCAGTTCTGGCTCAAAATTTTTCATTTTCACAAGGAATGAAGGAGACAAAGCACCCCAAAATCTGTGCCCCAATTTCTCCCGAGTATGGCAATGCCTCATATGTGACCAAAAAATACCAGTTGGGTGCATGGCAGGACTCAGAAGGGAAGGAGTGATTTTTGGTGGTGGAATGTTGGTGGGTGCTATGTCGCATTAGCAAGACCCCCCCAAGCACCAATACAGTGGAACCCCCCCCCACAAGTGACCCCATTTTGCAAACTACACCCCTCAGGGAATTCATCTAGGGGTATAGTGTACATTTCAAACCCCCAGGGGTTTCACCAATTTTGATACAACTGGGCAGTGAAAATGAAAAATTACATTTTTTTACACAAAAATGCAGTTCTGGCTCAAAATTTTTCATTTTCAGAAGGTATGAAGGAGAAAAAGCACCCCAAAATCTGTGCCCCAATTTCTCCCGAGTACGGCAATGCCTCACATGTGACCAAAAAATACCAGTTGGGCGCATGGCAGGACTCAGAAGGGAAGGAGTGATTTTTGGATTTTGCAGCTCAGATTCTGGTGGAATTTTGGTGGGTGCTATGTCGCATTAGCAAGACCCCCCAAGCACCAATACAGTGGAACCCCCCCACAAGTGACCCCATTTTGCAAACTACACCCCTCAGGGAATTCATCTAGGGGTATAGTGTACATTTCAAACCCCCAGGGGTTTCACCAATTTTGATACAACTGGGCTGTGCAAATGCAAAATTACATTTTTTACACAAAAATGCAGTTCTGGCTCAAAATTTTTCATTTTCACAAGGAATGAAGGAGACAAAGCACCCCAAAATCTGTGCCCCAATTTCTCCCGAGTACGGCAATGCCTCACATGTGACCAAAAAATACCATTTGGGTGCATGGCAGGACTCAGAAAGGAAGGAGTGATTTTTGGATTTTGCAGCTCAGATTCTGGTGGAATGTTGGTGGGTGCTATGTTGCATTAGCAAGACCCCCCAAGCACCAATACAGTGGAACCCCCCCCACAAGTGACCCCATTTTGCAAACTACACCCCTCAGGGAATTCATCTAGGGGTATAGTGTACATTTCAAACCCCCAGGGGTTTCACCAATTTTGATACAACTGGGCAGTGAAAATGAAAAATTACATTTTTTTTTTACACAAAAATGCAGTTCTGGCTCAAAATTTTTCATTTTCAGAAGGTATGAAGGAGAAAAAGCACCCCAAAATCTGTGCCCCAATTTCTCCCGAGTATGGCAATGCCTCATATATGACCAAAAAATACCAGTTGGGTGCATGGCAGGACTCAGAAGGGAAGGAGTGATTTTTGGTGGTGGAATGTTGGTGGGTGCTATGTCGCATTAGCAAGACCCCCAAAGCACCAATACAGTGGAACCCCCCGACAAGTGACCCCATTTTGAAAACTACACCCCTCAGGGAATTCATCTAGGGGTATAGTGTACATTTCAAACCCCCAGGGGTTTCACCAATTTTGATACAACTGGGCAGTGAAAATGAAAAATTACATTTTTTTACACAAAAATGCAGTTCTGGCTCAAAATTTTTCATTTTTAGAAGGTATGAAGGAGAAAAAGCACCCCAAAATCTGTGCCCCAATTTCTCCCGAGTATGGCAATGCCTCATATATGACCAAAAAATACCAGTTGGGTGCATGGCAGGACTCAGAAGGGAAGGAGTGATTTTTGGTGGTGGAATGTTGGTGGGTGCTATGTCGCATTAGCAAGACCCCCAAAGCACCAATACAGTGGAACCCCCCCACAAGTGACCCCATTTTGCAAACTACACCCCTCAGGGAATTCATCTAGGGGTATAGTGTACATTTCAAACCCCCAGGGGTTTCACCAATTTTGATACAACTGGGCAGTGAAAATGAAAAATTAAATTTTTTTACACAAAAATGCAGTTCTGGCTCAAAATTTTTCATTTTCAGAAGGTATGAAGGAGAAAAAGCACCCTAAAATCTGTGCCCCAATTTCTCCCGAGTACGGCAATGCCTCATGTGTGACCAAAAAGTGTCAGGACTCAGAAGGGAAGGAGTGATATTTGGATTTTGCAGCACAAATTCTGGTGGAATGTTGGTGGGTGCTATGTCGCATTAGCAAGACCCCCAAAGCACCAATACAGTGGAACCCCCCCACAAATGACCCCATTTTGCAAACTACACCCCTCAGGGAATTCATCTAGGGGTATAGTGTACATTTCAAACCCCCAGGGGTTTCACCAATTTTGATACAACTGGGCAGTGAAAATGAAAAATTACATTTTTTTACACAAAAATGCAGTTCTGGCTCAAAATTTTTCATTTTCAGAAGGTATGAAGGAGAAAAAGCACCCCAAAATCTGTGCCCCAATTTCTCCCGAGTACGGCAATGCCTCACATGTGACCAAAAAATACCAGTTGGGTGCATGGCAGGACTCAGAAGGGAAGGAGTGATTTTTGGATTTTGCGGCTCAGATTCTGGTGGAATGAATGGTGGGTGCTATGTGGCATTAGCAAGACCCCCGAAGCACGGTGAAATGATGAACCTAAAAATCCATAGATGTGTGGTATATTTTAAAACACTCCTTTATACATAGGCCGGGTTTGTCGGGGCAAGTGTCACACTGGAAAATAGTTTGCTTTCTTATTCCCTTTTTATAGCAAACTTTGCACCTTTTTTGTGTCCTGCCCTTTTTTCCAGTGGAGGGGATTTCATCAGGAAAATGCTGCCCTGGTACAATACGGGGGCCAGTACTAGAAGTACTGGGGCCCTCTGCCTGCTGGTTCCCAAATACTAGGCCCTTTATGACTTCCTCTTGAAAGTGCATAAATGTCCCCCTCTGGCCGGTAGAACGGAATAGCACGTAAGCGTTATACAGTGCCATCTGGATGATATACACGGCCAGCTTCTTGTACCAGATTTTTGTTTTCCGCAGGGCACTGTACGGCTTCAGTACCTGATCTGAAAGATCCACTCCGCCCATGTACCTATTGTAATCCAGGATACAATTAGGTTTGGAGGTGTGGGTACTGGTACCTCGTACAGGGACGGAGGTGGTACTGTCTCCGTGAATTGTTGTCAGTATAAGGACATCCCTCTTGTCCTTATATTTGACCAACAACATATTTTCGGTGCATATTCCCCTGCTTTCACCCCTTCTCATTACTTGGGCAATGTGCGTTTTTGGGAGGCCTCTTTGGTTCTTGCGCACAGTACCGCAAGCTGCTGTACCTCTTGAACCAAGGGCCTTAAACAGGGGGATGCTGGTGTAAAAGTTATCCACATAGAGGTGATAACCTTTATCCAGGAAGGGGTGCACTAAATCCCAGACAATTTTTCCACTAACACCTACGAGGGAGGGGGGGCATTCTGGCGGTTCAATTCTTGAATTCTTCCCTTCATATACCCTAAACCTGTGGGTGTACCCTGAGGTGCTTTCACACAGCTTATACATTTTTATGCCATACCTTGCCCTCTTACTGGGAAGGTACTGGCGGAATTTAACCCTTCCTTTAAAATGTATAAGGGACTCGTCTATGCAAATGAATTTATCTGGGATGTACATCTCTTCAAATTTGGCACTGAAATGATCAATGACCGGCCTGACTTTGAATAGCTGGTCAAAGGTGGGATCATCTCTGGGTGGGCACTGTGCATTATCGTTGTAATGCAAAAATTTAAGGATCGTCTCAAATCGAGCCCGGGGCATGGCCATACGGTAAAATGGGGTGCTGTACAGAACATCTGTACTCCAATATTGCCTAATTTCTGGCTTTTTTACTATGCCCATATGAAACACCAGACCCCAAAACGTCATCATCTCTACTGCATCTACAGGGGTCCACCTAGCAAATGATGACGTGGGGTTTTGAGCAATAAACTGCTGGGCATATAAATTAGTTTGGTCCACAATTAAATTTATAAAATCATCAGAGAAAAATAATTTGAAAAAGTCAATTTCTCTGAGACCTGTGGAATCAAATTGGATTCCTGGCATGGCCAAAAACTCAGGAACCTGGGGCTCAAAATTGTCTGGTGGTGGGGTCCATACGAGATCAATTATTGGGGGGGGGGGTCTCAGCTGCTCTACGGGGGCATCTTTGAGGGGGTCCCTCATCACTAGAGGAGGAAGAGGAGCTTAAGACGAAGCCTTCAAATTCCCCGCTTGCATCACTGGCTGTGTCAGAGTCAGAGGCAAGCATGGCATATGCCTCCTCCGCTGAATACATTCTTCTGGATGACTGGGATGACATTTGGGATGCCATTTTTATTTTTGTGTTACTGGTAGTGAAATGTTTCAACACGTGTACAGTGTAGGGGGGGGTACAAACTTTATTTCAACCCGGGGGGTATGTAGTGTGTAGTGTGTATGTAGTGCAGAAAAAAAAAAAAGGTGATCAGTGATGCGACACTGATTACCAGTGAGGGGCAGCAGGTGCACAACCTTTGGTGCAACTGACAGTGCAACTGGCAGCAACTGGCAGGTATGTATATAAAAAAAAAAAACCTCTGCACCCCCAAAAAGTTGCTTATCACCTCAGATATAGTGATCAGCACAAAAGGCGGGGGCAGCAGACACAAAATTTAGCACTCTCTATCACTCTCTGTCACTATCTCTCTCTATCTCTCTATCTCTCACTATCTATCACTCTATGACACTGCAGCAGCAGCACTGACAGTTATATATATGAAAAATAACCCCTGCACCCCCAAAAAGTTGCTGGGGGTGCACAAAATGGGGGCAGCAGACACAAAATATAGCAGTCTCTATCACTCTCTGTCACTATCTCTCTCTATCTCTCTATCTCTCACTATCTATCACTCTATAACACTGCAGCAGCAGCAGCACTGACAGGTATATTTATATATAAAAAAAACCCTGCGCCCCCAAAAAGTTGCTGATCAGTTAATTTATACTGATCAGCACAAAAGGGGGGGCAGCAGTCAGTTATATAAAAAATATATAGCACAATCTGTCACTATCTCTCTATCTCTCTCTCTCTATCTCTCTATCTATATCACACTGCAGCAGCACAAAATATAGCACTCTCTGACACTATCTCTCTCTATCTATCTCTCTCTATCTAACGCTATTACACTGCAGCAGCACAAGTTCACAACACAGGAAGTCAGTAACAGGATCCAGGAAGCATCCAGCACACTACAAGCAGTAATGAAGCAGTGATCAGGTAAGTATTTTGCTCGGTTCAGGTCAGTATACTGCGGCAGCTAGGCACGGTGACCGCACTGCACGCAATTCCAGACCGGAATGGCGTCTGCAGTGCAGTCACCGTTAGTTTAAATCCCCCTCCTTGGCTGTGATTGGTCCGTCGGTCCGACGAACCAATCACGGCCTTTGGGGGCGGGCGGGGTGAGGTGGGGTGACACCAGTGTCACCCTTACACCCCGCGGTGATTGGTGCTGTACTTTACAGCACCAATCACCTCCGATCGCGTGTCACCGGCGAACGTTATTCGCCGGTGACACAGAAAACGCTGTAATTGGCTGTTCACACTGAACAGCCAATCACAGCGATCGCCGACGGGGGGGCGGCATCGCAGCCCCCCCTGGGCATGCAGGGACATGTCTGCTGTCAGGGACAGCAGACATGTTGAAACTGTCACCGCGTCTATAGACGCGGTGACAGTTACAAGCCATGACGTACATTTACGCCATGTGTCGGGAAGTACTTCCCGACCATGACGTAAATGTATGTCAAATGTCGGGAAGGGGTTAAAAGTCTTTTTTAATTATCTCAAAACCAATTCATGGAATATAGAATTTACATTTGAGAGCAGTTATAAAGAAATACATTTTCTTGATATTTCCATATATGTAGAAAACAATGTAATACAGAAAAGGAACTATAGCAAGTCCACTGACTTGCACGCATATATTCAGGCCACTAGCTGCCATCACCCAAATTGGCTCAAATCGATACTTGAAGGCCAATTTAGGTGCTTAAGAAGTAATCGCACAGAGAAAAGTGTGTACATAGACCAAGCAGCAACGATGGGGAATAAATTCAAGTCATCAGGGTATGAGGGGGAGAATATTGACTGTATCAGCAATAAAGTGGCTGAATTGGACAGGACAAAACTCCTAAAACCAGCAGAAACAACTAAAGAAGAGAACCCATCTAAATTCCAGTGGGCCTTCATCACAACATTTAACAGTCAGTACAAGTCTTTTGAACGGACACTCAAAAAACATTGGGGGATACTGAAAAAGGACCCAATAATTTTGAAACTCATACCCGATCGGCCCAAATGTATATATAAAAGAGCCCCCACGATAAGGACGCAATTGGTCAAAAGTGCAGTTCCCCCGAATAAGTCCATGACCACGATAAAATCTAAAGGTTTCTTTAGATGTGGACTTTGTTTGGGGTGTAGGGGGATACCTGGAGGATCATCCAAAACTACAGAAATAACTATTAATCACAAAGTATTCAAAATTGATAATTTTGTGACGTGCAATGTTATCTATGCAATAGGGTGCAAATGCAACCTGTGGTACATAGGCATGACATCTAGGCCTTTGAAGGGGCGAATTAGTGAGCACCTTAGAAATATAAAAAATGGTTTAAATACCCACGCATTATCAGAATATTTTAGGTTGCATCACAATTGCAGCACAAAATATATTGTGACTTTTTGTGGGTTAAAACAAATTAAGGAGAATTGGCAACAGAAAGGGCTGGCAAAACAGCTAGCAAGGGCAGAAATGCAGATGATCTATGATATGAATACATCGATGCCCGGAGGCCTAAACTCTGACTTTAAAATTAAATGGTTTCTTTGATTCATTGTGTTTTAATGTATGCCATTTTTATGTAATATTAATTGTATTTTTGACATTTGTATTTTTGCCTAGAGAAAATTATCCATGCATATACAGATTATGTAAAGAAACCAGGGAGTTTAGCAGCGGCTGCAATATAAGAACGGCACAGAAAGAGTGGTTGCCTAGCAGCCGGGAGTGATAAACAGGAAGTACGGCGGCAGTAGAAAAGGCTGCCGGGATTTGAAGTCCACTCCATCCCACAGTGACGTCTAAGCCGGAAGTGACGTACCGGAAGTTAGGTAGCGGCACCCGACACTCTGCTACGTCAGAGAGCCGGGGTTGCCGGGGTTACCCTGGACGCTGCCATCGGGCGGCGTCAGGAAGCCCGCGTCCCAGCAAAGGACTATGGGACATGTAGTCGTTTGTTGGATTAATTAGAGTCCGGCTGAGACGCGGGAAGGATTTAGTATTTAAATGGACCATATGCAGACTTCTAGTACACCTTGAAAAGTCCTCTGTTTAGAGGAAGAAACGCGTTGGTAATTTTGCATATGGACTGGTGAGACGGACTGGAAACCGGGAGAGTGCGGCAGCACCAGGAGCCCAGCTGGCATACCTAGACAGGACTGCTCACATAAACTCATTTGGAACTGCTCGCATACCAGTTCCTTTTTATCCAGTAATCCTCAGTATCTTTCTCACCTAGGATTCTGCTCATGCACTTTAAACAGTGCTGTGTTTATCGTTGTGTATTTTGGATATTTTATGTGTTTTTCTGTCATGTTTTATCTGAAGTGTATTAAATGAAGTAATGGTTTGAAACATACTTCACTATTGCATGTATCTATTTTTTCACTTTTATGTGAATTACCACCGGAGAAATCCAGGTGAAATCAAGACTCCAAGCGTATTCCTATTTTCTTTTTTGTGGTGTTGGTGAAGGTTTGAATGGACCTGGTTATTGGAATATCAGGCTATTGGCTGCTGGATGCGCGATAGACCAGTCTATTAATCTATAAATTATTTTTTTAAATTGGTTCACACATTGGTCCCTTTGCATTTTTTGTTTTACTCTATATATCTACCACGGAGGGATAAAGGAGATCACCTTGGTGGGGATGTTTAGGCTGAACCGCAGTAACCTCTTGAGCTTATATGAGCAGGTGAGAGATGATTTGGAGGCTTTTGGGGCTGCCAACTATGCAGTGTCTGGGTTGCAGAAATTTAATGTGTACCCTCCACTTCTTGGCAACTGGCACCACACATTTTTTGAGCTCATGGTCATTGTTTGGTGTCACAAGCCACTTTCTCAAAGAATTTTAATCAGGTGTTATAAGCTTTGAAGAAGCTGTGGTGCACATATATCACATTCCCATGTTCTGAGTCCGAGTGGCAGGACCTGAAGGTGGCATTCAATTGGCTCTCAGCATTCCCTAATGTGCTGGGAGCCATAGACTGCACCCGCTTTGGGATTTGGGCACCACACAAGAGGGGGTACATCTTCGTCAACAGATGATGGTGTCACTCCCTCAACATGCAGGTGGTGTGTGACACTAACCTCAAAATATTCAGGGTGGTTGCAGGCTGCCACCTGCCATGATGCCTACATGCTGTGACACTCATGTAAAGAACCAGTAAGTATATTAATTAATTTCCTTTTAATTTCTTCTAGCAGGTAAGTGTATTAACTGGAGGAATGTCAATGGAAATGTTTCTTTCTTTTATATATCAGGTATTTTATTTTACAAGTTAAAACATTAAAAGGTATATGAAATAAACATTATATTAATACAGTAACAAAGATAGTTACGATTATAATGGACACAAAATACAGAACTATAAGCCAATGTATATATAGATATTCAACATAGATATACTGTTACCATTTTCAAATGACATAAAAAATGAATATATTATCACTATTATTTGCTAAAATACTACTTTATTATTGCGCAATAATATACCTGCCGCAGCTGTAAACTTTTATTTAGTCTCTCTATGTATTAGGTAGTCCCTATAACGTTAAGGGGGATACAAGGGAGGGGGGGTAGTAATCCGCACACTGTTGGATTTTAATCCTACTGATTTAGAGGATTTTGAAGGCCGCCTATTTTTTTAATTTTCTGTAGGGGGGTGCTATCCTGGCAAGTTGGGTACAATATATGAAAAAGATGAAAAAGATTTGCGCTATGGATGCACACCTAAGAAGAGGTGATTTTTTTTTAAAAGTGGGTAATTTATTAAGTTTTCTTTAAAAGATAAGGGGGAGTTTGATCTGTGTTCGTTTAACCCCTTCCCGACATTTGACGTACATTTACGTCATGGCCGGGAGGTACTTCCCGACACATGGCATAAATGTACGTCATGACTTCTAACTGTCACTGCGTCTAGAGACGCAGTGACAGTTAGGTGATGTCTGCTGTCCCTGACAGCAGACATCCCCCCTCGCCGCCCAGGGGGGGCAGGGGTGCCCCCCCCGGTCGGCGATCGCTGTGATTGGCTGTTCAAATCTGAACAGCCATTCACAGCGTTTCCTGTGTTACCGGCGGCTAAGCCGCTCGGTAACACAGGGATCGGTGGTGATCGGTGCTGTCAGGTACAGCACCGATCACCACCGATGTGCAGCCCACCCCTCGCACCCGCCGGGCACTCACCCGGCAGCAGCAGCGGCTCCCACGGCTCCCCCGGAGCGTCTGGAGCGCACGCAGCGCTGCCATCCTCCCCCCTCCCCCCCGCAGCAGCAGCAGCAGCATCAAGCTGCTGAAAAAGTTGTAAAATAAAATATATGCACTGAAAATATATGTATATATATATATATATATATATATATATATATATATACACACACATATATATATATATATATATATATGTGTGTGTATATATATGTATATATATAAATATATATATATATATATATATACATATATACACATATATATATATATATATATATATATATATATGTGTGTGTGTGTGTGTGTGTGTGTGTATATACCCCACCGATCGCCAGCCCCCCCCCCCCTCCCACCCGGCAGCCCCCCTCCCTCCCACCCACCCGGCTGCCGCAGCGCCAGCACCCCTCCCACCCCCCCGCCAGCCGCAGCGCCAGCCCCCCTCCCAAAGCTGGTGACTAAAATGGGGTCACTTGTGGGGGGGTTCCACTGTATTGGTGCTTCGGGGGTCTTGCTAATGCGACATAGCACCCACCATTCATTCCGCCACCAAAAATCACTCCTTCCCTTCTGAGTCCTGCCATGCACCCAACTGGTATTTTTTGGTCACACGTGAGGCATTGCCGTACTCGGGATAAATTGGGGCACAGATTTTGGGGTGCTTTGTCTCCTTCATTCCTTGTGAAAATAAAAAATTTTGAGCCAGAACTGCATTTTTGTGTAAAAAATTACATTTTTTTACACAAAAATGCAGATCTGGCTCAAAATTTTTCATTTTCACAAGGAATGAAGGAGACAAAGCACCCCAAAATCTGTGCCCCAATTTCTCCCGAGTACGGCAATGCCTCATGTGTGACCAAAAAATACCAGTTGGGTGCATGGCAGGACTCAGAAGGGAAGGAGTGATTTTTGGATTTTGCAGCACAGATTCTGGTTGAATGACCCCCGAAACACCCATACAGTGGAACCCCCCCACAAGTGACCCCATTTTGCAAACTACACCCTTCAGGGAATTCATCAAGGGGTATAGTGTACATTTCAAACCCCCAGGGGTTTCACCAATTTTGATACAACTGAGCTGTGAAAATGAAAAATTTATTTTTTTCATTTTCACTGCCCAGTTGTACCACAATTGGTGAAACCCCTGGGGGTTTGAAATGTACACTATACCCCTAGATGAATTCCCTGAAGGGTGTAGTTTGCAAAATGGGGTCACTTGTGGGGGGGGTACCTAACTTTTAGCATCTTATGGTGCCTAGAAACCTACATGGTTCCTAAAAAATAATCTCATAAAAAGGAGGCTCCAAAATCAAGTAGGTGCTCCTTCTATTATGAAGCCTGTGGTTTGGTCACCGTGCACACTAGGGCCACATATAGGATATTTATGAAAACCAAAGAATTGGGGGAATCAATTTTTAGTCACATTTCTCTAGTAAAATGTACTGTGTTCCTTAGAAAAATGTATTAAATTTGCAAATCTGCAAAAAAAATGAAATTTTGAAATTTCACCTACACTTTGTTTTAATTCCTGTGAAACACCTAAAGGGTTAACAAACTTCCAAAATGCTGTTTTGAATACTGTGAGGGGTGCAGTTTTTGAAATGGCATCATTTATGGGGGTGTCTCACATACAAGTCCCTCAAAGTCACATCAGAACTGAACTGGTCCCTAAAAAAATCAGTGTTTGAAATTTTCTTGAAAATTTGAGAATTTGCTATTCATATTTGAAGCCTCCTAGTGTCCAAAAAAATTAAAAGGAAGTTGAAATAATGATGGCAACATAAAGTAGACATATGGTCTATGTTAGTTATTAACTATTTTGAGTGGTATGATTATTTGTCTCACAAGCAGAAAATTTAACATTTTGCAAATCGCTAAATTTTCCATTTTTTCACGACATTTTGGTATTTTTCACAAAAAAACACAGACTGTATCGACCCAAATTTACCACTAATTTGAAGTACAATGTGTCACGAAAAAACAATCTCAAAATCACTGGGATAAGTAAAAGCAAAAAAAAGTTATCCCCACTTAAGTGAGACATGTCAGATTTGAAAAAATGGCTCTGTCAGGAACGCAAAAACTAGCTCTGTCAGGAAGGGGTTAATCTATAGGCTCACGGATAATGTCCCACCTTATTGGTTGTGAAAATGTTTAAGGGGTTAAACATATTGTGACACACATTGGACAAACATACATATAGTGTGAAGTGCCTATACCGCACTTATAAAGAGTGAGAAAAGTGTGTTTATAGATTAAAAATAGGCCTTTGGTTCTAAGTCTATTATGTTCCTGTTTGCCACACAGCAACAATCTACCTATATTCCTATGTGGTTTAAAGTAATGCACTGTTTCAAATGAGTGGCATGCAGCCCAAAAGAGTATCTATTGTGTTATTTATCCCAAAAAATGTATGGACATTCAGAAAATGATGTAGGATCTCTCTTATTATGGAGATCACTTGCAGTGCTGTTGTTCTAGATGTGTAAATGACACCTGTATTAGATTTTCTGTTGGTGCTTTGTTTATAATATAGCAGTAGTCCCATGTGAGTTATAATTAGGTTATTGTATATGATTTATGTTGTGTCTATTCTGCTGGTTTTGTTATCACTGGTCTTGTACCTCTGCAGGCTATCTCAATAGTTTTATATGCTGCTTTGCAATATGTTGGAGAGAGATAATCTTTATGCTGTTTTGGTAATAATCTATGGCCCTCTTGTGGCCAGGGAACACAATTTCACTAGCATATATATTGTAACCTTTTGTTGCATTAAACTCTATCTGTATTATGGCTAATTACTCTCTTCTGGATAGGGTTAATTGCTATTCACAATATAGGGGTTTCTCCTTCCCTTGGGAGGGTATACCTTTATTGAGCACCGTTTAGGTGACACTTATATTAGAATTTTCTGTGGGTGCTGTTATTTGTAATGCAGCAATAATCCCATGTACATTTTAATTAGGTTTGTTAAATATGATTTATGCTGTTGTTGCTCTGCAGGTTATATAGTCACTAGTACTGATTTTATGTATCTGCAGGCTACTGTATCTCATTTGTTCTGGTCACTCTTTACACAATTTAGGATATCAGCATGTAATTTCTATGCTGTCATCCAATATATGTTGAGGGAGATGGTTCTTTCACTTTACTGGTGGTAGTCTGCTGACCTCCTGTGGTCAGTGTACAGAATTACATCTACATATATATTCAACCTTTCATAACATGGTCTCTATCTTAAGCAAATAGCTCTCCTCTAGATAGTTATGCACCATTGCCCTCAAGATTATTACATGTGAGCTAGTACAGTTTATATCATACACATCTGGTTATAATAACAGTATTGACTTAGAACAAAGGCCTATTGTTCCTTCCGACACGTGTTTCACAACATGCTTTATTAAGGCAATGATAAAGCATGACTGCCCTGCCCAGTTGCTCACCCTCCTTCTGACACAGGTCATGTGACATGCTACAGACTTTCTGTGCAGCTTCTGAGGCTGCTGGGAATTATTCACCACTGTAAACAAATTCACCATAGTGTGCTTCACCATGACAGTACATGTAAACATTACATTACAAGTACAGTATACATTGTAAAGTAGGTTATTACACTTGTATTGTGTATTGTTTATGCACACACATATTACACTCAGCCCTCTGGGCCCGCTTCCATCAGCTCACCATGCCCGAGGGCTGGCTACTTGGTAAGTACATTTTCACTTTATATCCATGTATTTGCCTCTATCTATAGTGTAAACTGCAATTGTATAACATGTAAAAAGTAGGGAAAATTCCATCCTAGTGATATACTTATGTAGTGAGTTTTACTATAAATCATGTACATATAAATTATATTTTAGATGGCATGTTGCTAATGGCAACCAGGGTTGGCGACAGTGGGGTCAAGGTGGACAAGTATGATGGGCTCCAGCAATCTAAAGTGCCCCAGAGCTTCCATGCCCCGGCATGGCCATCACATGTACTAGCTGGCCTATCAGTGACCTTTGCTGCTCGGCCGTCTATTGTGCACTATCTGTGTGTGGTTGAGTCTGACTGACTCACTGTGTGCCACTGCTGATTGCACTGAGGGATCCAGGTGGCAGCCCAGACTTTTAATACAGGATCTGCTGGTAATGTTTAAACACGTATTACCCCTGATTGCTCTTTGAACATTACCAGCAGATCCTGTATTAAAAGTCTGGGCTGCCACCTGGATCCCTCCTCAGCCTTGCAAAACATCTTGCTGAGTGTGAGGGCGGACTGAGCATTGGACTATACCAGAGTTAATTGTGGCTTTTCATCTATAGCCCAGACACCTATATTTCTGAACGGGACTGGTAACTATACAACATGTATATAAGTTTGAGATCTGAGCCCATCTATATATATATGTCAAACATTGTTTGTGTTAAATGTTGTCTGTCGAGTCTGTCTTGTTTTATTCATGAAGTGCACTTCTCTCATTATGAGTCCTTTTTATTAATTTCATGTATACAACTGTCTTTTTAAAATAAAAAATTTCATACTTTGGAAGATTAAATTGCAATCTGTTTATTCTCTGAACACAGCTGCTCCTCCTGTTGGTGCATGTCAGCCTAGGCTGCTTGCACTATTAGCTGTATCCTCATTTACAACAATAGGAGTGTGGGATGTGTCATATATTGGTGAATGAGAATGAATGAAACATACATGGACCTGTTGGCAGAGTAAGGATTATAAGTATATGACTACAACTGACAGAAATATTAATCTTCCCTGTACTTGACCATGAAGAGATTTCTTTTGGAATGATTAATATGTAGTAGATTGAAACTGTATGGGATTGCCCAAAGGCTACTTACCTTCCTTGATATAATGGTATATTGACTTATGGGCCCCATACATCAGCAATTAATTGTGACAATCCTCTGTTCTGGAGATGATTGTCACAATTAACCTTTAATGTGTGGGCTCCCCCTTTTGGCAATCCCAATCAAAAATTAATAGGGATCACCAATCGATTGCTGAATCAGATTTTTATACATGTTTAACAACATGAAGTTTTATTGAAGTTTCATTTTTGTATGTGTGGGAATTATAACAGGAAAAATCTGCCGATCACTGAAACAAATCTGTAATGTGTGGGCAAGTCAAATAGATTGAATAAACCATTTATCTGGGGGGGGGGGGGAAATAACTGGATCTGAGAAGCAATTAATTGTGATTGCTGATGTATGGGGCCCATTACTATATAATCAGCACCATTAAAGAACCCACAGGTAATTGTTTTGAAGTCCCATTAAGTATACGAATCTTTAAAACAGACTAGATTCTCATAGAACAAAAACACAGTGCGTAAAATTTCAATCTCAAAAAAATTGAATTATTTTCAACACTTTTCACATTCTACCCTATATTTTGCTGGCTTTTATCAATTTTAGCATATGTACTAATAAAAGTTACATTTGATAAAGAAAAGTATAATTTTGTAATGATTCCATACAAGACGAGTCTTACAAATATAGATTAATCCAGTAAATGCCCCAAGATAGGAACCCTTTTTTCTTTTGCTTTTGGGATATTTGCTAACCAATGTTAATAATGACAGCTTGACTAGATAAGCAGTTAATTATCTTCTTCCTCCTTTTATTGTCCCATAAGCAAATTTTCAAATCTATTGGCAAACTGTTATGCCTATGGCGGTCCCATGTACTTGTAATAAAAAGTATGCATCAGACAGAAAATAATTATTTAAAATAATACATTTTAAGTAATCCATAATAAGTCTGCCATATATATCTACTGGTCCAACATCAGAGTTTAAGAAGTAGACTAAAGCTGCCACTCTATCTTTATGGAGAATATTAGTATAAAGTAACATTACATGTTAATAGAATATTGCTTTTCCTTTCAGTGCACAAAATTGAGTTGTGGTCACCGGCCACTGCACCCAAACCTAGACATGGTGAGTTCAGTGATATCTTGTATATAGATAGAAAGATAGATAGATAGATAGATAGATAGATAGATAGATAGATAGATAGATAGATAGATAGACATAAAATATATGTATGTTTGTTATTATTACCAGTGATTCATTGTAGACTTCCTTCTGATATGTATAACATTTTAGTGCTGACTTTCTGCCTGGACAATAGGTGACTGCTATACAAAAGCTTCCATTGGTGATATAACAGGAGGCCAGAGGCTGCTGTGATCTAATTACAATACAAGGTGTTACCCTGCCAGGGTGTAATTAGCATTTCCCATTGTAGTAAGTGACTTTAGGAATATTTATACCTCATTTACAAAACGAAGAGCTGGGCAGGAGGATCAGCTGTGGTGAATGACTATATACTAATGTTATGTGACCCTAATTTACATGTCACCTCTCAGTGTAAAGCTGGGTACACATATATACAATTGTCGGGCCGTTCTTTCGTTCTGGGTCGGACAGCCGTTCAATTGTATATGTGTGTACACTGTCCCGTACGAGCGATAAATGACAAAAAACTGTCTTGACCGTCCATAGTCGGTCGGTCGACAGTTCTTTGCTGTTTAATTTTCATCCGACAGGATGGCCTCATATCGGTACAAAAGTGCAGTGTGTACGCACGTTCGACCGATATGCTGCCGTCCTTGCGACTATACTGCCAAAGCAGGAACGCCCATGTGGGCGTTCCATAGCTGCAGCATCTCTGGCAGGGTGACTAAAAAAAAAAAACAGCGTGGGGTCCCCCCCACAGCCGTAACCAGCACCAGGCTGAAGAGCTGGTATTAAAAAATCAGGAAACCCGACAAATAGGGCTTCGCTGATTTTTTAAAACTAGCCCCAGGCTCCAGGTCCAGGGCTGTTCCCAAAATACGGGGGACAAAATGACCAGGGGTCCCCCGTATTTTAAGAACCAGCCCCGGGCCAAACCAGCCAGCAGGGTAATGCCACAGCCGGGGGGAGACTTATTATATAAGGTCCCGCAGCCAAAGCATTCAGCCCTCTGACCGGTCAGCCTGGCCAGGGGTCCTGGGGGAGTGGGGACCCCCCCAATAAAGGGGCCCCCCCTCCAGGACTTACATGACCAGGCTGAAGCCTGGTGCTGTCCCCAGTGGCCCTGTGCGGTGGCCAGCGGGCTGATCATTGTGTAAAAAAAATAGAATAAAAACTACTGTATTGTTTTTTCCTGTGGAACTTTGAGTCCCAGCAAGCCTCCCCCGCATGCTGGGACTTGGAGAACCACAAGTCCCAGCATGCGGGGCATTAAAGGGCCCGCTGGCACTTGTAGTTCTACAGAAAAAAAAAATAGTTAAACAAATACACACTGACACATTAGAAAAATAAAAGTTTAATACATACATACATACATTACACAAACACACTGATACTTACCTATCTTGAGCCCGTCTGTAGGTCCCAGGGTCCGGTCCGGTCGCTTGGTTCCGGGGCCTTGGTTCTGGGGCTTGTCCGGGTCCGGGGCTCCAGGGCTGAAGAGTCCGGGGTCCTGAATCCGTAGTAATCCAAAGGGGTACCTGGGGAAGGAAATCCTACTCACCTGTCCTCTGGCGTCCACCCCGGCATCTGCTGTTGAAGTCGCGCTGCTCCCAGCTGCAGTGGTACCCGCTCTGCCTCCGCTCTATACTAGAGACGCAGAGATCCTTCTTCCTCGGCGTCTCTGCTCAAAATGATTTCTGGCCAATCAGGAGCCAAGAAAGTTGGATGAACCCTCCAATAATATCCCTGCAATAGTATTTATTTATTTATTTACAGTTTCTTATATAGCGCAGCAGATTCTGTTACAGTTCTTATATAGCGCAGCAGATTTCATTGCCCTTTACAATTGTAAACAGAGATAAACAAACAGGGTAACAACAGACAGATTTGGAGGTAGGAGGGCCCTGCTGCAAGCTTACAATCTATAGGGACATAGGAGGGAAACACAAGGACAGGCACCAGTAATTGCGTAGCTTGTAGGTCCAGAAGGGAAGCTATATAATACATAAGTAGAGGGTTTTGCGTATGGAACTTAAATATGATAGGCTTGCCTGAAGAGGTGAGTTTTCAGGGAATGCCTAAAAGTTTGGAGGCAGAGGAGAGTCTTATTGTGTGTGGAAGGGCATTCTATAGGATAGAAGCAGCCCGATGAAAGTCATGTAATAGCGAATGGGAGCTAGTGATCCATGCAGACGAGACATAGATCTTGTTCAGAGCAGACATTTTATTTATAAATATATTTATGTTGCTCTCCTGACATATGGGGAGCTGCTACAATTGACCCCTAATACACTAGCATACAGCTACTACTGACCCCTAATACCAGTGGCCCACACAGACCCCACAGTCCGGGAGGTGCTGAGTAAGTGTGGGCACCAGGAGTCTGCCGGGCTATCTGCATTGCACTGCTGCCAGCACCTGGGACCAACCTTACCTCTCTGCTGCCACCGGGACCAAAAATCTACTTGTTTCTTGTCTGCAGTCCCAGCTCTGCTCCTGACAGGCTCCTGCAAATGAAAATGACCCTCACAAAATGTCCTCCTTCTTACAGCACACACTTTTTGAGGATGCTAGAGGAGGCGGAAGCCTCCTCTATCATCTTTAAAAATAGTCTGTTGTTAGGGGCAGCCATTTTATGAGGGTCATTTTCATTAACAGAAGCCTGCCAGGAGGAGAGCTGGGACCCCAGACAAGAATATCGGCGGGTCCCGGCAGAGGTGAGCAGAAGAGTAAGCAGTGGGGTTAGTGGTTGGAGGAGGGTGGCAGGTTTTATTTTAAGGGGGGGGGGGCGATAAAATTTCTGGTGGGATGACGCCAAATTTATAGTTACACCACTGCCTAATACACTAATATACAACACACAAAGGAGTGCGGCTATTGGCTCTCTGAGCTGATGGCTATGTCCCCAGCCCCTCAGGCTGCAGAATAGACGCTAGGGAGGAGAAGGGAACGAAGGTGGCGGAGGAAACAGGGTAAGAGGAGGTATGAAGGTGGCGGAGGAAGCATAGTGGGAGGAGGGATGAAGGTGGCAGAGGAAACATGGTGGGAGGGGGGATGCAGGGTGGCGGAGGACTTTGTGGAGGAGATGGGAGTTTTAATATACTGATACTGATTATCCAGTTTTCTAGCCACTGTTCAGGGACAGCTCCCTCTGTTTTTTCTGGGACCCCCACAATTCTAATATTATTGCGGCATGCCAGCCCTTCCATTTCTGACAACTGGTTCTGCAGCCCTACAACTGCACTTTTTAGTTATTTTACTTGTGCCTCAATCAGGGACTGCCTATCTTCCATTTTTTATATTATTTGCTCAGTCTCTTCTACCCTCTCTTGAACTTTTTGTACATCTTGTAGCAACAGATCTATATCTGCTTGAGTTTTTTCAATTTTTTCTCCCAATCGGGCTGCACTACCTTTAATTGCGTCCAGTAGTTTTTGCATCATTGTCTCTGTTATAGGCTCTGCCAATGCAAACTTTCATAATACTGAGGTATTTGGGGACAGTGAGTATCATGTTTCTTTTTCGTTAATGCTAGTCTGGGGATTATTGCTTCTCGCAAACCTTTCCAGCTTGGCCACAGCTGCAGCCTGTCCTGTTTTCCCCATCTTATGGCTCTCACCCAATGACTTACTGGATCAAGTATCACCCTGTGACACACAGATCTTTTATTATTCTTTTCCCCCTTTTTGGGGGGCTACATGTGCCCCCCAACTTATTTGTCCACACCTCCTGCTACATGCAATAGCTCACATGGGCTTTCAAGGCACCTTTCTACAATTCTATGATACAGAGGGTAAAAAACAGCTTTTTACAGTCTTTAGGGTTCTCACGACTTCCACTGCTTCTTAGTATCTCAGCTGGTACTTCTGCTTTATAGGATTTATTCACTTGGTATGTTTCCACTTGCTTCCAATGGAAGACTCACACCCCGGCGCTTGCCACATGCACCAGAGTAGGTGCGGTTTCCTGTGCCTCAATCGTATGGGTCTTCTGTATAACTGCAAGGTCACCCTGTATTCAGCAGTGCTACTTTAGCAATGAGGGCAGAGTTCCCACTAACCTGTGCACATGTGCGTGTGCACACAACTTGCCGAGCATGCGCAAAGACAGTACAACAGAGCGCAAAAAGCAGCAGTGGTCCCCTTTTTGCAGTTATGGGCTAAATCAATGTATGTTTCACCCATTAACTACATCATGTGCTGTGTTTTGAATGTTTAATATCATTTTGAAGAAAAGTTAACACAAATGCTGAACGTCGTTTTCCAGTTATATATAAAGGTGACGCACAAAAATAAAAATTTCCTGCCAAAGTTGCACAGCCAAAATCTTTTGCCGCACACAGCCTTCGTAAAATTAGAGGGAACATTGAATGAGGGTGGGTAATATGTGCAGCTCAAAAAGGATTCTAGACTGTTCCTGTCCTGGGCATCCCCATCAAGGCCAGTGAGGGAGCAGGGATCCCGGCAATGACAGACCCCCAGTTACACCAGGCAGGGCAGCCCTTTTACCCACCAAGTGTGACCACCCCACCTTCCCAGTTCACCAAGATATAAGGTTCAACTTATTTGAAGGCAGGGGTTGCCCTGGTGATGAAATCCATACTTATTGCGGTTGCCCAGCAAGGGGTACCTCTGTCCTCTATGATCGTGGGGGTTCATCAGGGGACCGGGCAGTTGCAGTGCACTTCCTGTTGCCCAGCATCAGCATCCTGTGTTCAGGGTCTCTGCAAGCTGACAAGCTGTGCACCACATGCGGGACCGGGAGGGCGCCGAGAGGACACCGGAACAGATGTCACATGCCTGGGGATATCTAGGGGATATCTATTCCACCTCCTCAGCACCTCTGTCTTGTGGTAGCACACCCCATTGCTCCAGACTTCTGCCCTACACCATCTGCTCTGAGGTCATGCCCCAAGACTGGCCCCGGCTTCCCTGTACTTGAGCATGGAAAGATTTCTTATGGAATCATTAACTTTAAGTATGGGTTGATTGAAACTGTATGAGATTGCCTAAAAGCTACTTACCTTCCTTGATATAATGGTAAACGGACTTATATAATCAGCACCATTAAATAACCCACAGATAATTATTTTTGGAGTCCCATTAAATATAAGAATCTTTAAGACATAGTAGATTCTCATAGAACAAAAAAAGAGTGCACAAAATTTCTTAATTATTTTCAAAATTTTTCACTTTCAACCCTATATTTCGCTGGATTTTAGCAATTTTAGCATACTAATAAAAGAAATGTTTTATAAAAAAGTATTTGTTTGTCTGTAATGATTCCATACAAAACGATTCTTGCACATATAGATTAATCCAGTGAGCTCCCCAAAATAGGAACCCTTTTTATTTTTGCTTTTGAGATATTTGCTAACCAATGTTAATAATGACAGCTTGTCTAGTTAAGCAGTTCCTTACCTTATTCCTCCTTTTTATTGGCCATAGCTAGTATAGTAAATTACTCCCTTAAATGTACTGGTTCTCAAAAATTCCCATAAGCAAATTTTCAAATCTTAGGGCAAACTGTTATGCCCATGGCGGTCCCATGTACTTGTAATAAAAAGTATGCATCAGACAGAAAATAATTATTTAAATTAATACATTCTAAGTAATCCATAATAAATCTGCCATACATATCTATTGGTCCAGCATCAGAGTTTAAGAAGTGGCCTAAAGCTGCCACTCTATCTTTATGGAGCAATTTAGTATAAAGTAACATTACATATTATTTGAATATTGCTTTTCCTTTCAGTGTACAAAAGTGAGTTGTGGTCACAGGCAACTACACCCCAACCTAGACATGGTGAGTTCAATGATATCTTGTATATAGATAGATAGATATACATAAATGATGTATGTTTGATATTATTAGCAGTGAATCGTTGTAGAGTTCCTGCTGATATGTAGAACATCTCAGTGCTGACTCTCTACCTGGACAATAGGTGACTACTAAACAAAGGCTTCCATTGGTGATATAACAGGATGCCAGAGGCTGCTGTGATCTAATTAATATACAAGGTGTTACCCTGCCAGGGTGTAATTATTATTTCCCATTGTAGTAAGTGACTTTAGCAATATTTACACCTCATTTACAAGACAAGGAGCTGGGCAGGAGAAACTGCTCTGGTGAAAAACTAAATACTAATGTTATGTGACCCTAATTTACATGTCACCTTTCATTGTAAGAATTCCTTCTGGGCATCCTGGGAACTACTGGGGAGAGATGGGGAGGAGTGACTATAAATAGGCTGTATCAGGCCACTGGGAGCTGATGGAGGAGCTGCTGGATCAGTTACTGGTTAGAGAGTTGGGAGGACAGAGGAGTAAGAGAGAGACAGAGGAAGGATCCCAAGAGTAAGGTCATTATATTATACATAAGAATATACTGGTACATGAACAAACCTTTGTAGATATTATTGCACAGATATTGGGGGGACATTTACTAAAGGATATTTGTAAATAAAATAGGTGTATTTGTATCCAGAAATACACTTATATTTGACATTTACTATCCCGAAAATACGGCAATTCGTATTCGTATTGATGTGCTATTAATACGAATTGCCATATTTTCGGGATAGTAAATGTGAAAAATATGTGTATTTCTGTATCCAAATACACCATTTTTTTCAAATGTCCTTTAGTAAATTTCCCCCATTGTCTTTTTATCAATTTTTAGTCTATATTTGTGATATCTATTGATAAATAATACACTGCAAAAAACTTCTACAAATATCTAGATATTACAGTATATTACACAATTTAACATTATCATATGGAACATTGTATGGTAAGATATACTTGAAGAAGTATGACAATCACTGTGAGTTCAAAATAAATGTGTAAACATATTAATATGAATTTATAGTTTGTCAGTGACATTGGGGGAAGTTTAATAGCATGAGAGATTCAGAAAGTGAGAGGCTTGGTAAGAAATCTCCAGTTTTTTTTTAAAGCAGCGATTTGATTTTACTGTGTTAATGATTGCCGCTTTAAAAAAACTGAAGATTTCTTACCAAATCTCTCACATACTGAATATCTCATCCTATTAAATTTCACCCTTTGTGTAAGCCAGTAATGTAGCAGCAGTAAAGTATTCTCTCTCATTAATGTAGTAATGAAGGAATTCCTTCTTGAATAACCATATGAAGATACATTTTTATCTATGACCATCCAACTACTAATTGGATTATGCTGTACAATGGTTTTGTTTTACAAAAGTGACCAATGATGTAACCTTATACATAATTTATCACACAATTAGTAAATAAATAATATGTGAGATGTAGGTCACTATGTAATAGTCTCAGCATTGAGACTGGTCTGATCCATAAGCTTGATTCCTAATTACGCTCAAGTAACAAATTAATACAATTTGGCAAATTTACCTTAAACCAACTTTTTAGAGGCAGGTCTTGTAATCATATACAGAAGAGATATCATCCTACCCTTTTTTTATATTACATTCTTCATATATAAATAAACAAAGAAAACATATACATAGTGTAGTAGTCCTTATACACAGTTCCCCACCCCTGCTTTATAGATGCATGGTCACCATGGCTAGCGCATCACAATGCTCCTCCCCCTCTTTCATTTGGCTTATAACAATACAGCATAAGTTTGTAAATAATCAAATGTGACATTTGAGGCAACTCTCCCTTATTCACAATACAATTTATTGTTTGCATATTATATGATGTATTTTACTGAGAGGGACACTGTATTTTTAGTCGCTTTATTCCTTTACCCATCTTTCCCTATTTTATTTTTTGTTCACGCTCTTTCCCCTTCCAAAATATATGTACGCTTATTTGATCACTATATACGGAAATTTGTTCAATAAACAGATTATGCCAAAAAATATATATATATATAAATTGTAAATGACTTGGACATATTTAATATGATATATAAAAATACATCATGTTCTATATATAAAGTAGCACTATTACAGTAATAGTAGAATTACCACAGAACAGCTTTTAAAATATATTTTCTTTTTTCTTGCAGGACAAATAAGTAACAGGATTTTCATTTGAAAGACGCCGTGGAAATTAACACAGCAATCAGATCAATCCACCTACAGGCACCATTTATTCCTGCAAATCTGGGGGACTGAGCTATTCTCATTTTCTGCATAGGAGAAACCTTCTGCTGCTAATTTGTATCTCATTAATACACAATGAGTCTGACAGGAGAGAGACCACATCTGTGCTCTGAGTGTGACAAATGCTTTACATATAAATCACAGCTTCTCATCCATCAGAGGAATCACACAGGAGAGAAACCACATATGTGCTCTGAGTGTGACAAATGCTTTACATATAAATCAGAGCTTCTCAGACATCAGAGTCATCACACAGGAGAGAGACCACATCTGTGCTCTGAGTGTGACAAACGCTTTACACGTAAATCACAGCTTCTCATCCATCAGAGGAGTTACACAGGAGAGAGACCACATCTGTGCTCTGAGTGTGACAAACGCTTTGCATATAAATCAGAGCTTCTCACACACCAGAGGAGTCACACAGGAGACAGATCGTATCTGTGCTCTGAGTGTGACAAATGGTTTACATATAAATCAGAGCTTCTCATCCATCAGAGGAGTCACACAGGAGAGAGACCGTTTACATGTTCTGAATGTAGCAAGTGTTTTACAGTAAAGTCACATCTTGTTACACATCAGAGGAGTCACACGGGAGAAAAACCATTTAAGTGCTCTGAATGTAGCAAGTGTTTTATCCAGAAGCCACATCTTGTTATACATCAGAGGAGTCACACAGGAGAGAAACCATTTAGTTGCTCAGAATGCAGCAAGTGTTTTACCAGTAAGCGTAATCTAGTTAGACATCAGAGGAGTCACACAGGAGAGAGACTATTTAGTTGCTCAGAATGTAGCAAGTGTTATACAAGTAAGCATCATCTAGTTACACATCAGAGGAGTCACAGTGGAGAGAGACCATTTAAATGCTCTGAATGCAGCAAGTGTTTTACAAGTAAGCGTAATCTAGCTACACATCAGAGGAGTCACACTGGACAGAAGTCATTTACATGCTCTGAAGATCTGAATGTATCACGTGTTCCTCATGTTCCCTTGTATCCCTGCAATGGGGATGATACAAATGTCTGTGGGAGGCAGCTTTCAGTGCTGGTCACCTAAGAGAGAAATTGAATTGTTGTTGCATTAGGGCACAAATATCTGATGGCACCGTCCACTCTCAGCCTCCTGAGACGATCAGCAGCAATATGTCAAAAGTTACCTGTATGGGTGCCCAAATATCACTTTTTACATCATGCCCATAACTTCAGATGGGTTATCTGTGTTACATTGCTATATTCATTCTGTTTGGCTGCAATTAGCATAATAATAAAAGAACATTAATTTAGGACTCCTGATCTCCTATTACTTTAGATGGGAGATCGGTTGTGCAGAATACAGTTGAATCCCTTCGATATGATTGCATATGAGGTCATTTTATTTTAGGAAACAATTTGTATTATATCAATCTGTCTTGTTAAAGACCAGTGAGGAGAAACATCTGTAGTTGATCCTCTGCACCAGTGACTGTAATAAACATTGTGTAGGGTGAACCCTCCAATAATATCCCTGCAATAGTATTTATTTATTTACAGTTTCTTATATAGCGCAGCAGATTCCGTTACACTTTACAATAGTAGACAGTGATAAAACAAACTGGGTAACAACAGACATACTTGGAGGTAAGAGGGCCCTGCTGCAAGCTTACAATCTATAGGAATTTAGGAGGGAAACATAAGGACAGGCACCAGTGATTGCATAGCTTGTAGGTCCAGAAGGGAAGCTATATAATACATAAGTGCCTCAGAGGGTTATGCATATGGAACTTAAATATGATAGACTTGCCTGAAGAGGTGAGTTTTCAGGGAATGCTGGAAAGTTTGGAGGCAGAGGAGAGTCTTATTGTACGTGGAAGGGCATTCTATAGGGTGCGAGTAACCCAATGAAAGTCCTGTAATAGTTAATGGGAGCTGGGGATCCATGCAGAAGAGACATAGATCTTGTGCAGAGCAGACATTTTATTTATAAATATATTTATGTTGCTCTCCTGACATAAGGGGAGCTGCTACTATTGACCCCCTAATACACTAGTATAAAGCTACTATTGACCCCTAATACCAGTGGCATAACAATAGCCCCACAGACCCCACAGTCCGGGAGGTGCTGAGTAAGTGTGGGCAGTGGGAGTCTGCGGGGCTATCTATGCGCTGCACTGCTGCCAGTGCCTGGGACCAACCTTACCCCTCTGCTTGCTTCTGCCACCGGGACCCACATATCTACTTGTCTCTTGTCTGTGGTCCCAGCTCTCCTCCTTGCAGGCTTCTGTTAATGAAAATTACCCTCATTAACAGGAGCCTGCCAGATCATTAACCCCTTGGGTGGTTCTTTCAGCACACACTTTTTGATGATGCTAGAGGGGGTGGAAATCACACTATGGTAGGGGAAGTACCGTAACAGAAAATAACCCCACTGGGGAAATGCCAAGTAATGGCACAAAACCCAAACTTACTCTGATCTGTACTCAGATCGCAAAGTCCGGTAGCATTCGGAATTCAGAAATCCAAACGTGCTCATCCCTACTTTGTGGCTAATGGGTGTTTCTGCTGCATGGCGTGTTATACAGTGGTCTTTATGATTTGCATTTTATCTTATTTTAGGCTGCTGATAGATAAATATTATGTTGATTTATTATTTTATTTTAGTGTGTAGGCCATTTGATGATGTGGGCTCCTTCATGTGACAAATAATAGTATTAGTTTTGTATACCACTAGGTCATGCCTTATTTGATATTGTAGGTCCTGTGTCAGGAGGCAGCTTGGGGTGGGCATTTTTATCCATGCATAAGATAAACATTATTTGTCCATCAGAAGGCTTGTCACGTAGCGACAGCTACTGGGCGGTGGGAGCAGCACCCTGAGTCTCCGCAGGAAGGCAGGGAAGTGACATTGTTACATCACTAACCTGCCAACACTATCAGTGAGGCTGCACCTGCCCAGCACAGGTCACATGCACACTAGCAGCTGGGCGGGGCTAACACTCACTGTGGCAGTTATCTCAGCACTGAGGGATGGAGGACGTGGTCTCTGTCTCTCTGACTGACACACTGATCTCTCCTCATATGGCATATTGTAATAATGGACATAAAACCCATGGTATAGTCTGGTCAGTGTCCACTACTCCCTCATCTGAGAAAAAGTATTTATCAGAGGGATGAGAAATCCTTCAGCCATAATACCTGATGGCCAATTTACCTCACATTCTGAGGTAACACTATGATCCAACGTGACTGCTGGCCAATGTCACTGACACTTCCTAATAGTTCCAACACTACTAAATGGGAACCCTAATACACGATTGCAGTGATGGATCTATGTGTGATGACGCCTGTGCGTACCTCCCAACTGTCCTGATATTTGGGAGACAGTCATGATTTTTTGTATCTGCCCCACCTGTGGCAGCCATAGTGCTGCTCAGCTTAGCGCCTAACCTATACCCCTCAAACTGAGCTTGTGTTTCCTGTCCGGGGTACATGAAGTGCATAAAGTTCTAAGCAGGCATTCAGGTCTACACCTATAGAAGAGTATTATATGGTGCTGAGGAGTCTCATAGGCCGGCCTGATGTGCCAGCTCTCTTCTCCCAGATATTGCTGCAGTTATTAATGTATTATTGGGGGACTAGTTATATGGTGCTGAGGAGTGTCATAGGCCGGCCTGATGTGCCAGCTCTCTTCTCCCAGGTATTGCTGCAGGTATTAGTGTATTATTGTGTGACTAGTTATATGGTGCTGAGGAGTCTCATAGGCTGGCCTGATGTGCCAGATCTCTTCTCCCAGGTATTGCTTCAGTTATTAATGTATTATTGGGTGACTAGTTATATGGTGCTGAGGAGTCTCATATGCTGGCCTGATGTGCCAGCTCTCTTCTCCCAGATATTGCTGCAGTTATTAATGTATTATTGGGTGACTAGTTATATGGTGCTGAGGAGTGTCATAAGCCGGCCTGATGTGCCAGCTCTCTTCTCCCAGGTATTGCTTCAGGTATTAGTGTATTATTGTGTGACTAGTTATATGGTGCTGAGGAGTCTCATAGGCTGGCCTGATGTGCCAGATCTCTTCTCCCAGGTATTGCTTCAGTTATTAATGTATTATTGGGTGACTAGTTATATGGTGCTGAGGAGTCTCATAGGCCGGCCTGATGTGCCAGATCTCTTCTCCCAGATTTTGTTGCAGTTATTAGTGTATTATTGGGTGACTAGTTATATGGTGCTGAGGAGTCTCATAGGCCTGCCTGATGTTCCAGCTCTCTTCTCCCAGATATTGCTGCAGTTATTAATGTATTATTGGGTGACTAGTTATATGGTGCTGAGGAGTCTCATAGGCCGGCCTGATGTGCCAGCTCTCTTCTCCCAGATATTACTGCAGTTATTAATGTATTATTGAGTGACTAGTTATATGGTGCTGAGGAGTCTCATAGGCCGGCCTGATGTGCCAGCTCTCTTCTCCCAGATATTGCTGCAGTTATTAATGTATTATTGGGTGACTAGTTATATGGTGCTGAGGAGTCTCATAGGCCTGCCTGATGAGTCAGCTCTCTTCTCCCAGGTATTGCTGCAGTTATTAATGTATTATGGGGTGACTAGTTATATGGTGCTGAGGAGTCTCATAGGCCGGCCTAATGTGCCGGCTCTCTTCTCCCAGGTATTGCTGCAGTTATTAGTGTATTATTGGATGACTAGATATATGGTGCAGAGGAGTCTCATAGGCCGGCCTGATGTGCCAGCTCTCTTCTCCCAGATATTGCTGCAGTTATTAATGTATTATTGGGTGACTAGTTATATGGAGGTGAGGAGTCTCATCGGCCGGCCTGATGTGCCAGCTCTCTTCTCCCAGATATTGCTGCAGTTATTAATGTATTATTGGGTGACTAGTTATATGGTACTGAGGAGTCTCATCGGACGGCCTGATGTGCCAGCTCTCTTCTCCCAGGAATTGCTGCAGTTATTAGTATAATATTGGATGACTAGTTATATGGTGCTGAGGAGTCTCATAGGCCAGCCTGATGTGACGGCTCTCTTCTCCCAGGTATAGCTGCAGTTATTAATGTACTATTGGGTGACTAGTTATATGGTTCTGAGGAGTCTCATAGGCCGGCCTGAATGTGCCGGCTCTCTTCTCCCAGATATTGCTGCAGTTATTAATGTATTATTGGGTGACTAGTTATATGGTGCTGAGGAGTCTCATAGGCCGGCCTGATGTGCCAGCTCTCTTCTCCCAGATATTGCTGCAGTTATTAATGTATTATTGGGTGACTAGTTATATGGTGCTGAGGAGTCTCATAGGCCTGCCTGATGAGTCAGCTCTCTTCTCCCAGGTATTGCTGCAGTTATTAATGTATTATGGGGTGACTAGTTATATGGTGCTGAGGAGTCTCATAGGCCGGCCTAATGTGCCGGCTCTCTTCTCCCAGGTATTGCTGCAGTTATTAGTGTATTATTGGATGACTAGATATATGGTGCAGAGGAGTCTCATAGGCCGGCCTGATGTGCCAGCTCTCTTCTCCCAGATATTGCTGCAGTTATTAATGTATTATTGGGTGACTAGTTATATGGTACTGAGGAGTCTCATCGGACTGCCTGATGTGCCAGCTCTCTTCTCCCAGGAATTGCTGCAGTTATTAGTATAATATTGGATGACTAGTTATATGGTGCTGAGGAGTCTCATAGGCCAGCCTGATGTGACGGCTCTCTTCTCCCAGGTATAGCTGCAGTTATTAATGTACTATTGGGTGACAAGTTATATGGTTCTGAGGAGTCTCATAGGCCGGCCTGAATGTGCCGGCTCTCTTCTCCCAGGTATTGCTGCAGTTATTAGTGTATTATTGGGTGACTAGATATATGGTGCTAAGGAGTCTCATAGGCCTGCCTAATGTGCCAGCTCTCTCCTTCCAGATAGTGCTGCAGTTATTAGTGTATTATTGGGTGACTAGTTATATGGTGCTGAGGAGTCTCATCGGCCAGCCTGATGTGCCGGCTCTCTTCTCCCAGGTATTGCTGCAGTAATTCGTTTATTATTGGGTGACTAGATATATGGTGCTGAGGAGTCTCATAGGCCGGCCTGATGTGCCAGCTCTCTTCTCCCAGGTATTGCTGCAGTTATTAATGTATTATTGGGTGACTAGTTATATGGTGCTGAGGAGTCTCATAGGCCGGCCTGATGTGCCAGATCTCTTCTCCCAGATATTGCTGCAGGTATAAGTGTATTATTGGGTGACTAGTTATATGGTGCTGAGGAGTCTCATATGCCGGCCTGATGTGCCAGCTCTCTTCTCCGATATTGCTGCAGTTATTAATGTATTATTGGGTGACTAGTTATATGGTGCTGAGGAGTCTCATAGGCCGGCCTAATGTGCCGTCTCTCTTCTCCCAGGTATTGCTGCAGTTATTAGTGTATTATTGGATGACTAGATATATGGTGCAGAGGAGTCTCATAGGCCGGCCTGATGTGCCAGCTCTCTTCTCCCAGATATTGCTGCAGTTATTAATGTATTATTGGGTGACTAGTTATATGGAGGTGAGGAGTCTCATTGGCCGGCCTGATGTGCCAGCTCTCTTCTCCCAGATATTGCTGCAGTTATTAATGTATTATTGGGTGACTAGTTATATGGTACTGAGGAGTCTCATCGGACGGCCTGATGTGCCAGCTCTCTTCTCCCAGGAATTGCTGAAGTTATTAGTATAATATTGGATGACTAGTTATATGGTGCTGAGGAGTCTCATAGGCCAGCCTGATGTGACGGCTCTCTTCTCCCAGTTATAGCTGCAGTTATTAATGTACTATTGGGTGACTAGTTATATGGTTCTGAGGAGTCTCATAGGCCGGCCTGATGTGCCGGCTCTCTTCTCCCAGGTATTGCTGCAGTTATTGGTGTATTATTGGGTGACTAGATATATGGTGCTGAGGAGTCTCATAGGCCGGCCTAATGTGCCAGCTCTCTCCTTCCAGATAGTGCTGCAGTTATTAGTGTATTATTGGGTGACTAGTTATATGGTGCTGAGGAGTCTCATCGGCCAGCCTGATGTGCCGGCTCTCTTCTCCCAGGTATTGCTGCAGTAATTCGTTTATTATTGGGTGACTAGATATATGGTGCTGAGGAGTCTCATAGGCCGGCCTGATGTGCCAGCTCTCTTCTCCCAGGTATTGCTGCAGTTATTAGTTTATTATTGGGTGACTAGATATATGGTGCTGAGGAGTCTCATAGGCCGGCCTGATGTGTCAGCTCTCTTCTCCCAGATATTGCTGCAGTAATTAATATATTATTGGGTGACTAGTTATATAGATGTGGAATGTGTCTCCTCTGTAGAACTGTAAAAGGACCAATCACAGAAATCACCATTAATGGCGTGGATATGAAAATTAATGAATTCATCACATGTCATTCAAAAAATGTGGTTTATTATATTGAGTGCAAGTGTGGTTTATTCTATGTGGGCAAAACCACCAGAAACTTAAAAACATGTCTAGCAGAACATGTGTACAACATTAGAAAATAACTTCTAGTCCACACAGTGTCTGCCCATTTTAAAGATATCCACAACTCAAAGGAATGTGAACTAAAATCCTTTGGAGGTTTAGAACAGGTTTCTTCAACCTGGTGGAACAAAAACATTGAAACTAAACTTGCACAAACTGAAATGAAATGGATTTTTAAATTAAAAACCCAAGTTCCCAATGGTCTTAATGGTGATTTCGAGGTTAAATGGTTCTTATGATTGTTTTTACCTGACATTGTTTTTACTTGACATTGGTTTTATCTGACATGTCTTTTATCATCTTTTCTAATATTATCTTTTTTATTATTGTTTTTATCTTTTTTACTTTATGTTTATGCGGACTGATTACGTGCTGCTAAGGACATTTATCGGGACATTACAGTGCAATCTAGAACATCTGGCTGCTATATTTTTGCACTTCAAACTTGGACCAAAGTTTCGGACCTGAAAAGGAGAGAAGATGGACTACATTTATACATTTACTTAATACAATTATAATAATCTGTTGTTCTATTTATGTCATCTCAAAAATGTCCTGTGTATTAAGTGGAACGCATATTTGCTGTTTAAAGTGGAACGCAAGGGGTATCTGACGTGGGTGATTCATTTACCAGCGCACAGATCTGCCTTGTGGAACGCAGACTTCCGGGATTGCTGAGATGCACGCTCCTGGAAGCTGTCATATGACGCACTTCCGGTCAACGTGACCGAGGAACGGAATTTGGGGCCTTTTTTTCTTTATTTAAACAGCTCCAGCCACGGATTACAGTATGCTCCTGATGAAGGACCACCAGGTCTGAAATGCATTGAGCAACTGTACCCGTGGCTGGAGTGACAGTACCGCAATTGAAAAGACCACCGAATCCTGCTTGGGCACCCCACAGTTCCGAACACCAGAGGACTTGCTATTTGGCATCCAAGTCGGAAACACAGGCAGTGGTTGGTGAGATCTGCTCGTTTTTTATCACCGGCTGGTGATTACATGCTTGTTTTAACCCATTCTTGCGAGTGCAATCCTTGAATAAATTGTTCCCCCCTGTGTCATAAAGGAGTTGCACTCTGTCATTTATTTTCTAGAAAAGCACTAAGGGATCAATACATCACTTGTGAAAAAGAACTGGGTATTTGATATCTCCACATAAGAGAAATTTTGTCACTTTAAAGTGTAAGTGTCGATTTATTATATCTCTCTGACCTCAGCACCAGGAACACTGACACTTTTTTCTGTTGTGCTATTTGTTTCAAGTTTTGGTGTAACTTGGTTTGTGTTCCCAGCAGCTTTGGTATATCTTGCACAATTTGTACATACTGTTTTTTCTCTTCAGACTAGTTATATGGAAGTGAGGATTCTCATAGGCCGGCCTGATGTGCCGGCTCTCTTCTCCCAGGTAAAGCTGCACTTATTAATGTAATATTGGGTGATTAGATATATGGTGCTGAGGAGTCTCATAGGCCGGCCTGATGTGCCAGCTCTCTTCTCCCAGGTATTGCTGCAGTTATTAATGTATTATTGAGTGACTAGTTATATGGTGCTGAGGAGTCTCATAGGCCGGCCTGATGTGCCAGATCTCTTCTCCCAGGTATTGCTTCAGTTATTAATGTATTATTGGGTGACTAGTTATATGGTGCTGAGGAGTCTCATAGGCCGGCCTGATGTGCTAGCTCTCTTCTCTTAGATATTGCTGTAGTCATTAATGTGTTATTGGGAGACAAGATATAAGCCTGTGAAAATGATGGCTCCTACAGTACCTCCAATCTCTGTCCTCACAGCTCCCTATCTCCATAGCCAGAAAGTGTGAAACAGATCAGTTTGCTTTTACTTTGTGATAAGGAGTAATTTGGTTCATCGAATTGCCTCTAGTGGTCACTGGTGATAAATCACCTCAATAAAGTGAGAAGTAGGTAGGGTTTTATATACAGATATAATCCTGGGTTATTTTTGCTAGTGGAAAAAGGGTATAAGCAACAATTGCTGCAACATTTGCTAAGCTGAGCAATTGTGTCAGAGTCTTATAGGAATACAATGATAAATAGTAAGGACACTTGCAATTGCCCCATCTGATGTCTAAAAGGAAAATATCTGTTTTATTGATGTGTATGTTGGGTTACAGCAAACATAAACATAAGGTAAAGCTAAACATAAAAAGTACAATCAGCCTCAAAATGAGTCAAAGTAATAGACATATATTAATATTTCCCTAAAGGCCCATACACACTAGAAGATCCCTGCCGAATCTGATGTTAGTGACGGCCAGGACCCAGATGGGGGGAGCATCGCAAGTGCATACACACGTGAGGAGTCAAATGGTGAGCTGCAGCATGACCATCGTTAACGAGGTCTCTCGTCTGAACATGTTTGGATGAGGGAACAGGTCATTAATGATGCACGGGATCACGCATAGCTAACAATGTACAGTGAATACATTAGGTGTGTATGGGCCATTAAACATATATGTACTGATGTAAAAGTTAATAAAATGAAAAGTCATCCAAACTTTAAGTGGACATGCATTAGGTTTATAGGCAGTAGGTTGACACAGACAATATGACAACACTTTTTTTTACTTTTTAATACTTTTCCATCAGTGGACTGTGATTGGGAGGAGAGAAGTGTGCCAAGTGGTAGCAGTAGCGGGGAGAGGAACCTGGCTAATAGCATGACGAGTAACTGAGGTCACTAATTGGGGTCCATGTGTCATGTGTTGTATACCAGGGTATTATTGGTCAGTAGTAGTGCCCCCTTGTGGCTGTAATTAGGAGGAGAGAAGTGAGCCAAGTGGTAGCAGTAGCGGGCGAGGAACCTGGCTAATAGCATGACAAGTAACTGAGGTCACTAATTTGGGTCCATGTGTCATGTGTGGTATACTAGGGTATATGGTGCTGAGGAGTCTCATAGGCCGGCCTAATGTGCCGGCTCTCTTCTCCCAGGTATTGCTGCAGTTATTAGTGTATTATTGGATGACTAGATATATGGTGCAGAGGAGTCTCATAGGCCGGCCTGATGTGCCAGCTCTCTTCTCCCAGATATTGCTGCAGTTATTAATGTATTATTGGGTGACTAGTTATATGGAGGTGAGGAGTCTCATCGGCCGGCCTGATGTGCCAGCTCTCTTCTCCCAGATATTGCTGCAGTTATTAATGTATTATTGGGTGACTAGTTATATGGTACTGAGGAGTCTCATCGGACGGCCTGATGTGCCAGCTCTCTTCTCCCAGGAATTGCTGCAGTTATTAGTATAATATTGGATGACTAGTTATATGGTGCTGAGGAGTCTCATAGGCCAGCCTGATGTGACGGCTCTCTTCTCCCAGGTATAGCTGCAGTTATTAATGTACTATTGGGTGACTAGTTATATGGTTCTGAGGAGTCTCATAGGCCGGCCTGAATGTGCCGGCTCTCTTCTCCCAGATATTGCTGCAGTTATTAATGTATTATTGGGTGACTAGTTATATGGTGCTGAGGAGTCTCATAGGCCGGCCTGATGTGCCAGCTCTCTTCTCCCAGATATTGCTGCAGTTATTAATGTATTATTGGGTGACTAGTTATATGGTGCTGAGGAGTCTCATAGGCCTGCCTGATGAGTCAGCTCTCTTCTCCCAGGTATTGCTGCAGTTATTAATGTATTATGGGGTGACTAGTTATATGGTGCTGAGGAGTCTCATAGGCCGGCCTAATGTGCCGGCTCTCTTCTCCCAGGTATTGCTGCAGTTATTAGTGTATTATTGGATGACTAGATATATGGTGCAGAGGAGTCTCATAGGCCGGCCTGATGTGCCAGCTCTCTTCTCCCAGATATTGCTGCAGTTATTAATGTATTATTGGGTGACTAGTTATATGGTACTGAGGAGTCTCATCGGACTGCCTGATGTGCCAGCTCTCTTCTCCCAGGAATTGCTGCAGTTATTAGTATAATATTGGATGACTAGTTATATGGTGCTGAGGAGTCTCATAGGCCAGCCTGATGTGACGGCTCTCTTCTCCCAGGTATAGCTGCAGTTATTAATGTACTATTGGGTGACAAGTTATATGGTTCTGAGGAGTCTCATAGGCCGGCCTGAATGTGCCGGCTCTCTTCTCCCAGGTATTGCTGCAGTTATTAGTGTATTATTGGGTGACTAGATATATGGTGCTAAGGAGTCTCATAGGCCTGCCTAATGTGCCAGCTCTCTCCTTCCAGATAGTGCTGCAGTTATTAGTGTATTATTGGGTGACTAGTTATATGGTGCTGAGGAGTCTCATCGGCCAGCCTGATGTGCCGGCTCTCTTCTCCCAGGTATTGCTGCAGTAATTCGTTTATTATTGGGTGACTAGATATATGGTGCTGAGGAGTCTCATAGGCCGGCCTGATGTGCCAGCTCTCTTCTCCCAGGTATTGCTGCAGTTATTAATGTATTATTGGGTGACTAGTTATATGGTGCTGAGGAGTCTCATAGGCCGGCCTGATGTGCCAGATCTCTTCTCCCAGATATTGCTGCAGGTATAAGTGTATTATTGGGTGACTAGTTATATGGTGCTGAGGAGTCTCATATGCCGGCCTGATGTGCCAGCTCTCTTCTCCGATATTGCTGCAGTTATTAATGTATTATTGGGTGACTAGTTATATGGTGCTGAGGAGTCTCATAGGCCGGCCTAATGTGCCGTCTCTCTTCTCCCAGGTATTGCTGCAGTTATTAGTGTATTATTGGATGACTAGATATATGGTGCAGAGGAGTCTCATAGGCCGGCCTGATGTGCCAGCTCTCTTCTCCCAGATATTGCTGCAGTTATTAATGTATTATTGGGTGACTAGTTATATGGAGGTGAGGAGTCTCATTGGCCGGCCTGATGTGCCAGCTCTCTTCTCCCAGATATTGCTGCAGTTATTAATGTATTATTGGGTGACTAGTTATATGGTACTGAGGAGTCTCATCGGACGGCCTGATGTGCCAGCTCTCTTCTCCCAGGAATTGCTGAAGTTATTAGTATAATATTGGATGACTAGTTATATGGTGCTGAGGAGTCTCATAGGCCAGCCTGATGTGACGGCTCTCTTCTCCCAGTTATAGCTGCAGTTATTAATGTACTATTGGGTGACTAGTTATATGGTTCTGAGGAGTCTCATAGGCCGGCCTGATGTGCCGGCTCTCTTCTCCCAGGTATTGCTGCAGTTATTGGTGTATTATTGGGTGACTAGATATATGGTGCTGAGGAGTCTCATAGGCCGGCCTAATGTGCCAGCTCTCTCCTTCCAGATAGTGCTGCAGTTATTAGTGTATTATTGGGTGACTAGTTATATGGTGCTGAGGAGTCTCATCGGCCAGCCTGATGTGCCGGCTCTCTTCTCCCAGGTATTGCTGCAGTAATTCGTTTATTATTGGGTGACTAGATATATGGTGCTGAGGAGTCTCATAGGCCGGCCTGATGTGCCAGCTCTCTTCTCCCAGGTATTGCTGCAGTTATTAGTTTATTATTGGGTGACTAGATATATGGTGCTGAGGAGTCTCATAGGCCGGCCTGATGTGTCAGCTCTCTTCTCCCAGATATTGCTGCAGTAATTAATATATTATTGGGTGACTAGTTATATAGATGTGGAATGTGTCTCCTCTGTAGAACTGTAAAAGGACCAATCACAGAAATCACCATTAATGGCGTGGATATGAAAATTAATGAATTCATCACATGTCATTCAAAAAATGTGGTTTATTATATTGAGTGCAAGTGTGGTTTATTCTATGTGGGCAAAACCACCAGAAACTTAAAAACATGTCTAGCAGAACATGTGTACAACATTAGAAAATAACTTCTAGTCCACACAGTGTCTGCCCATTTTAAAGATATCCACAACTCAAAGGAATGTGAACTAAAATCCTTTGGAGGTTTAGAACAGGTTTCTTCAACCTGGTGGAACAAAAACATTGAAACTAAACTTGCACAAACTGAAATGAAATGGATTTTTAAATTAAAAACCCAAGTTCCCAATGGTCTTAATGGTGATTTCGAGGTTAAATGGTTCTTATGATTGTTTTTACCTGACATTGTTTTTACTTGACATTGGTTTTATCTGACATGTCTTTTATCATCTTTTCTAATATTATCTTTTTTATTATTGTTTTTATCTTTTTTACTTTATGTTTATGCGGACTGATTACGTGCTGCTAAGGACATTTATCGGGACATTACAGTGCAATCTAGAACATCTGGCTGCTATATTTTTGCACTTCAAACTTGGACCAAAGTTTCGGACCTGAAAAGGAGAGAAGATGGACTACATTTATACATTTACTTAATACAATTATAATAATCTGTTGTTCTATTTATGTCATCTCAAAAATGTCCTGTGTATTAAGTGGAACGCATATTTGCTGTTTAAAGTGGAACGCAAGGGGTATCTGACGTGGGTGATTCATTTACCAGCGCACAGATCTGCCTTGTGGAACGCAGACTTCCGGGATTGCTGAGATGCACGCTCCTGGAAGCTGTCATATGACGCACTTCCGGTCAACGTGACCGAGGAACGGAATTTGGGGCCTTTTTTTCTTTATTTAAACAGCTCCAGCCACGGATTACAGTATGCTCCTGATGAAGGACCACCAGGTCTGAAATGCATTGAGCAACTGTACCCGTGGCTGGAGTGACAGTACCGCAATTGAAAAGACCACCGAATCCTGCTTGGGCACCCCACAGTTCCGAACACCAGAGGACTTGCTATTTGGCATCCAAGTCGGAAACACAGGCAGTGGTTGGTGAGATCTGCTCGTTTTTTATCACCGGCTGGTGATTACATGCTTGTTTTAACCCATTCTTGCGAGTGCAATCCTTGAATAAATTGTTCCCCCCTGTGTCATAAAGGAGTTGCACTCTGTCATTTATTTTCTAGAAAAGCACTAAGGGATCAATACATCACTTGTGAAAAAGAACTGGGTATTTGATATCTCCACATAAGAGAAATTTTGTCACTTTAAAGTGTAAGTGTCGATTTATTATATCTCTCTGACCTCAGCACCAGGAACACTGACACTTTTTTCTGTTGTGCTATTTGTTTCAAGTTTTGGTGTAACTTGGTTTGTGTTCCCAGCAGCTTTGGTATATCTTGCACAATTTGTACATACTGTTTTTTCTCTTCAGACTAGTTATATGGAAGTGAGGATTCTCATAGGCCGGCCTGATGTGCCGGCTCTCTTCTCCCAGGTAAAGCTGCACTTATTAATGTAATATTGGGTGATTAGATATATGGTGCTGAGGAGTCTCATAGGCCGGCCTGATGTGCCAGCTCTCTTCTCCCAGGTATTGCTGCAGTTATTAATGTATTATTGAGTGACTAGTTATATGGTGCTGAGGAGTCTCATAGGCCGGCCTGATGTGCCAGATCTCTTCTCCCAGGTATTGCTTCAGTTATTAATGTATTATTGGGTGACTAGTTATATGGTGCTGAGGAGTCTCATAGGCCGGCCTGATGTGCTAGCTCTCTTCTCTTAGATATTGCTGTAGTCATTAATGTGTTATTGGGAGACAAGATATAAGCCTGTGAAAATGATGGCTCCTACAGTACCTCCAATCTCTGTCCTCACAGCTCCCTATCTCCATAGCCAGAAAGTGTGAAACAGATCAGTTTGCTTTTACTTTGTGATAAGGAGTAATTTGGTTCATCGAATTGCCTCTAGTGGTCACTGGTGATAAATCACCTCAATAAAGTGAGAAGTAGGTAGGGTTTTATATACAGATATAATCCTGGGTTATTTTTGCTAGTGGAAAAAGGGTATAAGCAACAATTGCTGCAACATTTGCTAAGCTGAGCAATTGTGTCAGAGTCTTATAGGAATACAATGATAAATAGTAAGGACACTTGCAATTGCCCCATCTGATGTCTAAAAGGAAAATATCTGTTTTATTGATGTGTATGTTGGGTTACAGCAAACATAAACATAAGGTAAAGCTAAACATAAAAAGTACAATCAGCCTCAAAATGAGTCAAAGTAATAGACATATATTAATATTTCCCTAAAGGCCCATACACACTAGAAGATCCCTGCCGAATCTGATGTTAGTGACGGCCAGGACCCAGATGGGGGGAGCATCGCAAGTGCATACACACGTGAGGAGTCAAATGGTGAGCTGCAGCATGACCATCGTTAACGAGGTCTCTCGTCTGAACATGTTTGGATGAGGGAACAGGTCATTAATGATGCACGGGATCACGCATAGCTAACAATGTACAGTGAATACATTAGGTGTGTATGGGCCATTAAACATATATGTACTGATGTAAAAGTTAATAAAATGAAAAGTCATCCAAACTTTAAGTGGACATGCATTAGGTTTATAGGCAGTAGGTTGACACAGACAATATGACAACACTTTTTTTTACTTTTTAATACTTTTCCATCAGTGGACTGTGATTGGGAGGAGAGAAGTGTGCCAAGTGGTAGCAGTAGCGGGGAGAGGAACCTGGCTAATAGCATGACGAGTAACTGAGGTCACTAATTGGGGTCCATGTGTCATGTGTTGTATACCAGGGTATTATTGGTCAGTAGTAGTGCCCCCTTGTGGCTGTAATTAGGAGGAGAGAAGTGAGCCAAGTGGTAGCAGTAGCGGGCGAGGAACCTGGCTAATAGCATGACAAGTAACTGAGGTCACTAATTTGGGTCCATGTGTCATGTGTGGTATACTAGGGTATTAGTGGTCAGTAGTAGCACCCCCTTGTGGCTGTAATTGGCAGGAGAGAAGTGTGCCAAGTGGTTGCAGTAGCGGGCGAGGAACCTGGCTAATAGCATGACAAGTAACTGAGGTCACTAATTTGGGTCCATGTGTCATGTGTTGTATACCAGGGTATTATTGGTCAGTAGTAGCGCCCCCTTGTGGCTGTAATTGGCAGGAGAGAAGTGTGCCAAGTGGTAGCAGTAGCGGGCGAGGAACCTGGCTAATAGCATGACAAGTAACTGAGGTCACAAATTGGGGTCCATGTGTCGTGTGTTGTATACTAGGGTATTATTGGTCAGTAGTAGCGCTCCCTTGTGGCTGTAATTGGCAGGAGAGAAGTGTGCCAAGTGGTAGCAGTAGCGGGCGAGGAACCTGGCTAATAGCATGACGAGTAACTGAGGTCACTAATTGGGGTCCATGTGTCATGTGTTGTATACTGGGGTATTGGGGGTCAGTAGTAGTGCCACCTTGTGGTGGTGATAGTGGAAAATTATGTTTACATGTAATCAATGCTGTTACTTCACCCTCACATTGCTTATTACACTAAACTGGTGCAGATGATCAACTATCGATGTTTTCTCTCTCTAGTCTCTAACCAGGTTCATTTATATAAAACACTGTTACATTCAGAAAATATAAATGTCCTTACTTGTAACAATATTGATGTGATACAAGTAATCTAACTTAACAAAATCCTGATACAATCAGGGCCTCAGTGTGACTCCTCATGTGATTAATAAGTGATGAATTTCTAGCAAAACACTTGTTACATTCAGAGCAAGTAAATGGTTTCTCTTCTGTGTGACTCCTCTGATGTCTAAGAAGATTTATCCAATGCGAAAATAATAATAATAATAATAATAATAATAATACTTTTATTGTCATCAACTGTCCACATAAAAATATGCACAATTAATGAAATTCCAAGTGTAAACAGCAGCATATATCAAAGCAAAGTAAGTAAAAACGACATCAGGACATAAGACTATGAATCAGTAACACCAATAATCCCATTGTTTATTTAAAGTGCAAACTGCTGCAGGGAAGAAACTCTCCCTGAACCATCTAGTTTTACATAAAACTGAACGGTATCTCCTGTTGGATGGCAGTAAAGAGAACAGCCCTTCACTGGGATGAATGGGGTCCCTCAAGATACCCTTAACCTTTGATAATAGATGGTTTTCATATACTTGTTGGATACTTGGTAGAGCTACTCCAATTATTTTAATTGCCGTCGAGACAACTCTCTGAAGCGATTTACGCTCAGAAGCAGAGCAAGTTCCAAACCATGCTTAAACACCGTAGGTTAAAACACTTTCAATAATACCAGGATAAAACTTCACCAACGTTCTATTGCACATGCCAGATAAACGTAGATAAACACTTGCTGCATTCAGAACATGTAAATGGTTTCTCTCCTGTGAGACTCCTCTGATGTATAACAAGGTTGGACTTCTGGTTAAAACACTTGCTGCATTTAGAAAATAAAAATGTCCTTACTAGTAAAAATATTGATGTGAAATAAGTAATCTAACTTAACAAAACCCTGATACAATCAGGGCCTCAGTGTGACTCCTCATGTGATTAATAAGTGTTGAATTTCTAGTAAAACACTTGCTGCATTCAGAGCAAGTAAATGAGTTATTATCTCTTGTGTGACTCCTCTGATGTCTAAGAAGATTTATCCTCTGGGAAAAAGACTTGCTGCATTCTCTCCTGTGTGACTCATCTGATGTATAACAAGGTCGGACTTCTGGGTAAAACACTTGCTGCATTCAGAGCAATAAAATGGTTTCTCTCCTGTGTGACTCATCTGATGTATAACAAGGTCGGACTTCTGGATAAAACACTTGCTGCATTTAGAGCAATAAAATGGTTTCTCTCGTGTATGAATCCTCTGATGTCTAACAAGGTCGGACTTCTGGATAAAACACATGCTGCATTCAGAGCAATTAAATGGTTTCTCTCCTGTATGAATCCTCTGATGTCTAACAAGGTCGGAATTCTGGATAAAACACTTGCTGCATTCAGAGCAATTAAATGGTTTCTCTCCTGTGTGACTCCTCTGATGTCTAAGAAGGTCGGCCTTCTGGGTAAAACTCTTACTGCATTCAGAGCATTGATATGGTTTCTCTCCTGTGTGACCCCTCTGATGTATAAGAAAATGTATCCTCTGGGAAAAACACTTGCTACATTCAGAGCATTTAAATGGTTTCTCTCCTGTGTGACTCCTCTGATGTTTAACAAGGTTGGACTTCTGGGTAAAACATTTGCTACATTCAGAGCAGGTAAACGGTCTCTCTCCTGTGTGACTCCTCTGATGGATGAGAAGATTTGATTTACATGTAAACCATTTGTCACACTCAGAGCACAGATGTGGTCTCTTTCCTGTCAGACTCATCATGTATTAGATGAGAAACAAAGTTGCTGCAGACGATTTCTCCTATCCAGAAAATGAGAAGAGCTTTAGTGAATACTTCAGAGGTGCAAGAAGAATTTATGTCTGTAGGTGGCTTGATCAGGGAACAATGTTTCTTTTCACAGCGTCTTGTTAGTGAAAGTCTTGTTACTTTTTGTCCTGAAAGAGAAAGTGTATTTTTAAAATGATAAATATAATGGAGACAATTATTTATATTACAGTAACAGTGTTACTTTATATAAGGAACATGATGTATATTGATTTACACTAACAAATATGACCCAGTCATTTACCATTGTTTTTATATTTGTATATGTCATCAAATTGCTATATCCCTGATTCCAGTCATATTTGCAGAATGGAGAACTCTCTCATCCTGCAGCAGATAATCATACCGAGTATAATACCCAGTCACATGTGCAGCATGGAGACCTCTATCATCCTGCAGCAGATACTGATACCGAGTATAATACCCAGTCACATGTGCAGCATGGAGACCTCTATCATCCTGCAGCAGATACTGATACTGAGTATAATACCCAGTCATATATGCAGCATGGAGACCTCTATCATCCTGCAGCAGATACTGATACTGAGTATAATACCCAGTCATGTGTGCAGCATGGTGACCTCTATCATCCTGCAGCAGATACTGATACCGAGTATAATACCCAGTCATATGTGCAGCATGGAGACCTCTATCATCCTGCAGCAGATAATCATACCGAGTATAATACCCAGTCATATGTGCAGCATGGAGACCTCTATCATCCTGCAGCAGATACTGATACCGAGTATAATACCCAGTCATATGTGCAGCATGGGGACCTCTATCATCCTGCAGCAGTTACTGATACCGAGTATAATACCCAGTCATATGTGCAGCATGGAGACCTCTATCATCCTGCAGCAGATACTTATACTGAGTATAATACCCAGTCATATATGCAGCATGGAGACCTCTAGCATCCTGCAGCAGATACTGATACTAAGTATAATACCCAGTCATATGTGCAGCATGGAGACCTCTATCATCCTGCTGCAGATACTGATACTGAGTATAATACCCAGTCATATGTGCAGCATGGAGACCTCTATCATCCTGCAGTAGATACTAATACCGAGTATAATACCCAGTCATATGTGCAGCATGGAGACCTCTATCATCCTGCAGCAGATAATCATACAGAGTATAATACCCAGTCATATGTGCAGCATGGAGACCTCTATCATCCTGCAGCAGATACTAATACCGAGTATAATACCCAGTCATATGTGCAGCATGGGGACCTCTATCATCCCGCAGCAGTTACTGATACAGAGTATAATACCCAGCCATATGTGCAGCATGGACACCTCTATCATCCCTCAGCAGTTACTGATACCGAGTATAATATCCAGTCATATGTGCAGCATGGAGACCTCTATCATCCTGCAGCAGATACTGATACTGAGTATAATCCCCAGTCATATGTGCAGCATGGAGACCTCTATCATCCTGCAGCAGATACTGATACAGAGTATAATACCCAGTCATATGTGCAGCATGGAGACCTCTATCATCCTGCAGCAGATACTGATACTGAGTATAATACCCAGTCATATGTGCAGCATGGAAACCTCTATTATCCTGCAGCAGATAATCATACAGAGTATAATACCCAGTCATATGTGCAGCATGGAGACCTCTGTCACCCTGCAGCAGATACTGATACTGAGTATAATCCCCAGTCATATGTGCAGCATGGAGACCTCTATCATCCTGCAGCAGATACTGATACCAAGTATAATACCCAGTCATATGTGCAGCATGGAGACCTCTATCATCCTGCAGCAGATACTGATACAGAGTATAATACCCAGTCATATGTGCAGCATGGAGACCTCTATCATCCTGCAGCAGATACTGATACTGAGTATAATACCCAGTCATATGTGCAGCATGGAGACCTCTATCATCCTGCAGCAGATACTGATACTGAGTATAATACCCAGTCATATGTGCAGCATGGAGACCTCTGTCATCCTGCAGCAGATACTGATACTGAGTATAATCCCCAGTCATATTTGCAGCATGGAGACCTCTGTCATCCTGCAGCAGATACTGATACTGAGTATAATACCCAGTCATATGTGCAGCATGGAGACCTTTGTCATCCTGCAGCAGATACTGATACTGAGTATAATACCCAGTCATATGTGCAGCATGGAGACCTCTATCATCCTGCTGCAGATACTGATACTGAGTATAATACCCAGTCATATGTGCAGCATGGAGACCTCTATCATCCTGCAGTAGATACTAATACCGAGTATAATACCCAGTCATATGTGCAGCATGGAGACCTCTATCATCCTGCAGCAGATAATCATACAGAGTATAATACCCAGTCATATGTGCAGCATGGAGACCTCTATCATCCTGCAGCAGATACTAATATCGAGTATAATACCCAGTCATATGTGCAGCATGGGGACCTCTATCATCCCGCAGCAGTTACTGATACCGAGTATAATACCCAGCCATATGTGCAGCATGGACACCTCTATCATCCCTCAGCAGTTACTGATACCGAGTATAATATCCAGTCATATGTGCAGCATGGAGACCTCTATCATCCTGCAGCAGATACTGATACTGAGTATAATCCCCAGTCATATGTGCAGCATGGAGACCTCTATCATCCTGCAGCAGATACTGATACAGAGTATAATACCCAGTCATATGTGCAGCATGGAGACCTCTATCATCCTGCAGCAGATACTGATACTGAGTATAATACCCAGTCATATGTGCAGCATGGAAACCTCTATTATCCTGCAGCAGATAATCATACAGAGTATAATACCCAGTCATATGTGCAGCATGGAGACCTCTGTCACCCTGCAGCAGATACTGATACTGAGTATAATCCCCAGTCATATGTGCAGCATGGAGACCTCTATCATCCTGCAGCAGATACTGATACCAAGTATAATACCCAGTCATATGTGCAGCATGGAGACCTCTATCATCCTGCAGCAGATACTGATACAGAGTATAATACCCAGTCATATGTGCAGCATGGAGACCTCTATCATCCTGCAGCAGATACTGATACTGAGTATAATACCCAGTCATATGTGCAGCATGGAGACCTCTATCATCCTGCAGCAGATACTGATACTGAGTATAATACCCAGTCATATGTGCAGCATGGAGACCTCTGTCATCCTGCAGCAGATACTGATACTGAGTATAATCCCCAGTCATATTTGCAGCATGGAGACCTCTGTCATCCTGCAGCAGATACTGATACTGAGTATAATACCCAGTCATATGTGCAGCATGGAGACCTTTGTCATCCTGCAGCAGATACTGATACTGAGTATAATACCCAGTCATATGTGCAGCATGGAGACCTCTATCCTCCTGCAGCAGTTACTGATACTGAGTATAATACCCAGTCATATGTGCAGCATGGAGACCTCTATCATCCTGCAGCAGTTACTGATACCGAGTATAATACCCAGTCATATGTGCAGCATGGAGACCTCTATCACCCTGCAGCAGATACTGATACTGATGTATAATACCCAGTCATATGTGCAGCATGGAGACCTCTGTCATCTTGCAGCAGTTACTGATACTGAGTATAATACCCAGTCATATGTGCAGCATGGAGACCTCTATCATCCTGCAGCAGTTACTGATACCGAGTATAATACCCAGTCATATGTGCAGCATGGAGACCTCTATCATCCTGCAGCAGATACTGATACTGAGTATAATACCCAGTCATATGTGCAACATGGAGACCTCTATCATCCTGCAGCAGATACTGATACTGAGTATTATACCTGGTCATGTATGCAGCATGGAGACCTCTATCATCCTGCAGCATATACTGATACTGAGTATAATACCCAGCCATATGTGCAGCATGGAGACCTCTATCCTCCTGCAGCAGATACTGATACTGAGTATAATACCCAGTCATATGTGCAGCATGGAAACCTCTATAATCCTGCAGCAGTTACTGATACTGAGTATAATACCCAGACATATGTGCAGCATGGATACCTCTATCATCCTGCAGCAGTTACTGATACCGAGTATAATACCCAGTCATATGTGCAGCATGGAGACCTCCATCATCCTGCAGCAATACTGATACTGAGTATAATACCCAGTCATATATGCAGCATGGAGACCTCTATCATCCTGCAGCAGATACTGATACCGAGTATAATACCCAGTTATATGTGCAGCATGGAGACCTCCGTCATCCTGCAGCAGATACTGATACTGAGTATAATACCCAGTCATATGTGCAGCATGGAGACCTCCATCATCCTGCAGCAGATACTGATACTGAGTATAATACCCAGTCATATATGCAGCATGGAGACCTCTATCATCCTGCAGCAGTTACTGATACTGAGTATAATACCCAGTCATATGTGCCGCATGGAGACCTCTATCATCCTGCAGCAGATACCGAGTATAATACCCAGTCATATGTGCAGCATGGAGACCTCTATCATCCTGCAGCAGTTACTGATACCGAGTATAATACCTAGTCATATATGCAGCATGGAGACCTCTATCATCCTGCAGCAGTTACTGATACTGAGTATAATACCCAGTCATATGTGCAGCATGGAGACCTCTGTCATCCTGCAGCAGTTACTGATACAGTCTATTAAAGTTTCCATAGGAATTGTATTATTCCCATACTTTGTGCAGGTGACACATAGAAGCATTGAATGTGACAGCAGAATGGAACCTTGCTGCCTATCTAGTCTGCCCCTGTCACAAAATAGAGACTGTCAGTGCTCCCCAGTCGCACATTGCGTTACCTGCAGTGCTCTGTGAAATGCTGGCCATCAATGGCTGCCCCATCTGGCGTCCTGCTGTTGCCTCTGCGGCATTTGTTTACAGCAGCCTTTCATCCTGCTGCACATCCCTGTGGGCACACCAGGCTAACCTTGGCACCAATCTTCTTCATGGACAGTGCCATGACACTTCCTGGGCACCTGCAAGACCCAGTCATGACTTACTCTCATGCAGGGGAATGCCTCAGCCAATCATCTCATGATCAGCCCATATAAATCCCAGCTCAGGGAACAGATTCATGTCAGTGCTTTGCTGTCTATCAGCCTGTAGTGGACTCCTGCTTATCTCTGCTTCCAAGATATAGTGCAATTATCAGCTTTAGCTGTTCTGCTGCTTATTAAGGACAGTTTCTCCTATTATCAAGCTCCTTTAAGAGACAGTACAGACAGATCCATCTGCAGCTTCACTCTAGACAATCTGGCTGTCCTGACCTGCTGGCGCTCCCAGCTTCAAGCAAGCCTGCTCCCTGCAGTTCTGGTATCCCCAGCTTCAATCTAAACCTGGTTTCTGCATTGCTGGAATCCCCAGCTTCAAGCAACTCTGCATTCCTGTATCCCTGGAATCCCCAGCTTCAAGCAACCCTGCTTCCTGTATTGCTAGTGTCCCCAGCTCCAAGGAAGCCTGCAGTCCTGCATTCCTGCATCACTGGTCTCCCCAGTTCCAAGTAATCCTGCACTCCTGCAACACTGGTGTCCCCAGCTCCAAGCAAGTCTGCACTCCTGTATTGCTGCATCACTGATGCCCCCAGTTCTAAGCAATCCTGCACTCCTGCATCACTGGTGTCCCCAGTTCTGAACAAGCCTGCACTCCTGTATTCCTGCATCACTGGTGCCCCCAGTTCTGAACAAGCCTGCACTCCTGTATTCCTGCATCACTGGTGCCCCCAGTTCTGAACAAGCCTGCACTCCTGTCTTCCTGCATCACTGGTGCCCCCAACTCAAAGCAAGCCTACACTCCTGCATCACTAGTGTCCCCAGTTCTGACCAAGCCTGCACTCCTGCATCACTCGTTTCCCCAGTTCTGACCAAGCCTGCACTCCTGCATCACTCGTTTCCCCAGTTCTGAGCAAGCCTGCACTCCTGCATCACTGGTGTCCCCAGTTCTGAACAAGCCTGCACTCCTGCATCACTGGTGTCCCCAGTTCTGACCAAGCCTGCACTCCTGCATCACTGGTGTCCCCAGTTCTGAACAAGCCTGCACTCCTGCATTGATGGAACCCCCAGCTACAAAGAACTTTTGACTTCATGTCATTCAGCCATTGACTTGATTTCATTTAGTCATTCATTTCTTCATTCAACCATAGATACTTATCTGTATCCATATGCATGAATAAATCTTACATAAAACCTGACAGCTTCTGTCATCGTGCATCCAGCCAACTGGGTATCAGCTCTCATCTGGGTTTACAAACAAACTCAGCCCTGCCCACCCCTTCTGTTGTTACATCAAACCCTATGTGTAGCTTATTTCTCTGTAAGGATAACCATAGGTCTGTCCCATGCATGTATAAATCGCTCTACTCTAATAGCCTCTACATTACTCATGTCCTGCCAAGAACCTTACATATGTGTGCACGTTTAGGAGGAAGTGGGCAGGCAGCTGACATATGGTGATCTCAGCTTCCTGCCCCCTGCATGTCTATCACAGTTGCATTAGCATGAGAACGCCCAGCATCGGCAAATGGTAAACCTGGCTCTGAGTGAACTAGAAACTGACATTGTGACAGACTGCTCTATAGTGTGTATATCTGTGTATACAGCTGCTGCACAATTCCCCAAGTGCTGTGATCTGGTGCTGCAGCGGTAATATGGGACGTTGGAGAAGTAAGTGTTATACATGTGGGCAGGGGGTGCAAGGTTATTTATTAACATTATGCAACAACTAAGTTATTCCAGCTGCTGCATATCTGGTTCATACTTACATTAATTTCCCTAATTCTTCCTAAATATCTAATACTATAGGATAAGTTATTTTAAATCAAAATATTAATGACCAGATAATACAATAGGTAGAATATAATGTTATCAGTAACATATCCTTTCATATATAATTATATTGTTATACTAAAGGTAAAACTTTTTAAGTATATATAACAAGACAATACTGTATACAAAGGTTTGTTCATGTATCAGTATATTACCATGTATAATATAATTACCTTACTCTGGGGATCCTTCCTCTGTCTCTCTCTCTTACTCCTCCGTCCTCCCAGCTCTCCAACCAGTAACTGATCCAGCAGCTCCTCCATCAGCTCCCAGTGGCCTGATACAGCCTATTTATAGTGACTCCTCCCCATCTCTCCCCAGTAGTTCCCAGGATGCCCTGCAGGAATTCTTACACTGAGAGGTGACATGTAAACTAGGGTCACATAACATTAGTATACAGTCATTCACCACAGCAGCTCCTCCTGCCCAGCTCCTTGTCTTGTAAATGATGTGTAAATATAGCTAAATTGACTTACTACAATGATAAATGCTAATTACACCCTGGCAGGGTAACACCTTGTATAGTAATTAGATCACAGCAGCCTCCGGCCTCCTGTTATGTCACAACAGGAACCTTTTGTTTAGGAGTCACCTAATGTCCAGACAGAGAGTCAGTAGAAAGTCCTGCCCTTCATTTGAGCAACAGGAACCTCACAATGTTTCAGTGCTATATTATAACAGAAATAGACATATATACAAAATCTATAAAATAAATAGACATATATATACAAAACCTGATAAAAAAATATTTTAAAATAAAACACTGCTGTTGTAATGTTGCTTGTAATACTCTTTATATTATACTTTCACTAAAAACTTCCATTACATTTACTTTTAATCATACTTACCTACTTTCTGGCTGCCCTTTCCAGGAGAGGGCAGCCAGGTCAGGGAGGGCGGGGCTGCCAGGAATAAAAGGGGGGGGGGTATGGCCAGAGAGATAACTCCATTTCAACCATATTCCCGAAATGCAATGCTGTTTTAAGGAATTGCACTGTGGTGGTCAGGGCTAAAATGGTGCTATTAGCATCATTTGACCCGTGGACCCCCCCGAGGGATACTATTGAGACTTATAAACTGCTTTTTCAGCCACATTCTTATATTTAATCCACTGTTTCAACTAACTGCTGTATATCATTAAGACTTATAAACTGCTAACAATTTTGGCGATTCATATCTATACAGCAGATCTGTATTTCTTAGGGTGCATACACACTGTACAATTTTTTTTAACCAATTTGGTTGAAAGACATTTCCATTGAACCCAATGTCCTGGACTAAAGATGTTGACGAAAAATATTGACGACAGACGAAAGAAGAAAGATCTAGATACAGTTTATAGGCTCTTTTTGAAAGATATTCAAATTGAGCTGCATGCACAGTTGACGAACAATCTTGATGAACAACTGGCGGGTATACGCATCCTCATTCATCGTTTGTTTGTTGACAATATCTTTTGTCAACATCTTTCATCCAGGACACTGGGTTCAATGGAAATGTCTTTCAACCAAATTGGTCAAAAAAATTGTACAGTGTGTATGCACCTTTACAATTACTGTTCAAAACAGGCTATTATACATCTACATTTTTTGTTACTCCACTTAGAACGTTTACAATTGACAACAAGTATCCTTGCATGTAATTGTTCACTACTTTCCTTTACTCTGTGTAGGAGAGACTTTCTGGTAGCGCATTTCGGCCCTGCAATGCTGCTGTATCAGTGTTGACTTAACACTACTCACAGAAGTGTCCTCTTTACATTTATCTATTTTCTGTCTGTGTCAACTTCTTCTCTCACCCTCCGTCCGCTCAAAATATTATTTGAAGACATTGGGAAGCAGAAAGAATTGAATCTAACAGACTGTACTTCCCTTTTCCCATCTCCCTAAGGATACCTATTGTGCCACAATACTTTAAACAAGGGTTTTCTAACCCATTAACCCTCACTACCACCAATGGGTATTATTGAGACTACTGTACTTTATTCTTAAACTTGATTATTAACGAAATTGCAACTAATAAACACGCTGGACGTGTCATCTGCTATCCTATTTAAGGACACAAATCAATCATACACCAACAGTGTATGTGTGAATTAATAACACCACCAACTGCCACTGTTCAGATATAAATATTTTGATTATTCAGTGGCAACAATGTTTTGATCACAATTCTAGAAGTATATATTGTCTATTAACTTCCTATGACAAAATGTATATTATGGATAAAAGAAAAAATTTGAGCCATTATTTTAAATAATTGGTATTAAAAGCTAAGTTTTATTTCACTCATTATCTCTTACTATACAAAAGTGTGCCTTCTGCAAGGAATCCGTTCTGTGAAAGGCTGCCCACTTCCTTTTGTCGTCCGTTTATCCCTTTCTGAGTATATAAGTACTTGATTACTGGGGTCACCTCCAACATCACTTAACGATCGTATATTATCAATATTATTACTAGTTACATTGGTTCTTCTAAATTATTTGTCCTATGTGTTCATTGTCCTGTGCATGATACTATTTTCCTTTGCCCCATGGAGATATAACCTGTATTACACCAATATAAAATCATCTGAATAAAGGCTCTGATAAATAAACTGAAGGTGAATACAACCGATAATTGTATATATGTGCTTATGTGTGTGTTCATCTACCCAAAATGTATTTTGTGAATTTCAGTGCATAAGAGTCACAAGTCACCTGTCTGATATATTATATTAATGATTAAATCAATAATTTACCAGATATACAGGTGAACAATAAGTGATTGCTCGTGGAATTAGAACAAAGGCAGCCCTGTTATAGTTATACAATAACACAAGAGAGACATAAAACACTGCACTGGAACAACATTAGTGCGGCTATACTGAGAATCTGCAATAAGTGGCAACACTGTATCACAGCTAGAGCTACATATAAATGTAGCTACATATTAAAGAATCATCAGACACTGTGATAATATATGATATACATTTATTTCAATGTGCTGCCAGATAATATAAAAAATTAAAATAAAAATGAAAGCAATTTATAATAATCAGTGCAGAAACCGCACAATGTAATCAATTTAAGTCCTCACATCTTTTCATTGAAATTGAAAAAAAAACGCACAATACGGCATATTCTAGGTAACAGACAATCTGTAACTATTTATGACAATAGGAGTTTGGGATTTACCATATATTGGTGAATGAGAATTAATGAAACATACATGGAACTGTTGGGGGTAGTGATTATACATATATGACTACAACTGATACAGGAATATTCTTTAATCTCTTAGGGCAGTGGTTCCCAAACTGTGTGCCGTGGCTCCCTGGGGTGCCTCAGGACACATGTAGGGGTGCCACGGCTTGGTGGTCTAGGACCAACTCAAATTATTAGTGGTTAATTATTTATGAGCAAAACCAGTGCTGGTAGTTGGCAATCATAGAATGTGTACCAACAGAAGCAAATCCTGCCCTTTACCACATAACTGCCACTAAGAATCGCATATAAACCCAGTCAAAATTAAAAAAAATTGACCTAGGGGTGCCGTGAAAAAAAGTCTGATTTTCTAGGGTGCCGTGAATCAAAAAAGATTGGGAACCCCTATCTTAGGGGTTTATTCTAGTTCATTCTTTCTGACAAAATCCTTCTTAGATGGACAAAACCATGTGCACTGCAGGGGGGCAGATGTAACATGTGCAGAGAGAATTAGATTTGGGTGAGTTATTTTGTTTCTGTACAGGGAAAATACTGACTGCTTTATATTTACACTGCAATATAGATCTCACTTTGAAGAAAAACCCCACCCAAATCTAATTCTCTCTGCACAAGTTACATCTGCCCCACCCGCAGTGCACATGGTTTTGTCCATCTAAGAAGGATTTTGTCAGAAAGAATGGACTAGAATAACCCCCTTAATTATTTTCAACACTTTTCACATTTTACCTTGTATTTTACTGGCTTTCAGCAATTTTAGCATATGTACTAATAAAAGTTACATTTTATGAAAAAAAAGTATATTTTTGTCTATAATGTTTTCATGCAAGATGAGTCTTACAAATATAGATTAATCCAATGAGTTCCCCCACGATTGGAACCCTTTTTCCTTTTGTTTTTGAGATATTTGCTAACCAATGTTATTACAGCTTGACTAGATAAGCTATTCATTACTTTATTCCTCCTTTTTATTGGTCATTGTTAGTATAGTATAATACCCCCTTAAATGTACTCATTCTCAAAAAGTCCCAGAAGCAAATGTTCAAGTTTTGGAGCTAACTATTCTGCCCATGGCGGTCCCATGTACTTGTAATAAAAAGTATGCATCAAACGGAAAACAATTTTCTAAGTAATCCAAAATAAATCTGCCATGTATTTATACTGGTCCAGCATCAGAAATTAGGAAGTGTCCTAGAGCTAGCACTCTATCTATATGGAGAATATAAGTATAAAGTGGGTGTGGTATAACACCCTGACAGTCGGGATTCCGACACGCATTAGACCGACATCATAATCCTGACTGCACAGAGGCAGGAGCGCAACGAAGCCCCTTGCGGGCTCGCTGCACTCACCATGCTGCGGGCACAGTGGCTCGCCACCTATTTTGATCTCCCTCTATGGGGGTCGTGGACCCCCGACGTTGGGGTAATGACTGTCAGGGCGCTGTCCAGCACCCATATAAAGTAACATTACCCATTAATAGAATATTGATTTTCCTTTTAGTGTACAAAAGTAAGTTGTGGTCACAGGCGACTGCACGCCAACCTAGAAATGGAGAGTTCAGTGATATCTTATAGATAGATAAATAGATATATAGAAGTAGAAAGACAAAATGTATGTATGTATGTTTGTTAGTATTAGCAGTGAATCATTGTAGAGTTCCTGCTATTATTTAGATCATCTTTCTGCCAACTCTCTGCCAGGACAATAGGTGACTCCTATACAAAAGCTTCCATTGGTGACATAACAGGATGCCAGAGGCTGCTGTGATCTAATTACAATACAAGGTGTTACCCTGCCAGGGTGTAATTAGCATTTCCCATTGTAGTAAGTGACTTTAGGAATATTTACACCTCATTTACAAGACAAGGAGCTGGGCAGGAGGAGCTGCTGTGGTGAATGACTGTATACTAATGTTATGTGACCCTAATTTACATGTCACCTCTCAGTGTAAGAATTCCTGCAGGGCATCCTGGGAACTACTGGGGAGAGATGGGGAGGAGTCACTATAAATAGGCTGTATAAGGCCACTGGGAGCTGATGGAGCAGCTGCTGGATCAGTTACTGGTTGGAGAGCTGGGAGGACGGAGGAGTAAGAGAGAGACAGAGGAAGGAACCCCAGAGTAAGGTAATTATATTATACATTAGAATATATTGTTACATGAACAAACCTCTGTAGGTATTATTGTACAGTTTTTGTTTTGTTATCATTAATAATCTGTATTTGTAATGTTTATTGATAAATAATTCTCTTCAAAAAGCTTCTTAAAATATCTAGACATTACAGTATATTACACAATGTTACAGTATCATATGGAACACATTAGTGACATATACTTAAAGAATTATGACAATTACTGTGAGTTCATAATGAATATACACATATATTAATGGGCATTTATAGTCGGTCAGTGACAGTGTATAAGCCAGTAATGTAGCAGCAGTAATGTATTCTCTGTCAGTACTGTGCCATAATGTCTGTCAAATATTCTTATTCCTTATCAGGACTATGGGGGTTATTCTGGTTCACTCGCAAAGGCAAATTCCTTCTCAAATGAACAAAACCATGTGCACTGCACGGGGGCAGGTGTAACGTGCAGATTTGGGTGAGTTATTTTGTTTCTGTGCAGGGTAAATACTGACTGCTTTATATTTACACTGCAATATAGATCTCACCAAAATCTAATTCTCCCTGCACAACTTACATCTGCCCCACCTGCAGTGCACATGGTTTTGTCCATTTTAGAAGGAATTTGTCTTTGTGAGTTAACCAGAATAAGGGCCTGTATATGTACAGTGTTATATATTGTTCATCAGAAATGAAAAAAAATCCTGCATTAATTCTCTTGTTTTATAAGTATAATTGAAATCAATAGAAAATATGACATAAAATACTAGGTAAAAGCACTCCAACCTTAGACATGGGCATATTCATTTCATATCACAAATTATTTAGTTAGATTTATTTTAAAAGAAATGTCCTGATTAAGCATTAACCAATGACTGCAGCAATAGCAGTGTCGGTGTGTACAGAGACAATGGTGGTGTGCTGGTGGATCAGCTGACAGTAGGTGTGACAGGGTATGTGTAGCATGTGATACACATCTATGGTCACTTCAGGAGGGATTGGCATAGCTATAATGGGTGCAGGGTGTGTAGTGTATGAAGAGGGGTATTTTGTTTGCTCAAGAGAGGGCAAACACTAGAAAGAAAAAGGCTTTGTGGGCGCACTCTTATTTATGTATATATGTAGTTAATTTAAAACATAACTTTTAATTCGATCTGTTAATATAAGATAGCAGAAATTTTTTTAGGAATTTTTATAGAGAAAAGTGTGATAGAAATATATGAGGTTAGATACCAATTAATAATGGCAAAAATGTTTTTTGCATAAAAATGTTGTGTGATGGTCCTATTGGCTTTTCACACTTTATTCTCCATTCGGCGCATCACGTCCTTATCGGCATTGATATATGGACAATGCGATTATGGGCGAAAATGAATGGTTTGGGTCCCTATTTGGTTTTAAATAACCCGTAGGGATATATGTTGCCCCAGCAACTGTTCTGATGGTATTTTTGCAGCTTGTATTGCTTATGCAGTAGGCGTGTCCAGTACAATTTAATTAGGGATACCTCTATTGATACCACACCAGGGGTTCTTCTGGGGTCACCCACAGGAATACTAGTCTGGCCCGTCACTGCTTAGCTTCCAAGTTCGGGAAGTTTTTGGGCAGTTCCAGTGAGGTATGGTGGTATTTTATTGAGGATTAATTCCCAAGATCACAATTGTCTGGTTAACTGCGTCAAAGCGTTAATAGCTGACTCAATACCTGATTCTTATTGGCCACCTTTCGATTTACCAGCTGAATATTAGTAATCAATGTTACTTAAACCGTCCGCATCACGTAGTAAAAGATGGGGGGGGGGGGGAGAAAGAGTAGAAAACAAGGAGGGGGGTGGGGGGGGAGAGTAAGATTGGGAGAGGGATTAGAAAAAAGAAGGAGTGACAGATTTGATAGAAAAAAGGGCACAGTGGAAAAAACAGAGAGGAAAAAGAAGGTAATTAAATGATATGAGAGGCTGGATCTGGATGGTAAATACAGACAGTATTGCCTCTTGTGTATCACTTTCCTATGTCCCTGCGGTCAGGGTTTAAAGTCCTAGGTGTTGGTAGGGTTAAATACCCGTACACTGAATTTAGGTAGCCTGTTAAATCAGGTAGTGCGAATTTAAGTGGGTTTGAACCAGTAATTATAATTGTATCCACAGTGTTGCAGTCTCTTAATTATTGCTCCGTTCCTATGTAGATTATAGTAAAATTTTCTAACAGAGATCCCTCCAATTGAGTGCCTGGCTCAGTTCCAATAATGGATTTTTAGATACATTTGTACTGGTAAAGTAACATTGTAACCGTTGCTGCTTGTGATGTAAAAAGGTAGCTCGATCTCAATGAGAAATTCATTAGCTGCTGGCAAACAATTGGTTGATGGAATACAGATTGTAACTCATGCAGTAGTTTGTTACAGAGCTTTAGTAGTTAAGTTAGAAAAAGATGGAGAGAAGTGTAACTCCACTGCAGGACGCAGCTGGAGGACACTTGTACCTGGGACGCCGGCTCCGGGCGTCAATGCTTCAGGTGAGGGTAGGGTCACTGTAGGGGAGTCTGATGGCGCTTACTGAAGAAGCCGATCCCGGCGAAACACGTGTCTAGCGGACACCCCAGCAACCTCAGCAGCGGCGTGACCAGCACCAGAGACTCCCCTACAGAGACCCTACCCTCACCTGAAGCATTGACGCCCGGAGCCGGCGTCCCAGGTACAAGTGTCCTCCAGCTGCGTCCTGCAGTGGAGTGACAACTTCTCTCCGTCTTTTTCTAACTTAACTACAAAAGCTCTGTAACAAACTACTGCATGAGTTACAATCTGTATTCCATTAACCAATTGTTTGCCAGCAGCTAATGAATTTCTCATTGAGATCGAGCTACCTTTTTACATCACAAGCAGCAACGGTTACAATGTTACTTTACCAGTACAAATGTATCTAAAAATCCATTATTGGAACTGAGCCAGGCACTCAATTGGAGGGATCTCTGATAGAAACTTTTACTATAATCTACATAGGAACGGAGCAATAATTAAGAGACTGCAACACTGTGGATACAATTATAATTACTGGTTCAAACCCACTTAAATTCGTACCACCTGATTTATCAGGCTACCTAAATTCAGTGTACGGGTATTTAACCCTACCAACACCTAAGACTTTAAACCCTGACCGCAGGGACATAGGAAATTGATACACAAGAGGCAATACTGTCTGTATTTACCCTCCAGATCCAGCCTCTCATATCATTTAATTACCTTCTTTTTCCTCTCTGTTTTTTCCACTGTGCCCTTTTTTCTATCAAATCTGTCACTCCTCCTTTTTTCTAATCCCTCTCCCAATCTTACTCTCCCCCCCACCCCCCCTCCTTGTTTTCTACTCTTCCCCCCCCCCCCCCCCATCTTTTACTACATGATGCGGACGGTTTAAGTAATATTGATTACTAATATTCAGCTGGTAAATCGAAAGGTGGCCAATAAGAATCAGGTATTGAGTCAGCTATTAACGCTTTGACGCAGTTAACCAGACAATTGTGATCTTGGGAATTAATCCTCAATAAAATACCACCATACCTCACTGGAACTGCCCAAAAACTTCCCGAACTTGGAAGCTAAGCAGTGACGGGCCAGACTAGTATTCCTGTGGGTGACCCCAGAAGAACCCCTGGTGTGGTATCAATAGAGGTATCCCTAATTAAATTGTACTGGACACGCCTACTGCATAAGCAATACAAGCTGCAAAAATACCATCAGAACAGTTGCTGGGGCAACATATATCCCTACGGGTTATTTAAAACCGAATAGGGACCCAACCATTCATTTTCGCCCATAATCGCATTGTCCATATATCAATGCCGATAAGGACGTGATGCGCCGAATGGAGAATAAAGTGTGAAAAGCCAATAGGACCATCACACAACATTTTTATGCAAAAACCCTTTTTGCCATTATTAATTGGTATCTAACCTCATATATTTCTATCACACTTTTCTCTATAAAAATTCCTAAAAAAATTTCTGCTATCTTATATTAACAGATCGAATTAAAAGTTATGTTTTAAATTAAATACATATATATTCATAAATAAGAGTGCGCCCACAAAGCCTTTTTCTTTCTAGTGTTTGCCCTCTCTTGAGCAAACAAAATACCCCTCTTCAGTTGCTATACTGAAACCGTCGGGGCACCACCAATTACATGACTATTAGAATACACTCGTCATAGTCTTAATATTGGTTTCTCCATAAATTGCTACTTTATCACTACTTGTCAGTGCTGTTCCAACCCCCACCTTGCAGCTGTGTAGTGTATGCACAGCTCCCAGTATATAGGCCTCAGTATTGTACATTGCCAGTATATGCCTGACATTCATTACCATCCTTCTCACCATTGATGTGTGCTATATTTATAGATAAAAGGTCAATTACTGGTTATTATTAAGTAACCAGATAAACTGAGTAAAAAAGAAAAGAAGTGGCGGTGATGTTGATGAAATAATCACACAAATATTTAATGTTAATTAAAACAACATTGCATGTGGCAATTATATACAAAAATACAATAAAAAATATATACAATGAAAAAAATAATAAAAAATGCAATAAAAAGATAAGTCAATAACTGGACCAGAGGCTGAATAGAGTGGACCCAATGGGTAATGCTTGAAGAGTGATAGCTTCAGTTCCTGTGTTCTAGCTTCCTGTTTAGTTCCTGCTTCCTGTGCAGGTCCCCATCTCTATTTACCAGCTGTCAACCCCATCACATCAATTGGGGTTCTGACCCTCCGTGGCCCCACAGTCACATCCATTTGAGGACCATTTCACACTACAGTCCTTGGAACTAGATGACAACTGCCATCAGTGGTAACTATCAGCCCACAGGGCAATCGGAATTTCTCAGTTACCTAATCCCTCTTCAAGCATTACCCATTGGGTCCACTCTATTCAGCCTCTGGTCCAGTTATTGACTTATCTTTTTATTGCATTTTTTATTATTTTTTTCATTGTATATTTTTTTTTATTGTATTTTTGTATATAATTGCCACATGCAATGTTGTTTTAATTAACATTAAATATTTGTGTGATTATTTCATCAACATCAGCGCCACTTATTTTCTTTTTTACTCTGGTTACTTTGGGGCTGACTACCCCTTCATTAAGTGGCTGCTCTTGGCATAGCACCCGTGGTAGCGCCTGTCCGTGCACCCTAGGGAGCACTTTGGTAACCAGATAAACTGAAATGAATAATCCAGCTGATGGGCTGAGTGACCCCAATGCTTGGTTATAGATACATGCAGAATACATATGATACAGTGTATGACATGCACACGTCTGATATACTACAGTGATGAATGCTGATTATAGGTATATATAGAAATAAAACAACACAAACCACACAGTAAATATATGGGAGATCATTCCAGAGTCACATAATATACAGAACTACATGACGGATACGTGAGCTTACAGGGAAAATGATACAAATAAGAAACAAATATCCTGATTGGAGCAGTCTCTTCCATGGAATAAACAGACACAATTGTTATTATAGATCTTTATTCACTGCAGGAGCAATAACGTAATAGCATTACCAAGGACACACATATATATAGGGATACAATTACCCCTGAGATATGATATGTACTAGGCAGTGGCCATCTGTATTTTAGAACACTCTTTCTTTTTCTATATCTCACGTACTATACTTTAATATTTCTCCAAGTTTTATCGTTGAATTAATAAAAGTTATATTTTATTTATATTGTTAGATTTTCAGTGCACCTGGTTATAAACTTACTGTTCCGGGTTGGGTGTTCTGCTCACTAGGCTGTGTATATTTGGAGCCCACCAAGAAGATTAATGCTGCCCTGCCACCCGCCAATTGCACCCCCCATCTGGATCCCCTCACTAGGCTGCAAGCAGATGTGTTCACATTACATTTGCTCACGTGCTCACAGAGAGGAAAAATCATTGATTGGTTGCTCACCATCACATGACTTTTAGTCTGTTCCCAGCAGAAGAGTTGCCCAGGACTTAATATTCTGTTGCACATTGAGGAGTGTGAGCAGGGGCAGTTCATCAATGTGCAAATATTCTGTTGCACATTGATGAACTGCCCCTGCTCACACTCCTCTCCCAACTGCCCCTGCTCACACTCCTCTCCTACCTGCCCCCCTGCTCACACTCCTCTCCTAACAGCCCCTGCTGACACTCCTCTCCTAACTGCCCCTGTTCACACTCCTCTCCGAACTGCCCCTGCTCATACTCCTCTCCTAACTGCCCCTGCTCATACTCCTCTCCTAACTGCCCCTGCTCATACTCCTCTCTTAACTGCCCCTGCTCATACTAATCTCCTAACTGCCCCTGCTCATACTCCTCTCCTAACTGCCCCTGCTAATACTCCTGTCCTAACTGCCCCTGCTCATACTCCTCTCCCAACCAGCCCTGCTCACACTCCACTCCTAACTGCCCCTGCTCACACTCCTCTACTAACTGCCCATGCTCACACTCCTCTCCTAACTTCCCCTGCTCACACTCATAGAATTTGACGGCAGATAAGAACCATTTGGCCCATCTTGTCTGCCCCTTTTTTTACCCTTCAGGTAATCTCAACCCTTTTTAATCCTTATTTCTTTGTAAGGATATTCATATGCCTATCCCAAGCATGTTTAAATTGTTCTACTGTCTTAGCCTCTACCACCTATGATGGGAGGCTATTCCACTTATCCACTACCCTTTCTGTGAAGTAATTCTTTCTAACATTTGCCCTGAACCTACCTCCCTCCAGTTTCAGTGCATGTCCTCGTGTTTTATTACTTGTTTTCCTTTGAAGAAAATTTCCCTCCTGTACTATGTTAAATCCCTTGATATATTTGAAGATTTCTATCATGTCCCTCCTTTCCCTTCTCTGCTCCAAACTATACATGTTAAGATCTTTTAGTCTATCCAGGTAAGTTTTGTGATGTAGGCCACGCACCATTTTAGTTGCCCTTCTTTGTACAGTCTCTAATGTATTTATATCCTTCTGAAGATATGGTCTCCAGAATTGGATACAGTATTCCAGATGAGGCCGTAACAATGACCTCACACTCCTCTCCCAACCAGCCCTGCTCACACTTCTCTCCTAACTGCCCCTGCTCACACTCCTCTCCTAACTGCCCCTGCTTACACTCCTCTCCTAACTGCCCCTGCTCATACTCCTCTCCCAACCAGCCCTGCTCACACTCCTCTCCTAACTGCCCCTGCTCACACTCCTCTCCTAAATGTCCCTGCATACACTGCTCTCCTAACTGCCCCTGCTCACACGCTTTTTCTAACTGCCCCTGCTCACACTCCTCTTCTAACTGCCCCTGCTCACACTCCTCTCCTAACTGCCACTGCTCACACTACTCTCCTAACTGCCCCTGCTTACACTCCTCTCCTAACTGCCCCTGCTCATACTCCTCTCCCAATCAGCCCTGCTCACACTCCTCTCCTAACTGCCCCTGCTCACACTCCTCTCCTAACTGCCCCTGCTCACACTCCTCTCCTAAATGTCCCTGCTCACACTCCTCTCCTAAATGTCCCTGCATACACTCCTTTCCTAACTGCCCCTGCTCACACTCCTTTCTTAACTGCCCCTGCTCACACTCCTCTCCTAACTGCCCCTGCTCACACTCCTCACCTAACTTCCCTGCTCACACTGCTCTCCTAACTGCCCCTGCTCAAACTCCTCTACTAACTGCCCATGCTCACACTCCTCTCCTAACTGCCCTGCTCACACTCCTTTCCTAACTGCCCCTGTTCACACTCCTCTGTTTACTACCCCTGCTCACACTCCTCTCCTAACTGCCCCTGCTCATACTCCTCCTAACTGCCTCTGCTCATTCTCCTCTCCTAACGGCCCCTGCTCACACTTCTCTCCTACCTACCCCTGATCACACTCCTCTCCTAACTTCCCCTGCTCACACTCCACTCCTAACTGCCCCTGCTCACACTACTCTCCTAACTGCCCCTGCTCATACTCCACTCCTAACTGAATCTGCTCACACTCCTCTCCTAACTGCCCTGCTCTTACTCCTCTCCCAATCAGCCATGCTCACACTCCTCTCTTAACTGCCCCTGCTCACACTCCTTTCCTAACTACCTCTACACACACTCCTCTACTAACTGCCCATGCTCACACTCCTCTCCTAACTGCCCTGCTCACACTCCTCTACTAACTGCCCATGCTCACACTCCTCTCCTAACTGCCCTGCTCACACTCCTCTCCTAACTTCCCCTGCTCACACTCCTCTGTTTACTACTCCTGCTCACACTCCTCTCCAAACTGCCCCTGCTCATACTCCTCTTAACTGCCTCTGCTCACTCTCCTCTCCTAACTGCCCCTGCTCACACTTCTCTCCTACCTACCCCTGCTCACACTCCTCTCCTAACTGTACCTGCTCACACTCCTCTCCTAACTGCCCATGCTCACACTCCTCTCCTAACTGCTCCTGCTCACACTCCTCTCCTACCTACCCCTGCTCACACTCCGCTACTAACTGCCCCTGCTCACAATCTTCTCCTAACTGCCCTGCTCACACTCCTCTTTTACCTACCCCTGCTCACACTCCTCTCCTAAGCAGCCCTGCTCGTACTCCTCTCCTAACTGCCCCTGCTCACACTCCTCTGTTTACTACCCCTGCTCACACTCCTCTCCTAACTGCCCCTGCTCATACTCCTCCTAACTGCCTCTGCTCACTCTCCTCTCCTAACTGCCCCTGCTCACACTTCTTTCCTACCCCTGCTAACACTCCTCTCCTAACTGTCCTGCTCACACTCCTCTCCTAACTGCACCTGCTCACACTCCTCTCCTAACTGCCCATGCTCACACTCCTCTCCTAACTGCTCCTGCTCACACTCCTCTCCTACCTACCTCTGCTCACACTCCGCTACTAACTGCCCCTGCTCACAATCTTCTCCTAACTGCCCTGCTCACACTCCTCTTTTACCTACCCCTGCTCACACTCCTCTCCTAAGCAGCCCTGCTCGTACTCCTCTCCTAACTGCCCCTACTCACACTCCTAACTGCCCCTACTCACACTCTTCTCCTATCTGCCCCTGCTCACACTCCTCTCCTTGCCATCCCTGCTCACACTCCTCTCCTAACTGCCCTGCTCATACTCCTCTACTAACTGCCCCTGCTCACACTCCTCTCCTAACTGTCCCTGCTCACACTCCTCTCCTAACCAGACCTGCTCACACTCCTCTCCTAACTGCCCCTACTCACACTCCTAACTGCCCCTACTCACACTATTCTCCTATCTACCCCTGCTCACACTCCTCTCCTAACCACCCCTGCTCACACTACTCTCCTAACTGTACCCTGCTCATACTCCTCTCCTAACTGCCCCTGCACACACTCCTCTCCTAACCAGTCCTGGTCACACTCCTCTCCTAACCAGCCCCTGCCATTAATTAGATGTATTTGTTAGTGTATATAAATACATCATGTTCCATATGTAAAGTAGCTCTATTACTGTAATAGTAGAATTACCACAGTACTGTTTTAAAAAAATATATATTTTTGTCTTGCAGGACGAATAAGTAACAGATTTTCTTTTGGAAGATTCAGATCAATCCATCTACAGACACCATTTATTACTACAAATCTGGGGGACTCACTAAAGCTACTCTCATTTTATACATAGGAGAAACCTTATACAGATCATTTTTTTCTCAGCTTATACATGATGAGTCTGACAGGAGAGAGGCCACATCTGTGCTCTGAGTGTGACAAACGCTTTACATATAAATCAGAGCTTCTCAGACATCAGAGGAGTCACACAGGAGAGAGACCACATCTGTGCTCTGAGTGTGACAAACGCTTTACATTTAAATCAGCGCTTCTTATACATCAGAGGATTCACACAGGAGAGAGACCACATCTGTGCTCTGAGTGTGACAAATGCTTTACATATAAATCACAGCTTCTCATCCATCAGAGGAGTCACACAGGGGAGAACCCGTTTACATGTTCTGAATGTAGAAAGTATTTTACACAAAAGTCACAACTTGTTCTACACCAGAGGAGTCACACAGGAGAAAAACCGTTTACATGTTCTGAATGTAGCAAGTGTTTTACTCAGAAGCGATTACTTGTTATACATCAGAGGATTCACACAGGAGAGAAACCATATAAATGCTCTCAATGTAGCAAGTGTTTTACCCAGAAACACAGCCTTGTTTTACATCAGAGGAGTCACACAGGAGAAAAACTATTTACATGTTCTGAATGTAGCAAGTGTTTTACCCAGAAGCCAAATCTTGTTATACATCAAAGGATTCACACAGGAGAGAGACCATATAAATGCTCAGAATGCAGCAAATATTTTACCAGTAAGAAAAATCTAGTTACACATCAGAGGAGTCACACTGGACAGAAGTCATTTACATGCTCTGAGGGCCTGAATGTATCATGAGTTTCTCAAGTTCCCTTGTATCCCTGCAATGGGGATGATACAAATGTCTGTGGTGGCAGCTTTCGGGTCTGGTCACCTGAGAGAGTAATTGAGTTGTTGCTGCATTAGATCACAAACATCTTCTGGCACCGACATTTCCACTCATAGCCGGCTGAGGTGGTTAGCAGAAATCTGTGAAAAGTGACCCAAATGTCACTTTTATCATAATCCCCAAAACTTTAGAAGGGTTTAGCTGCATTACACTGCTACACTCAGTCTGTTTGGACTCAATTAGCATAATTAAAAAAGAACATTTAAATTACAACTCCCGATCTCCTGTCACTTTAGATGGGAGATCGGCTGTGCAGAATACAGTTGAACACCCCCCCCCCCCCCCCCCCCCCCGATATGATTACATGTGAGGAACTTTTATATTCGGAATGTAACAATTTGTATTATATACATTTGTCTTGTTAAAGACGAGAGGAGAAGCATCTGTATTTGATCCTCTGCACCAGTAACTGTAATAACCATTGTGTAGGGTGAACCATCCATTAAAATACTGGAATTTATCACAATATGACATTGGGTATGGTCTTATTTTAGCATTTAACATAAAACCATAAAAATAAGAATTATTGTTGAAATATGCAATTGGAAGGAATACAACCCATAGGGAAAGGGCAACTTATGTTTGTCCCAAGGATGAATGAAGGTATAGGCTCGAAGAGATGTCAATCAATCAAATGCGAGGTTCATATCTTCCTCTGCTATAAAACACCCTCTAGCCCGGCAGTCGGGTTTGCCCAGATGAAGCTTACTGCAAAATGCACATAAGCAATCAGTAGTTCTGTGTATTCAGGAGCTATGTTTTTTAATATGTGCACTGTGTTTTTGACTGTATAATACTAAATATAAAATATAATCAAACTGATCCTCAGTGTTGGAGGCACTAGCCAAGCATATGGGACCGCTGTCTGATCTGCTCCAATAACTATTACAGTTGTGAAGACGCTCTAGAACATGTGTAATAACAGAGAAAATTCAGCAATTATAGTAAAGCACAAAGTAAAAACACAAACCAATAAATGTGTGCAAGCATATCATATATATATGTATCTGTGCTAGGTCACATGCTGTTACCAGCACAATTATATCACTGTCAGACCTTTATCACAGATAGCATTTAGTATTTAATACCTGTAGACCTGCTGGTGCAGACCCATTGAGAACATTAATAGAGTCAGATGAGACACACTTAGCACTTTGTGTCTGCAGGAACACAGCGCAGACATGCTGAGAATCAGCAATCATCTGTGACATGCATATGGAGTAAGTGCCGATGGATGAATAGAGCGGGGCAGTGTCCCATAATAATTAGCACTTAGTTACTGTACTGTGCCATTATAACATAAACTATTGTGTGCCCATTGAAATATAACCTTTATTACACCAATATAAAATCATCTGAATAAAGGCTCTGATAAATACATTGTAGGTTAATACAACTGATAATTGTATATATATGTGCTTATGTGTGTGTCCATCTACCGAAATCTATTTTGTGAATTTCAGTGCATAAGAGGCACGTCACCTGTCTGATATATTATATTAATAAATACATCAATGATTTACCAGATATACAGGTGATCAATAAGTGATTGCTTGTGGAATTAGAACAAAGGCGGCCCTGTTATAGTTATACAATAACACAAGAGAGACATAAAACACTGCACTGGAACAACATTAGTGCGGCTATACTGAGAATCTGCAATAAGTGGCAACACTGTATCTCACCAATCGATGCAAAAATAAGGCAGGATTTATTATACTTTTAAAAAAGAAGAGGGAAAGGGACCGTTTGTGGAGAACGCACTAGTAGTCAATATTACAATAAAATAAAAGTTTTAATAGGTTTATATGGAAATTGGAATCACAGCAAAAAATAGAGGTAAAAACATCAACATACAAACACATAGACACTTAGTGTGCTCAAATGAAAGAAATCTGTGCATTAATATTACACAGAAGTCCACCTGAAAGATGCTTGTTGCATTGTGGCCAGTGATATTATTCTTGTGCCGTGACCTTAATGGGTCAGAAGGAATAAACAAACCCCACAGGGTAACTCACATATACATTTTGCAGAATATACTGTAGGGTACATTAATTATAGTTTATGGGTCCAATTTGTGTACAGGGTCTCAAGGAAAAATCCCTGTGTTTTCTTAAACATTTTTATATATAATAAACCTTTAATGCCCTCTGCTGGTTAATTATTGGGGGTTACACAGATTTTCAAGAAATATCCCTGTAGTTTATTAGTCAATTGTATGTATAATACACCTTTTTACTGTCCTCTGCTGGTCATAGAGGATATCTCACTTAATTTTTATAGTTTGTATGTAGTTTGTATGGTGGTATACAAGTTTATTTTATTATAGGGTTTCAGAGGATATTTCTGTGTTTTATCAATCCCTGGTGCGTATAATGGACCTTTAGTGCCCTCTGTTGGTCACTGAGAATGTCACACTCAGTTTTTATGTGATTATACAGTGGTGTACAGGTAACTTAGAGAAAGGTAGACCTTTGGTGCCCTCTGCTGGTCGTTTGAAGATATCACACTCAGTTACTATTGCACTGATATAATATCACATATATTCCTTTGTGTGATTATCCCACAGAGCTTTCTATCTTTCACCTATATTTCAATTAGGGTATTATAGCTTTACTTCGGGCTCTGGGAATCCTATATTTCAGTGCTAATACAACATAAAATATCACATTTCATCTCAGGCTAACAAGCATTTCAAGATGGCTCTATGCCAACGTATACGTTTCACTGTCTAACACAGCTTTGTCAAGCCCAACCTGTGTGTCCCAACTTGCTCTTATTTATTCATATTCGTCTGCCAATAAAAAGGTGTTTTAATGTCACATGTTTATTTGGTCCTATCATGGACCCAGATCATCTCATTATCATGGCTCTCTCCTCATATCTCATTAGGCATTCCGCCCCTGATCATCGGCGTCCGTGGTCAAGTGACCCAGTGTCCACATCACATGAATGGCGTCCCACATCACGTGACCATCCGGCATCTCTAAGTCCTGTATATATGTCCGCCCATGTGATTAGATCAGTGGATCACATGGGTGGTCAGGTGATGTGTCACCGGTTTACTGTGGCCAATCATTGGGATTGTTTTCCCCTACCCGGAAGTCACTTGCTATAGTACTACTGTAACCCCGGCCCTGGAACTAGTACATTAAATAACATAAGTATGAATTTTATTAATATTGCCGCTACATAATAAACAGCAACGTTCATATCATTGCTGTTCATATCACTGAAGTCTGCAGTGTCATATTATCTATTTCTTGTGCCATATGCATTTTTCTTAGTATGGTGGCAATAATAGCTTTTATTTCTCATCCTCTATTACATCGTATATTTATGTACATACAGTATGGTGGTTTGTTTCTAAGCTCCAGTTTGCATATATAGTGTAGATAATGTAGATATGAGTGTTCCTTAGTGAGTCCCATTAGTGGATCCCAGCTATCATACATTACATGTATCTAATGTGAGCATGTACAAATATGGGTATTCATTAATAATTCCCAGCTATCATAAATTGTAGATGTAAGTATTTATTTATAATTCTCAGCTGTCTTAAACTGTCATGAATTGATTGGTAGTGAAGGGAATATTGAAAATGAATACATGTAATGTGTATGTAATATTATATTTCTGCCCAGGGAATCGAATATATTTGGAAGTTAGGTGATATTTAGAATAAAGTATGGATTATAACCTGTTAGTACGCTTTCCTCTACTCCACCATGGCAGCCACATATGGGTTTTCCTCCACTTAGGTAGATATCTGGAAAGGGAAACAAGAACAACCAAGAAAATAGACACTGCCACCTATATAAGGACCGCCCCTTCTTGGCTCTGTGTCTTAATTATACAGCTTTCCAACATAACTATACAATACCACATCAAGGGCTGGGAAAACTGCTGCCATGGTGGAGTAGAGGAAAGCGTACTAACAGGTAATAATCCGTACTTTCCTCTACCTCCCCATGGCAGCCACATATGGGTAATACCATAGCAGTATGTTCAACAGGGTGGGAAAAAGAAAACTACAATATAATAATAATAATAATAATAATAATAATAATAATAATAACAATCAGAAATAATGATAATAACTGAAATACAAGGTTATCTTCACCTCCTTCATTCTTCTTTTTCTCTCTCTCTCTCTTATTCCAGTTATATATATATATATATATATATATATATATATATATATATATATATATATATATATATATATCTGCACTGAAAATCTTCCTCCCCAGTTTAGCATCACTGGTGGCTCCTACATCTACTCTGTAGTGTTTTAAAAGGTATGAGCTGCAGCCCAGCATGCTGCTTTGCAAAGGTCCTCTATGGAGGCTGCTCCCTTTTCTGCCCATGATGCGGCAACTGCTCTCGTTGAATGGGCTTTGATCCCTTTCGGTACTTCCATTTTCCTTCTCTTATATGCCTCGGCTATACATTCTTTCAGCCCGTCTTTCCAGGGGGTCCGGGAGGGGGAACTGATTTCTGGGACCCTCACGGCCTTTCCAGGAGGGTAGGCAACCCTGCTTTTAATCACTAAGGATTCTGGAATAACCAGTGGTGCAAGTAGGAAAAAGGTCTTAGTGGTACTGTGCCGCATGCCAAAGGCGCGCGGCGAAAAATGGGCGTGGTCAGGGGGTGTGACCAGGGGTGTGGTCATATGACACTAGGGGGAGTGGCTGGAATATTGCACGCCGAATGCACACGGCCAAAGTTTACACAGTAATGCCTGTTACGCGTCACACACCCAATACATATGACCCATGCCATAATGCCCACACGCACCCACCTCCCACCGACAACATCTCCGCCACCACCCATAGCACCCCACGCAATACATCCTTTCACAGGTTAAAGGGGCGCAGCCCCTTACAACTTAGTATACAACATTATTAGTGAATATCAGAAGGGGTGGATCCAGCTGTTGATCCATTCAGGTCCACATACACAAAATACATACACATATATACACAGAATAAACATACTGTAAACAAAAAGACAAAGGCAAGGGAGACACAGGAGAGAGAGATAAGTGGAGAGACAGAGAGAGAGAGAGCGCGAGAGATAAGTGGAGAGAGAGAGAGATAAGTGGAGAGAGAGAGAGATAAGTGGAGAGAGAGAGAGATAAGGAGAGAGAGATAAGTAGAGAGAGAGAGAGAGAGATAAGGAGAGAGAGATAAGGAGAGAGAGAGATAAGGAGAGAAAGAAAGATAAGGAGAGAGAGAGAGAGAAGGAGAGAGATAAGGAGAGAGAGATAAGGAGAGCGAGAGAGATACCTCATCAGCAGCAGCAGCAGAGGTGCCCGGGAGCTTGGACAGGTCTGGTGTTATCTCTCCAGGTAGCAAGGAACACTGGGGGCGGCGGCGGAGTCCTGGGGACGGCTGTCATGGTATCCCCTACATCCGACAAGACTGCTGGGGCCGTGGAAGGAGCGGCGGTCCGGGTGCAGGGTTATGGGGAGGAGAGGAAGGGAGGAGGTGCTATCTGCCATTGCAGCTGTCAGCTTGTCAGGTCAGGTGGTCCGCGTAGCTCCCGTCCGCGGCCCGCACACCTGACCCACGCCGTTGTGCTGTTTACAGACTTTAAACAGCGGCGGCAGCATGCAATGCATGAGAAAAGTCAGCGCAGCCAATCAGCCGCTTAGCCTCAGTTACAAGGTGCCTTGTAACAGAGGCTAAGCGGCTGATTGGCTGCGCTTATTTTTCATATAACAGAGGCTGTGGTTGGTTAAAAAATGACAGCCGGCCCCCGGGCACTGAAATCATACCCGGGTGCCCTGCTGCAAATGATAGGAGATGACGGCCAGGGAAACTGCATCCTGCAGGGAGGGGAGGGAGAGAGAAGCGCAATGCGCTCCCCTCCGCTCCAAAAGCAATTAGCTGTGGTGGGGCGGCGAAAACCACGCCCCCCGCCACTGACATATGCGCGCATGCGCATTAAACACTTTGGGGCAGATTTGTTATGGCGGTACGGGGTACCGGCAGTATTTCTTTTAACGGTATGCCGTACCACCCCGTACCGCCATACTTGCAGCTCTGGGAATAACACAAAAATATTCTGAATCTCCAATTTGAATTTTATATTATTTATGGATTAGTAGAAGCATAGAAAATTACAACTTTTTAAACTATATAACTGGTTTGTGGATTCTCAATAATACATTAGTAATAGAAAGTAACAGATTTACAACAAATAAATATTAATCACACATTATGAAATTAATAATTTCATTAATCACATTGTGACATTGGGTATTGTCATATTTTAGCAATTAACATAAAACCATAAAAATAAGAATTATAGTTGATATACGCAATTGGAAGGAACACAACCCATAGGGATATAGGGCCTTATTCTGGTTGGTGCGGCCGGGCCGTACGCGTACGTTCCGGGGTTTTTCATGATCTGCGCATGCGTACATTCGCTAATGCGCAGGCGAGAACACTCCACAACGCTTACGGACGGGTCTCTCCGTGTGAAAAAACCTGTACGCGAGTGTACGGGCATTGGGGGCGGCATAGGGGCGTGTTGAGGGGAGCGGCCGAAATAATGAGGGAAAATGGGCGTAAATATGGGAGTACACGGGGGTGTGCACCAAAAATGAGCGGTGCTACTACCGCACGATCGCCTAAAGCACAGTTCATTTCGGACACAAAACAGGCGGCCGCCAACCGCCACCTCAGACCACCCCTACAGATACCGCATGCCTGCGTGCGCCTGGGTTTGCTAATTTACGCTGATTACTATTCAAACACATACACCTGAATGTAATAACCAATGCTGCAGTCTATTAAGTCCAAACCATGATTTCACTACCTGCAAGCCACACACATCACTCAAACACATTGGAAGCTTATCTTTCTATACTTCTCTACATTTAAAGGTTTGTTTAATTTAAGGTAAGAATCTTTTTAAGACCTGCTTATATATGCTAAGGTAGGTATTTGTTAAACAGTTAGACACATTCACTACGTGCTTTCATAGACTTTACACAGTAGCACACTCAATCTACACAAGTCGACATGTGTCAACGTGTTCACTCTAATACAAACAAAGGTTTTGTATTTATGATACAATAACATAAACCACATCTAACACCTACAAAGGATGTTTCAGCAATGTTTTAAGCCCATGCCCACTATTTTGCACATTAATTAATTTAATCACTTAATTAATTTTCATAATTATAGTTGAAAGGCAAGATTTGCAGGTCCATATATGTGAAGGGTATGCCAGCGTACACGGACGTACGCTCACTCTCACGAGCGGTGACATAAGCTGAGTTTTCTATTGAAAACAATAGGGACCCGTCCGTGCAAGCTGGCGTACGCTCAGATAGCCGCAAGAAGTCGGTGGGAAGACGGACGAGAGACGTCCGTAAACGGTGGTGTACGCTCAATTGTACGCCAGTTGTCGGAGTGTAAGGGCTGGTCCGTCCGTGTACGTTGGCGTACGCTCAATTGTACGCCACTCCCCTTCGACGTTGTTTCTGGCCGTACGTATGCGGCTGATTTGTGGGTGGACTTAACCCCAACGGCCGCGTACGGATAGCGTACGTTAATAGCGAACGTACGCACGTTTGGCCGCTACGATCTGAATAACCTCCATAGTAACTTATGTTTGTCCCAAAGTAGAATAAAGGGATAGGCTAGAAGAGCTGTCAATCAAACAAATGTGAGGTTCGGATCTTCCTCTAGCCCGGCAGTCAGGTTTGCCCAGATGAAGCTTACTGAAAAATGCCATAAGCAATCAGTAGTTCTGTGTATCCAGGAGCTATGTTTTTTTTTTAATATGTGCACTGTGTTTTTGACTGTATAATCATAAATATGTACTAAGTGAAACTAATCCTCAGTTTTTGAGGCACTAGCCAAGCATATGGGACCACTATCTGATCTACAGGGACCACTGTCTGATCAACTGATATCACAGCTGTGAAGACGCTCTAGAACTTGTTAAATTAATAGGGAAATGCCAGTAATGAAAGTAAAGTACACTGAGTGAAAACAGAAACCAATAAATGTGTATAAGCATATCATATATATGTGGCTGCCCTAGTTCACATGCTGTTAGCAGCACAATTATATCGCTGTCAGACCTTTATCACAGATAGAGGTTTGTGCTTTTTTGGAGGGACTTGATCCGGACTCCGGCTGCCTGTAGATTATCACTAAGGTCACCCTCAAACCTAAAAGTTTGACAGGACTGTGTAAAGTTGGTGTGACAATCGAGATGGGCACCAGAAGTTAAACGTATGACAGGGTTTATTGATAAAGAAACATAAAAAAGATTTCATAAAAACATATATGAAGCATATAAAACATGTACAATCACATGTAAATATGAGATCTTCTTACCCCTAAGGGTATTTGGAGCCACCAAGGATGGGATATGGCAGGATGCAGTCCGGATAGTGCACCCTGCTTGAGGCTCCAAATACCTTAGCACTGGGCTGGGTCCTAGTTCAGGTTGTGGATAACAGTCACTGCCGATGTGTTTCGAGCATCAAGGTGCTCTTCTTCCTGGGCGAAGTGACTGGTATCCACCTGGACTGGTATTTATTGTAGAAATGGGCAGCGTGTGTCACTTGTGACCAGAAGTGCATCATTGTCACTTCTGGTCTGGCGGTTCTGGTTTGGGGATCCTTAAATAATATAAAAACACATAATGTGGCTGAAAAATATCCGTCATATAAGGGGGGCATGTCCTGGCTCTCTCCCCCACTGTTTGTATTTAGTTCAGCTTTGCTGCGGTGAGTATGCCGCAACTTCCGGGTGCTGGGTCTTGATGATCACTTCCGGTCCCAGCTGCCTGGTTGGCAGTGTGTGTTCTCTGGGTTGGCGGAAGTTCTGCCAATAGATAGGACTTGAAAATGCATTTTCTTTGAGTGTTGTTAGAGATGGATTCAAGGAGTTTCTTGTATTGTTTCCGTGCAAAGGAAAAGCAAGGGAGAAATGGTGTTATTTTATAATGGGTGATATAAACATAAAAATAAAAATGAATAAGAAAAAAAATATTAACAAGATAAATAAAAACAAATAAAATAAAAATAGAAATAAAAATAAATAAAAATAGATAAAAAATGAAAAAATTGTGAAAAATATAAAAAAGTATAAAAAAATAATATAAAAAATAATAATATAGAAAATAATAAAATGAAAATAAAGATTATAATAAGGTGATGAGTATAAATATGAATAAAAATACAAATAAAATAAAAATAGCAATGCCAAACTAAATACAAACAGTGGGGGAGAGAGCCAGGACATGCCCCCCTCATATGACGGACATTTTTCAGCCACATTTTGTGTTTTTCTATTATTTAAGGACCCCCAAGCCAGAAGCCGCCAGACCGGAAGTGACGATGACGTACCAGTGACCCGCAACGCCCATTTCTACAATAAATACCAGCCCAAGGTGGATGCCAGTCACTGAGCCCAGGAAGAAGAGAACCTTGATGCTCAAAACACGTCGGCAGTGACTGGTATCCACACCCTGAACTAGGACCCAGCCCAGTGCTAAGGTATTTGGAGCCTCAAGCAGGGTGCACTATCCCGACTGCATCCTGCCATATTCCATCCTTGTTGGCTCCAAGTACCCTTAGGCGTAAGAAGATCTCACTATTACATGTGATTGTGCATGTTTTATATGCTTCATATATGTTTTATGAACACTTTTTATGATTATTTATCAATAAATCCTGTCATACTTTTAACTCATGGCACCAATCTCGATTGTCACCCCAACTTATGTTGTGTATTATCACGGCGCCGCCTTACTCTACATTGTCTGCATAGCCCAACAGCAGCCTAACGCAGTCAGCATAGTGTCCCCATGGCAGCTCTGCATAGTCAGTGTAGTGTCCCCGTCAGGAAGCGTAGTCACCGTTCTGTCCCCTGCGAGCTGCAGCTCTGTCCCCGTCATCCCTTGCATGCCTAGTGATCACCTCTCACACAGTGCTGGTAACAGCCAGATCCTCTGCACTGGCAACCGCCGGCGGTGAGGCGATCATATGGGCAACCCTGCCTGTGTCCGCTTCAGGGAGATGGACAGGATTAGGGGTTCGGTAGCACGTGTGTCTCATGCACAAAGGGGGGGTTCGGTAGCGCATGTGTCTCATGCACAATAAAGGATGCATTTGACAGTGCTCTATGCTACATACTGTCAAATGCTTCCATTTCAAACCCCCACTATCCACGCCAGCCCAAAGTGTGGCAAGCGGATGCGGTATGCGTCCTCCCAACCTGTTCATACCCCCATCATTGATGTCAGCATGGAGTTGATATTATAAAGTGTGGCGAGTGCAGCGATCCGACGCAGAATACAAGTCAAATGATATGTGTGCGCTCGTCACGCTTCGGGCTCGGTGGCTCACTGCGCTCGACACATTTTAGAACATCAACTCCACACCGACGTGGATTATGGGGTATGAACAGGTCAGGAGGACGCGTAACGCATCCCCTCACTGTGCTTCAAGCTGACATGGATGTGGGGGTACTTTAGGAAAACATTCACACCTGTCATGTCAGGCAGGTTAAAAATTGTTAGTGGTTTCCACACAATGTAATAAGCGATGACACAATGCTGACTGACTACGCTAACTGTGTAACGCTAGCTGACTACGCTAACTACATAAGCTCTGTCTAGCCACGAAAGTACTGACTACGCTGGCTGCAGGAACACCACGCTGATACTGACAGGGACGATGACTACCCTGACTATGCTGCCTACGTAACTGGCACTGTGATAATACACAAGTACCGCATCTAGTTCTCAGTACCTGTAGACCTGCTGGTGCAGACCCATTGAGAACATTAATAGAGTCAGGTGAGACACACTTAGCACTTTGTGTCTGCAGGAACACAGCACAGACACGCTGAGGGTGGGCAATCAGCTGTGACATGCATATGTATTCAGCACCGATGGATGAATAGAGCGGGGCAGTGTCCCATAATAATTAGCACTTAGTTACTATACTGTGCCGCTATAACATAAACTCTTATGTGCCCATGGAGATATAACCTGCATTACACCAATATAAAGTCATCTGAATAAAGGCTCTGATAAATAAACTGAAGGTTAATAACAACTGATAATTGTATATATATGTGCTTATGTGTGTGTCCATCTACCGAAATCTATTTTGTGAATTTCAGTGAATAAGACGCACGAGTCACCTGTCTGATATATTATATTAATAAATACATCAATAATATACCAGATATACAGGTGATCAATAAGTGATTGCTTGTGGAATTATAACAAAGGCAGCCCTGTTATAGTTATATAATAACACAAGAGAGACATAAAACACTGCATTGGAACAAACTTAGTGCGGCTATACTGAGAATCTGCAATAAGTGGCAACACTGTATCAAAGCTAGAGCCATATATAAATGTAGCTACATATGAAGGAAACTACGGACAATATATGATAGGCGCAGAGATGTTTCCTCGTTGGCGTCTCTGCACAGAATGATTTCTGGCCAATCAGGAGCCGAGAAAGTCGGCTCCTGATTGTCCAGAAATCATTCTGAATACAGACGCCGAGGAAGAAACATCTCTGCGCATCTAGAGCAGAGATGTTTCCTCCTCGGCGTCTCTGCACAGAATGATTTCTAGCCAATCAGGAGCCGAGAAAGTCGGCTCCTGATTGGCCAGAAATCATTCTGAATACAGACGCCGAGGAAGAAACATCTCTGCGCATCTAGAGCAGAGATGTTTCCTCCTCGGCGTCTCTAGTTAGAATGATTTCTGGCCAATCAGGAGCCGACTTTCTCTGCTCCTGATTGGCCAGAAATCATTCTGTGCAGAGACGCAGAGGAGGAAACATCTCTGCGCCTGTCAAAGTCCTGCGAGCCGGGTACCAGATGGGAGCAGCGCTGTCACCGGAGAGGATGCCGAGGTCATCGCCGGGGACCAGGTGAGCTGGATTTCCTTCCTTAGGTACCCCTGGGGACTACCTCGGATCCCGGACCCCGGATTCTGCAGCCCAGGAGCCCCGGAACCCCAGGACCAGCCCCGGAACCAGGACCAAGGCCCCGGAACCGGACTCTTCTGCCCTGGAGCCCCGGAGGCCGGACCCAGGATCCAGGGACCAACCTACGGGCTCAAGGTAGGTAAGTATCAGTGTGTGTGTGTTTTGTGTGTATTAAACTTTTATTTTATTTTTATTTTTTGTTAACTATTTTTTGTACTGCAGAACTACAAGTGCCAGCGAGCCCTTTAATGCCCCGCATGCTGGGACTTGTGGTTCTCCAAGTCCTAGCATGCGGGGTAGGCTTGCTGGGACTCATAGTTCGCCAGTACAAAACAATAGTTTTTATTCTTTTTTTTTACACAAGCCATCAGCCCGATGCCCACCGCCCAGGGGCATCGGGGACAGCCCCGGACTATCAGCATGGGCTGGTAAGTCCTGGAGGGGGGGGGACCCCTTCATTTGGAGGGGGGTCCCCACTTCCCCAGGACCCCTGCCCATGCTGACCAGCCAGGGGGTTAATGCTTTGGCCGCGGGAGCTTATATAATAAGTTTCCCCCGGCTGTGGCATTACCCTGCTGGCTGGTTGTGTCCGGTGCTGGTTCTTAAAATACGGGGGACCCCTAGTCATTTTGTCCCCCGTATTTTGGGAACCAGCGCCGGACCTTGAGCCTGGTGCTGGTTTCATGAAATCAAGGGGACCCCTATTTGTCGGGGACCCTGATTTTATGTCACCAGCACCGGCTCAGTGAGCCCGGGGCTGGTTATGCTCGGGCGGGGGACCCCGCGCTCGTTTTTTTTTTTTTTTACTTTGCGCTGTCCTGCAAACGTGCAATTTTCAGACATGAAAATAGCACATTTTCAGGACTAAAGACAGCACACCACTTCGCCGCAAATCGCCACTCTTCGCACTTTTCAGCCTCCAATGCGCATCACATTAAATATGCGAATTTTTACTGAAAAGTGCGATTTAACAAATGGCGATTTGCGGCGATGTGGTGCGTGAAAAAAACATGCGCATTTAGCACAAACCATAGAATGTCACCCATTATATTCTGCCCCCAGTCATGGCTTGGATGGCCAGGGTTCTGGACCTGAGGCTCGGTCGGCTGCAGTCCCTCCTCTTCTCCCAGAGACGGCTGCCTACTGGGACTTATTACCGTTCCCGCAGGTGCCGGAAACATTAAATAATAGCTTAGTTAAGCCTATATCAGAGGAGGAGGTGCTGTGGGCGATTGGCAGTTTAAAACTTGCAAAGGCGCCGGGCCCTGATGGGTATACCAATGAATTTTTTAAAATGATGGCTCCACAAATAGTGAAGTCTCTGACGAATGGCTTTAACTCTATTATTGAAAGGGGCATTTAACCTAATTATTTTTCAGATGCTATTATCAAAGTCCTGCCAAAAAAGGACCGCTGTCTTAACCTACCAGGTTCTTATAGGCCTATATCACTCCTAAACACTGAGTATAAACTGTTTACGAAAATAATGGCAGAAAGACTGAAAGGAATTCTTCCGGCCATTATACATACGGTTTATCACTGGCAGGCACTCTGTCACCAATGTAAGGAATTTGTTTGCAGCGATTCAGAAGTCGGGCGCCTCCTCGGCGTCCAGTGGAGTTGATAATTTAGTCCTCACGCTGGACGCCGAGAAGGCGTTTGACATGGTGCTTTGGCCCCACTTATTTCAGTGTATGAAAAATTTTGGTTTTCCCTCTAAATTTGTGGATATAATCCGCACACTATACTCGTCCCCCAAATCGACAATAGCGTGCAATGGGCTCTTGTCAGATTCATTTCAATTGCAAAGGGGTACTCGCCAGGGGTGTCCACTGTCGCCGCTTTTATTTGCGATTGCAGTGGAACCCTTTGCAATAGCCGTTCGTACATCACCCCTAATACAGGGGATTAAGGTACATCAAGAAGAGATTAAAATTGCATTGTTTGCAGATGACACCCTTATATTCTTGTCAAACCCCTCTCATTCCCTACCGGCCATTCTCCATCTTATTAATTCTTTCGGGGAAAGATCGGGGTACAGGGTCAATATCACTAAATCTGAAATATTACCATTGGGCACCAATTCTACACAGCTGGTACAGTCGCTTGACTTTCCCTTCCCAATTTGTCAAAACCACTTCAAATATCTTGGAGTCCAGATTGGCAGTGAGCTTGATAAATGATATGCAAACAACTATGGACCCATAATTTCACAAATAACAACCAAGTTGGAAGGTTGGAAAGACTTGCCGATATCCTTAATGGGCAGACTGGCAGTGGTAAAGTCTATTATTTTGCCAAAAATATTGTATCGTGCCCAGATGCTGCCTATTGTTTTGAAAAAAGCTGACATGGCCAAACTGGACTCACTATTTTCTAAATTTATTTGGATGGGAAAACGCCCCAGAATAGCCAAAGCCAAACTTAAAACCCCCACATCCAAGGGGGGACTGAGCTACCCAGACATTCAGAGCTATATCTTGGCTTTTCATTTAAGATACATCGGAGATTGGCTCTTAAACAAATCTACGTATACAGACAGAGCCTTAGAGAGAAATGTCTTTCATCCTTACTCGCCGGGAGCATTATTACAGCTGAAGAGGGGTGAAATACCACCAGAGGTCAGAGAACACATCCTTTTTAGAGATACCTACTCGGCGTGGATCCAAATCAATAAAACTACAAGGGAAAACCCAAATGAAACTCATTATGTACCTTTGTGGGGTAATCCGGCCTTCCCCTCCACCATCATGGATTTAAAATATAATATTTGGAGAGATAAGGGGTTAGACCTAGCAAATAAAGTATTTGACCCAGGGGGCAACGCACTCTCATTTAAGGACCTAGCTATGAGGTATGACCTCCCTAACACACATTTATTTATGTACTACCCTGCAAGACACTTCTCGGCCAGCCTTAAAACCAGTAAAAAAGAACTCCCAGTTATTGTACTTCGGTCACAGATTAGTAGAGACATTATTGGTTTATATAACCACTAAATCTTATAAATTAAATATGCTATACAACCTTTTAATATCTAATACCTTTGTTACTAATGTACAATGGGATTTGTTGGCCGAAAGGTGGAATGCAGATATACCTCAAATTCGGACTGCTAAACAACTAATCTATTTAAATTTAAAGGTATTAAAGTCACTTAAATCAATATACTTACAAGAAGTGCACATCCGCACATTACATTTGGCTTATAAAACACCTTATAGACGTAGACACATGGTGGTAGAAGAAAAAGGTTTTTGCATCAAATGTGGAATTACCAAGGCAGTCTATGCCCACTGCATGTGGGATTGTTGTAAAATCCGAAGGTTTTGGTGTAAAGTGACATCCTTTATTAATCAGATGTTGCAGACTCAATGGAGTACCCTCAGCAATAGCCCGAAAATGTATCTTGGTCAAGTGGACCAAGAAGGCAGCGCCAACCCTGGATATGGTTAAGCAAAAGTTGCTACAATTTTTTTTTTTTTTTTTTAAATATGCTCGATTGGAACAGCAGTCCGGAATATGGACATTTTATTTTAAATGGTTACCATTCATAAACACAGTGGATGAGAAAACAAAATCTAACATCATGGGTGAGATTTAATAGGATGAGAGTTTCAGAAAGTGAGAGATTTGGTGAGAAATCTCCAGTTTTTTTAAAGGGACAATCATTAACACTGCAAAACCAGTTTGATTTTGCAGTGTAAATGATTGCAGTTTAAAAAAAACTGGAGATTTCTCACCAAATCTCTCACTTTCTGAAACTCTCATCCTATTAAATCTCACCCATCATGTTTAGTATAGAAAATGTTTGATGTCCCACAAATGTTTGATAAACGCAATACACGTGTAACTAAATTATTCAGTAAAAGAGGTTTAAGCGCAGAGATGGAGGAACCCTTCATGAATTGAAGGGGATAGAGATCTTCCTCAGATGGATCCAATATGAAACAGCTTTCTTAGAGATGCTACTTAATTGTTCTTCAGTACAGACCTGTCATATATAAGAAACAACATCGGAAATAAGTGAATATTATTGAGTATAAAAGAGTGATTTTTTTTCTCTCTTCCCCCCCTTCCCCCCCCCTCCCTTTCCTACCCTACCCATCCTGTCTACGTGTCTATGTTTAGGTAGATGATATATAGATAAATAGTAATGTAACTGTGTAACTATGCAATAGCGAAAATTCTAGGACATAATGATTCTGATTTCGGAATGATTGTGGCCTAGACTTGGAAATCATATATGATACAGCTGACATGATGACATGATGACTAATACTTACTGGTAGTATGTTAGCCTAGTTGGTAGTGCTTAGTAGAATTTCAATGATAGCTGTATGTCTGTGATATTCTAAATTTGAATATATTGTATTACTTTATCTCTGCGATTATTGATATCGCTTTGTTGCATTTGAAAAACTTAATAAAAAGATTAAAAAAAAAATGTAAAGCTATTTACTGAGGGCATATCATACTTATTACGTAGGGTATCCAATGAAGCGCATCTACCTGAGTCAAGAAGGTCCGATAACCACTCTTACTCCGCTTCTCACCCAAGATGTGAACCGTCTACTATTAAGGCCTGGTGTGAAAGCTATATTGTCCCAAAATGGCGTAATTGGTGAGGGGTATGAGGTAGTATTGAAATGGGTTTTACAATAGTCCCAGATTGTGCATGTAAAAGCTATAACCGGGTGGGATCTAGAGTCTGCTGGTCTATCTGATGGGGTTAGACCTAATATAGAAGATATCGAGGAAACGTGAGATAGTTCCGTCTCTATTGATACCCATCTTGGTTTGTGAGATGTCGCGAACCATGCTATCGCTTGGCTGAGGTGTGTGGCATAGTAATATAAATTAATATCTGGAAACCCATTTCCCCCTTTAGAGGTTGGATGCCGCAAGGTCGCAAAACTAATTCGGGGAGGTTTAAGTCTCCAGACAAACTGTACAAACCATTTATGTATTTGCACCAGAGATTGTTTGGGAACCTGTACCGGAAGGGTTTGAAAAATATATAACAATCGGGGTAGAATGTTCATCTTTAAGGCAGCTATTCTACCCAGCCATGATATAATATAGCCCTGCCATCGCTAAAGATCTTGTTTAATAGATTTAAACAATGGAACAAAGTTTGCTGAGTAAATAGCACTATAATGTTTTGTTATATATACTCCTAAGTATTTAATTTTAAGGGGGCGCCAGATCAATTTATAATTGAGTTGCAAAAGCTTTAAAGTTGGTATGGTCATATTTAGGGCTAGTGCTTCCATTTTGGTAACATTTATCTTATAACCTGATAGTGTTCCGTAGGTATCTAATGTCTGAAGTAACATGGGGAGAGACGTATGTGGTGAGGTCAGGGTAAAAAGAACATCGTCCGTGTATAAAGACAACTTATATGTGTCAGTGCCCAGGGTTACACCCTTTATATCTTTGTTAAGGCGTATAGATGCTGCTAATGGTTCAATAACCATTGCAAAGATCAGGGGTGACAAAGGGCACCCCTGTCTAGTTCCATTGGTTATAGGCAGCAAATCGGATAGCACCCCATTCACTGACACTTTGGCTGACGGGGAGGTATATAAAGCCTGAATACCGTGTAAAAAGTTCCCCTCTAGTCCAAAAGCCTGTAAGGTTTGAAGCATAAAGGGCCAACTAATTCGGTCAAATGCTTTCTCTGCATCGAGAGAAAGCACTATAGCTGGGGTATGTGAGCTATTTAATGATTGTATTAGGCTAATTACCCTCCTGGTATTATCCCTCGCCTGCCTTCCTGGAACGAATCCTACTTGATCATTATGGATCAAGTTTGATAATACAAATTAACCATCTTTAACCTGCCACAAACAGAGGAGGAGTCGGTGAATTTTTTACAACGTCACTTCTTCCTCCCAGAGACAAAGACATGTGTAACTTGGCATTCAATGAGACTGAATGAAGTAGCGGATGTGGTGCTGCCACATAGGAAGCTGTGCAAGAAGATTAGTCTCCGGGCTGCACAGTGGTTTCAAGGATGCATCTCACATTTATGACGCTTCTACTCCAAAATAGTGGAGGTGGACGAAAGTCTTTGTCCAGCGAAAAAATCATGTCGGATGTATCCAGCATCAACAGTGGCTGTTTGGAGGCATATGCCGAGATACTGGTGAGTGTTTTGTAACGCCTGTGGCCAGCCGTGATGCCAGCACCCTGATGTCCGCCACCAACAAGTATATGGAACCGGGTATCACAATATATTCTGATTGTTGGCATGCATACAACAGTAAACTGCTTGAGCAGGCTGGGTACCACCATGCACGTGTAAACCACCAGTATTATTTCATGGACCTAAAGACTGGGGTTCATACCCAAAAAATCAAAAGGCTGTAGGGAACTTGCAAGTGGAGAAAGGGGCACTGCGCGCCAATATCTGGACTCATACCTTCAGGAGTTAATTTGGCGCAAAACTCTTGGTGTAGAAATCGCTTTCCAGCGGATTTTATATGCTGTAACTCTACTCCCAACGGCCGACAAACTAGCCGACACAAATCAAGACACATCTGTGTCAACTTCAGCTGCATTTGACGTAAATGCAGAAACTGAAGAATAACTGTTTTAATATTTTCTTTGACTTGTTATTTGATATTATTGTACTTTGTTCAATGTTTTTTTCTTCTTTATTATTTACTAAAATCCAGTTACCAGTTAACACATGTCGTCATTACTGTTTCAGATGTATAATATGGCAGGAGTGAATGTTTTCTTTAAACACCCCCACTATCTATGCCAACCTGAAGCATGGCGAGCACAGTGAGCCCCGCGTCCTTCTGACTTGTTCATACCCCCACCATCCACGTCAGCGTGGAGTTGACATAATAAAGTGTGGCGAGCGCAGCGAGCGACCAAGCCCGAAGAGTAGCGAGCGCAGTGCGCCATGCGAGGTGATGCGGAATACATGCAAAGTAATCCTCGTCCCCTCGCGTTCCCTCCCCTTTATAAAGTCAACTCCATGCCGACGTGGATAGTGGGGGTATGAATAAGTTGGAAGGAGGCGTACCTCTGTGCTTGCCATGTTTCAGGCTGGCATGGATAGTGGGGGTTTCAAATGGAGGCATTTGCCAGTATGTAACATGGAGCACTGGCAAATGCCTCCTTTATTGTGCATGAGACGCACTTGCACCCACACCCCCCTTTGTGCAGGAGATGCTTGCGCTACCGAACCCCTAACCCTGTCAGCAGGGTTGCCGTACCCTGCTGCAAAAATTACTGAGATGCACAAGCATCTGAGACGCTCCTGCAGACAGATGGAGAACCTCTCTGCCGGCACCGCATGATCCGCTCTCCACCGGCATCCACCAGCACAGGGGATCTGGCTTTTACCGGCGCTGTGTGAGAGGAGTCCCCTAGACTTGCCATGGATGCAGGGGACAGAGCTGCAGCTCCCGGGGACAGTACAGTGACTATGCTAACTACACAGGGCTGCCGCGGAGACACTACGCTTACTACACTAAGCAGCTGTTGGGCAATGCTGACAACGTAGCTTAGGCTGCCGCCGTGAAACTACACAAGTAAGGCAGCAGTTGGGCTAAACTGACAACATAGCTTCAAACGTAGCGTAGGCTGCCGCCTTTCAAATGGCATGTTGCTAAGGGCAACCAATGTAATTGTTCACCTTTTCAACTAGCAAATAACAACAGATACTATAGGAACCATTATGCTTCCTTAGCCTCTAGCAACATGCCTGATAAAAGTGTAGGTACTTTAGATTGTCTTTATGCCGTACAAACGTGTTAGTGTTAAGCTGTAAACTATTCAATAGTGTCATGTGTAACCTTACAGACATATTTATACACATGGTTCATTATAGTGTAATGCCCCAATTGTGTCTTGCAGGTGACTCAGGATATGGGTGTCTCCCTTGACTCATGACACCTCTGCGTAATCCACAAGGCCCTTCACAGCACCGCTACAAAGATCACACATGGGGCCTTATTAAGATCTGAGCTCAGTACAATTTTCTTGGGAAAATGGGCAAAACCATGTGCACTGCAGGTGGGGCAGATGTAACCTGTGCAAAGAGAGTTAAATTTGGGTGGGGTGTGTTGAAACTGAAATCTAAATTGCAGTGTAAAAATAATGCAGCCAGTATTTACCCTGCACAGAAACAAAATAACGCACACAAATCTATACATGTTACATCTGCTCCACCTGCAGTGCTCATGGTTTTGCCCATTTTTGAACAAATTTGTACTGAGCTCAGATCTGAATAAGGCCCATGTTGTGGAATGCACCTTTGCGGTGCTGAAATGTCATATTAGGTGTTTGGACCGATCACCTGGTACACTGCTTTACCACCCAGCGAATGTAGTCATGCTTGTCCAGGCTTGCTGCATGCTGCATAACATTGCCCTGGGCCAAGGTAATTATGTGGATGAAGACATTGCAGTCATGCAGGAAGCTGAAGCTACACAGCTTAGGGTAGTTAGGATTACGTGGAGGGGATGTGATTTGCATTGAGCTGATACGGCAGAATATCTCAGGTTTATAAAATGTAAATATTACAAATGTACATGTAAACGCTATATTTTAAAGCATTAATGTACATAAACTGTGGAACTTTCAATATCCCCAATGTTTAGGGGATTAACGCCCACCCCCAAAGAAGTTCTGCCATATGTGTTGGGTGATTTGATCCATACATGCTGGTAAATATGGTGAACAAATGTAACATTGAAAATGTAGCAGCCCTGTTGGTTTTTACATCAAGCCTATATTGTCTACCTTTGTTGTGGACAATATTATAGGGTGAGTGGCCTCTGTTTTATACCTGCTGTTCTTATCTTGTGTTTTTATAATAAAACAGTATTATGCTATGTGATGCCTTCTATTCCATATATTCCATCATTATTTGTGTTTGGGGAGGAGACGCTGATTATCGTCTGGTGACGTGAATGTCCCTCACTGAGCTTATTGGCTACTTATTATTGTCGACCACCTACTGCGGTACGAATCCTGCCACCTGTTTTATTGAGTGTCATGTTTGTGTATTTAGCAATATTACACTGTTGTATTGTTCTCTTTCTCTTTGAGGGTCATTTTGAAAAATATTGACACATAAAGAAGGAAAGAAATTCCCATCATTTCAAGCACCAAGGACCCTCTAATATGTGTAAGGTATTGGATGTATTTTGGTGAAAAGGTAAAATTCATCTTTTAGAGGTTGACCCTTAAGGCTGCTGAAAGCGCACGATTTATTATACCACAAACCAGATTACCTTTAACAGTACAAGAGTACGGGCGGGGTGTGTGGGGCGGGGGGTGTGGGGCGGTGGTCCGGGGGATGCAACAATGGGAACACCCAGCGTTTCATCAGCATTAACATGAAATTGCTAGACGTTCCCATGGTAATGCCCCAATGACGCAGGTGCCTGGTGTGGGCAGCTGGCATAACTGGATGTCAGCTGCCCGACCTGTCGTCATACAGGACACATGCAAAACTAAGACACCTGAGATTGTCTTAGTTTTGCATGTACATACCACATCCTTTGATGATTGGTGAGCATCACATGATGTGGGTTTCGCCCTATAGGCTGCGAAAGGATATTTATGCAAAACATTAATTCACAGAATTCGCCCTGCAAAGGGGGGCAGAGGCAATGCGAGTGGCAGGCAGGCTTAAAAATACATGCAGCAATGCAATGGTTGAGCTGCATGTCAACCAGAATAAGGACCTAAGTGTGGTAACCCTGAAAGAGCCACTTGCCAATTATACAGATAATTCCAGATGGCGCCTGATCCATCATACGGGGTAATTGTCCCACTCCGAGCTGGGTTATTACACCAGAACTGTCTTGATGTGCACCTATGTACAGGACCCTGCTCCTTCTACATCTAAGGAGCTCTACTATATAACTGACTGACCACTGATCCATCATACGGGGTAACTGTGCCACTCCGAGCTGGGTTATTACATCGGAACTCTGTCTTCATGTGAACCTATGTACAGGACCCTGCTCCTTCTACATCTAAGGAGCTCTACTATATAACTGACTGAACACTGATCCATCATACGGGGTAACTGCGCCACTCCGAGCTGGGTAATTACACCGGAGCTCTGTCTTCATGTGCACCTATGTACAGGACCCTGCTCCTTCTACATCTAAGGAGCTCTACTATATAACTGACTGACCACTGATCCATCATACGGGGTAACTGTCCCAGTCCGTGCTGGGTTATTACACCGGAGCTCTGTATTCATGTGCACCTACTGTATGTACAGGACCCTGCTCCTTCTACATCTAAGGAGCTCTACTATATAACTGACTGAACACTGATACATCATACGGGGTAACTGTCCCACTCCAAGCCGGGTTATTACACCGGAGCTCTGTCTTCATGTGCACCTATGTACAGGACCCTGCTCCTTCTACATCTAAGGAGCTCTACTATATAACTGACTGAACACTGATCCATCATACGGGGTAACTGTGCCACTCCGAGCTGGGTTATTACACCGGAGCTCTGTCTTCATGTGCACCTATGTACAGGACCCTGCTCCTTCTACATCTAAGGAGCTCTACTATATAACTGACTGAACACTGATCCATCATACGGGGTAACTGTCCCACTCCGAGCTAGGTTATTACACCGGAACTCTGTCTTCATGTGCACCTAGGTACAGGACCCTGCTCCTTCTACATCTAAGGAGCTCTACTATATAACTGACTGAGCACTGATCCATCATACGGGGTAACTGTCCCACTCCGAGCTGGGTTTTTACACCAGAACTCTGTCTTCATGTGCACCTATGTACAGGACCCTGCTCCTCTTACATCTAAGGAGCTCTACTATATAACTGAATGAACACTGATCCATCATACGGGGTAACTGTCCCACTCCGAGCTGGGTAATTACACCAGAGCTCTGTCTTCATGTGCACCTATGTACAGGATGCTGCTCCTTCTACATCTAAGGAGCTCTACTATATAACTGACTGAACACTGATCCATCATACGGGGTAACTGTCCCACTCCGAGCTGGGTTATTACACCGGAGCTCTGTCTTCATGTGCACCTATGTACAGGACCCTGCTCCTTCTACATCTAAGGAGCTCTACTATATAACTGACTGACCACTGATCCATCATACGGGGTAACTGTCCCACTCCGAGCTGGGTTATTACACCGGAACTCTGTCTTCATGTGCACCTAGGTACAGGACCCTGCTCCTTCTACATTTAAGGAGCTCTACTATATAACTGACTGAACACTGATCCATCATACGGGGTAACTGTCCCACTCCGAGCTGGGTTATTACACCAGAACTCTGTCTTCATGTGCACCTATGTACAGGACCCTGCTCCTTCTACATCTAAGGAGCTCTACTATATAACTGAATGAACACTGATCCATCATACGGGGTAACTGTCCCACTCCGAGCTGGGTTATTACACCGGAGCTCTGTCTTCATGTGCCCCTATCTACAGGATCCTGCTCCTTCTACATCTAAGGAGCTCTACTATATAACTGACTGACTACTGATCCATCATACGGGGTAACTGTCCCAGTCCGAGCTGGGTTATTACACCGGAACTCTGTCTTCATGTGCACCTATGTACAGGACCCTGTTCCTTCTAAATGTAAGGAGCTCTACTATATAACTGACTGAACACTGATCCATCATACGGGGTAACTGTCCCACTCCGAGCTGGGTTATTACACCTGGGCTCTGTCTTCATGTGCACCTATGTACAGGACCCTGCTCCTTCTAAATGTAAGGAGCTCTACTATATAACTGACTGAACACTGATCCATCATACGGGGTAACTGTCCCACTCCGAGCTGGGTTATTACACCGGAACTCTGTCTTCATGTGCACCTATGTACAGGACCCTGCTCCTTCTACATCTAAGGAGCTCTACTATATAACTGACTGAACACTGATCCATCATACGGGGTAACTGTCCCACTCCGAGCTGGGTAATTACACCAGAACTCTGTCTTCATGTGCACCTAGGTACAGGACCCTGCTCCTTCTACATCTAAGGAGCTCTACTATATAACTGACTGAACACTTATCCATCATACGGGGTAACTGTCCCACTCTGAGCTGGGTTATTACACCGGAACTCTGTCTTCATGTGCACCTATGTACAGGATCCTGCTCCTTCTACATCTAAGGAGCTCTACTATATAACTGACTGAACACTGATCCATCATACGGGGTAACTGTCCCACTCCGAGCTGGGTTATTACACCAGAACTCTGTCTTCATGTGCACCTATGTACAGGACCCTGCTCCTTCTACATCTAAGGAGCTCTACTATATAACTGACTGAACACTGATCCATCATACGGGGTAACTGTCCCACTCCGAGCTGGGTTATTACACCGGAGCTCTGTCTTCATGTGCCCCTATCTACAGGATCCTGCTCCTTCTACATCTAAGGAGCTCTACTATATAACTGACTGACTACTGATCCATCATACGGGGTAACTGTCCCACTCCGAGCTGGGTAATTACACCAGAACTCTGTCTTCATGTGCACCTAGGTACAGGACCCTGCTCCTTCTACATCTATGGAGCTCTACTATATAACTGACTGAACACTGATCCATCATACGGGGTAACTGTCCCACTCCGAGCTGGGTAATTACACCAGAGCTCTGTCTTCATGTGCACCTATGTACAGGATGCTGCTCCTTCTACATCTAAGGAGCTCTACTATATAACTGACTGAACACTGATCCATCATACGGGGTAACTGTGCCACTCCGAGCTGGGTTATTACACCGGAGCTCTGTCTTCATGTGCACCTATGTACAGGACCCTGCTCCTTCTACATCTAAGGAGCTCTACTATATAACTGACTGAACACTGATCCATCATACGGGGTAACTGTCCCACTCCGAGATGGGTTATTACACCAGAACTCTGTCTTCATGTGCACCTAGGTACAGGACCCTGCTCCTTCTACATTTAAGGAGCTCTACTATATAACTGACTGAACACTGATCCATCATACGGGGTAACTGTCCCACTCCGAGCTGGGTTATTACACCAGAACTCTGTCTTCATGTGCACCTATGTACAGGACCCTGCTCCTTCTACATCTAAGGAGCTCTACTATATAACTGAATGAACACTGATCCATCATACGGGGTAACTGTCCCACTCCGAGCTGGGTTATTACACCGGAGCTCTGTCTTCATGTGCCCCTATCTACAGGATCCTGCTCCTTCTACATCTAAGGAGCTCTACTATATAACTGACTGACTACTGATCCATCATACGGGGTAACTGTCCCACTCCGAGCTGGGTTATTACACCTGGGCTCTGTCTTCATGTGCACCTATGTACAGGACCCTGCTCCTTCTAAATGTAAGGAGCTCTACTATATAACTGACTGAACACTGATCCATCATACGGGGTAACTGTCCCACTCCGAGCTGGGTTATTACACCGGAACTCTGTCTTCATGTGCACCTATGTACAGGACCCTGCTCCTTCTACATCTAAGGAGCTCTACTATATAACTGACTGAACACTGATCCATCAAAGGGGGTAACTGCGCCACTCCGAGCTGGGTTATTACACCAGAACTCTGTCTTCATGTGCACCTATGTACAGGACCCTGATCCTTCTACATCTAAGGAGCTCTACTATATAACTGACTGACCACTGATCCATCAAAGGGGGTAACTGCGCCACTCCGAGCTGGGTTATTACACCGGAACTCTGTCTTCATGTGCACCTATGTACAGGACCCTGCTCCTTCTACATCTAAGGAGCTCTACTATATAACTGACTGAACACTGATCCATCATACGGGGTAACTGTCCCACTCCGAGCTGGGTTATTACACCAGAACTCTGTCTTCATGTGCACCTATGTACAGGACCCTGCTCCTTCTACATCTAAGGAGCTCTACTATATAACTGACTGAACACTGATCCATCATACGGGGTAACTGTCCAACTCCGAGCAGGGTTATTACACCGGAGCTCTGTCTTCATGTGCCCCTATCTACAGGATCCTGCTCCTTCTACATCTAAGGAGCTCTACTATATAACTGACTGACTACTGATCCATCATACGGGGTAACTGTCCCACTCCGAGCTGGGTAATTACACCAGAACTCTGTCTTCATGTGCACCTAGGTACAGGACCCTGCTCCTTCTACATCTATGGAGCTCTACTATATAACTGACTGAACACTGATCCATCATACGGGGTAACTGTCCCACTCTGAGCTGGGTTATTACACCGGAACTCTGTCTTCATGTGCACCTATGTACAGGATCCTGCTCCTTCTACATCTAAGGAGCTCTACTATATAACTGACTGAACACTGATCCATCATACGGGGTAACTGTCCCACTCCGAGCTGGGTTATTACACCGGAACTCTGTCTTCATGTGCACCTATGTACAGGACCTGCTCCTTCTACATCTAAGGAGCTCTACTATATAACTGACTGAACACTGATCCATCATACGGGGTAACTGTCCCACTCTGAGCTGGGTTATTACACCGGAACTCTGTCTTCATGTGCGCCTATGTACAGGACCCTGCTCCTTCTACATCTAAGGAGCTCTACTATATAACTGACTGACTACTGATCCATCATACGGGGTAACTGTCCCACTCCGAGCTGGGTTATTACACCGGAACTCTGTCTTCATGTGCACCTATGTACAGGACCCTGCTCCTTCTACATCTAAGGAGCTCTACTATATAACTGACTGAACACTGATCCATCATACGGGGTAACTGTCCCACTCTGAGCTGGGTTATTACACCGGAACTCTGTCTTCATGTGCGCCTATGTACAGGACCCTGCTCCTTCTACATCTAAGGAGCTCTACTATATAACTGACTGACCATTGATCCATCATACGGGGTAACTGTCCCACTCCGAGCTGGGTTATTACACCAGAACTCTGTCTTCATGTGCACCTATGTACAGGACCCTGCTCCTTCTACATCTAAGGAGCTCTACTCTATAACTGACTGAACACTGATCCATCATACGGGGTAACTGTGCCACTCCGAGCTGGGTTATTACACCGGAGCTCTGTCTTCATGTGCACCTATGTACAGGACCCTGATCCTTCTACATCTAAGGAGCTCTACTATATAACTGACTGACCACTGATCCATCATACGGGGTAACTGTCCCACTCCGAGCTGGGTTATTACACCGGAGCTCTGTCTTCATGTGCACCTATGTACAGGACCCTGATCCTTCTACATCTAAGGAGCTCTACTATATAACTGACGGACCACTGATCCATCATACGGGGTAACTGTCCCACTCCGAGCTGGGTTATTACACCGGAACTCTGTCTTCATGTGCACCTATGTACAGGACCCTGCTCCTTCTACATCTAAGGAGCTCTACTATATAACTGACTGACCACTGATCCATCATACGGGGTAACTGTCCCACTCCGAGCTGGGTTATTACACCAGAACTCTGTCTTCATGTGCACCTATGTACAGGACCCTGCTCCTTCTACATCAAAGGAGCTCTACTATATAACTGACTGAACACTGATCCATCATACGGGGTAACTGTCCCAGTCCGAGCTGGGTTATTACACCGGAACTCTGTCTTCATGTGCACCTATGTACAGGACCCTGCTCCTTCTACATCTAAGGAGCTCTACTATATAACTGACTGACCACTGATCCATCATACAGGGTAACTGTCCCACTCCGAGCTGGGTTATTACACCGGTACTCTGTCTTCATGTGCCTCTATGTACAGGACCCTGCTCCTTCTACATCTAAGGAGCTCTACTATATAACTGACTGAACACTGATCCATCATACGGGGTAACTGTCCCACTCCGAGCTGGGTAATTACACCAGAACTCTGTCTTCATGTGCACCTAGGTACAGGACCCTGCTCCTTCTACATCTAAGGAGCTCTACTATATAACTGACTGAACACTGATCCATCATACGGGGTAACTGTCCCACTCTGAGCTGGGTTATTACACCGGAACTCTGTCTTCATGTGCACCTATGTACAGGATCCTGCTCCTTCTACATCTAAGGAGCTCTACTATATAACTGACTGACCACTGATCCATCAAAGGGGGTAACTGCGCCACTCCGAGCTGGGTTATTACACCGGAACTCTGTCTTCATGTGCACCTATGTACAGGACCCTGCTCCTTCTACATCTAAGGAGCTCTACTATATAACTGACTGAACACTGATCCATCATACGGGGTAACTGTCCCACTCCGAGCTGGGTTATTACACCAGAACTCTGTCTTCATGTGCACCTATGTACAGGACCCTGCTCCTTCTACATCTAAGGAGCTCTACTATATAACTGACTGAACACTGATCCATCATACGGGGTAACTGTCCCAGTCCGAGCTGGGTTATTACACCGGAACTCTGTCTTCATGTGCACCTATGTACAGGACCCTGCTCCTTCTACATCTAAGGAGCTCTACTATATAACTGACTGACCACTGATCCATCATACAGGGTAACTGTCCCACTCCGAGCTGGGTTATTACACCGGTACTCTGTCTTCATGTGCCTCTATGTACAGGACCCTGCTCCTTCTACATCTAAGGAGCTCTACTATATAACTGACTGAACACTGATCCATCATACGGGGTAACTGTCCCACTCCGAGCTGGGTAATTACACCAGAACTCTGTCTTCATGTGCACCTAGGTACAGGACCCTGCTCCTTCTACATCTAAGGAGCTCTACTATATAACTGACTGAACACTGATCCATCATACGGGGTAACTGTCCCACTCTGAGCTGGGTTATTACACCGGAACTCTGTCTTCATGTGCACCTATGTACAGGATCCTGCTCCTTCTACATCTAAGGAGCTCTACTATATAACTGACTGACCACTGATCCATCAAAGGGGGTAACTGCGCCACTCCGAGCTGGGTTATTACACCGGAACTCTGTCTTCATGTGCACCTATGTACAGGACCCTGCTCCTTCTACATCTAAGGAGCTCTACTATATAACTGACTGAACACTGATCCATCATACGGGGTAACTGTCCCACTCCGAGCTGGGTTATTACACCAGAACTCTGTCTTCATGTGCACCTATGTACAGGACCCTGCTCCTTCTACATCTAAGGAGCTCTACTATATAACTGACTGAACACTGATCCATCATACGGGGTAACTGTCCCAGTCCGAGCTGGGTTATTACAACGGAACTCTGTCTTCATGTGCACCTATGTACAGGACCCTGCTCCTTCTACATCTAAGGAGCTCTACTATATAACTGACTGACCACTGATCCATCATACAGGGTAACTGTCCCACTCCGAGCTGGGTTATTACACCGGTAATCTGTCTTCATGTGCCTCTATGTACAGGACCCTGCTCCTTCTACATCTAAGGAGCTCTACTATATAACTGACTGAACACTGATCCATCATACGGGGTAACTGTCCCACTCCGAGCTGGGTAATTACACCAGAACTCTGTCTTCATGTGCACCTAGGTACAGGACCCTGCTCCTTCTACATCTAAGGAGCTCTACTATATAACTGACTGAACACTGATCCATCATACGGGGTAACTGTCCCACTCTGAGCTGGGTTATTACACCGGAACTCTGTCTTCATGTGTACCTATGTACAGGATCCTGCTCCTTCTACATCTAAGGAGCTCTACTATATAACTGACTGACCACTGATCCATCAAAGGGGGTAACTGCGCCACTCCGAGCTGGGTTATTACACCGGAACTCTGTCTTCATGTGCACCTATGTACAGGACCCTGCTCCTTCTACATCTAAGGAGCTCTACTATATAACTGACTGAACACTGATCCATCATACGGGGTAACTGTCCCACTCCGAGCTGGGTTATTACACCAGAACTCTGTCTTCATGTGCACCTATGTACAGGACCCTGCTCCTTCTACATCTAAGGAGCTCTACTATATAACTGACTGAACACTGATCCATCATACGGGGTAACTGTCCCACTCCGAGCTGGGTTATTACACCGGAGCTCTGTCTTCATGTGCCCCTATCTACAGGATCCTGCTCCTTCTACATCTAAGGAGCTCTACTATATAACTGACTGACTACTGATCCATCATACGGGGTAACTGTCCCACTCCGAGCTGGGTAATTACACCAGAACTCTGTCTTCATGTGCACCTAGGTACAGGACCCTGCTCCTTCTACATCTATGGAGCTCTACTATATAACTGACTGAACACTGATCCATCATACGGGGTAACTGTCCCACTCCGAGCTGGGTAATTACACCAGAGCTCTGTCTTCATGTGCACCTATGTACAGGATGCTGCTCCTTCTACATCTAAGGAGCTCTACTATATAACTGACTGAACACTGATCCATCATACGGGGTAACTGTGCCACTCCGAGCTGGGTTATTACACCGGAGCTCTGTCTTCATGTGCACCTATGTACAGGACCCTGCTCCTTCTACATCTAAGGAGCTCTACTATATAACTGACTGAACACTGATCCATCATACGGGGTAACTGTCCCACTCCGAGATGGGTTATTACACCAGAACTCTGTCTTCATGTGCACCTAGGTACAGGACCCTGCTCCTTCTACATTTAAGGAGCTCTACTATATAACTGACTGAACACTGATCCATCATACGGGGTAACTGTCCCACTCCGAGCTGGGTTATTACACCAGAACTCTGTCTTCATGTGCACCTATGTACAGGACCCTGCTCCTTCTACATCTAAGGAGCTCTACTATATAACTGAATGAACACTGATCCATCATACGGGGTAACTGTCCCACTCCGAGCTGGGTTATTACACCGGAGCTCTGTCTTCATGTGCCCCTATCTACAGGATCCTGCTCCTTCTACATCTAAGGAGCTCTACTATATAACTGACTGACTACTGATCCATCATACGGGGTAACTGTCCCACTCCGAGCTGGGTTATTACACCTGGGCTCTGTCTTCATGTGCACCTATGTACAGGACCCTGCTCCTTCTAAATGTAAGGAGCTCTACTATATAACTGACTGAACACTGATCCATCATACGGGGTAACTGTCCCACTCCGAGCTGGGTTATTACACCGGAACTCTGTCTTCATGTGCACCTATGTACAGGACCCTGCTCCTTCTACATCTAAGGAGCTCTACTATATAACTGACTGAACACTGATCCATCATACGGGGTAACTGTCCCAGTCCGAGCTGGGTTATTACACCGGAACTCTGTCTTCATGTGCACCTATGTACAGGACCCTGCTCCTTCTACATCTAAGGAGCTCTACTATATAACTGACTGACCACTGATCCATCATACAGGGTAACTGTCCCACTCCGAGCTGGGTTATTACACCGGTACTCTGTCTTCATGTGCCTCTATGTACAGGACCCTGCTCCTTCTACATCTAAGGAGCTCTACTATATAACTGACTGAACACTGATCCATCATACGGGGTAACTGTCCCACTCCGAGCTGGGTAATTACACCAGAACTCTGTCTTCATGTGCACCTAGGTACAGGACCCTGCTCCTTCTACATCTTAGGAGCTCTACTATATAACTGACTGAACACTGATCCATCATACGGGGTAACTGTCCCACTCTGAGCTGGGTTATTACACCGGAACTCTGTCTTCATGTGCACCTATGTACAGGATCCTGCTCCTTCTACATCTAAGGAGCTCTACTATATAACTGACTGACCACTGATCCATCATATGGGGTAACTGTCCCAGTCCGAGCTGGGTTATTACACCGGAACTCTGTCTTCATGTGCACCTATGTACAGGACCCTGCTCCTTCTACATCTAAGGAGCTCTACTATATAACTGACTGACCACTGATCCATCATACGGGGTAACTGTCCCAGTCCGAGCTGGGTTATTACACCGGAACTCTGTATTCATGTGCACCTATGTACAGGACCCTGCTCCTTCTACATCTAAGGAGCTCTACTATATAACTGACTGACCACTGATCCATCACACGGGGTAACTGTGCCACTCCACGCTGGGTTATTACACCGGAACTCTGTCTTCATGTGCACCTATGTACAGGACGCTGCTCCTTCTACATCTAAGGAGCTCTACTATATAACTGACTGAACACTGATCCATCATACGGGGTAACTGTCCCACTCCGAGCTGGGTTATTACACCGGAACTCTGTCTTCATGTGCACCTATGTACAGGACGCTGCTCCTTCTACATCTAAGGAGCTCTACTATATAACTGAATGAACACTGATCCATCATACGGGGTAACTGTCCCACTCCGAGCTGGGTTATTACACCGGAGCTCTGTCTTCATGTGCCCCTATCTACAGGATCCTGCTCCTTCTACATCTAAGGAGCTCTACTATATAACTGACTGACTACTGATCCATCATACGGGGTAACTGTCCCAGTCCGAGCTGGGTTATTACACCGGAACTCTGTCTTCATGTGCACCTATGTACAGGACCCTGTTCCTTCTAAATGTAAGGAGCTCTACTATATAACTGACTGAACACTGATCCATCATACGGGGTAACTGTCCCACTCCGAGCTGGGTTATTACACCTGGGCTCTGTCTTCATGTGCACCTATGTACAGGACCCTGCTCCTTCTAAATGTAAGGAGCTCTACTATATAACTGACTGAACACTGATCCATCATACGGGGTAACTGTCCCACTCCGAGCTGGGTTATTACACCGGAACTCTGTCTTCATGTGCACCTATGTACAGGACCCTGCTCCTTCTACATCTAAGGAGCTCTACTATATAACTGACTGACCATTGATCCATCAAAGGGGGTAACTGCGCCACTCCGAGCTGGGTTATTACACCGGAACTCTGTCTTCATGTGCCCCTATCTACAGGATCCTGCTCCTTCTACATCTAAGGAGCTCTACTATATAACTGACTGAACACTGATCCATCATACGGGGTAACTGTCCCACTCCGAGCTGGGTTATTACACCAGAACTCTGTCTTCATGTGCACCTATGTACAGGACCCTGCTCCTTCTACATCTAAGGAGCTCTACTATATAACTGACTGAACACTGATCCATCATACGGGGTAACTGTCCCACTCCGAGCTGGGTTATTACACCGGAGCTCTGTCTCCATGTGCCCCTATCTACAGGATCCTGCTCCTTCTACATCTAAGGAGCTCTACTATATAACTGACTGACTACTGATCCATCATACGGGGTAACTGTCCCACTCCGAGCTGGGTAATTACACCAGAACTCTGTCTTCATGTGCACCTAGGTACAGGACCCTGCTCCTTCTACATCTATGGAGCTCTACTATATAACTGACTGAACACTGATCCATCATACGGGGTAACTGTCCCACTCCGAGCTGGGTAATTACACCAGAGCTCTGTCTTCATGTGCACCTATGTACAGGATGCTGCTCCTTCTACATCTAAGGAGCTCTACTATATAACTGACTGAACACTGATCCATCATACGGGGTAACTGTGCCACTCCGAGCTGGGTTATTACACCGGAGCTCTGTCTTCATGTGCACCTATGTACAGGACCCTGCTCCTTCTACATCTAAGGAGCTCTACTATATAACTGACTGAACACTGATCCATCATACGGGGTAACTGTCCCACTCCGAGCTGGGTAATTACACCAGAACTCTGTCTTCATGTGCACCTAGGTACAGGACCCTGCTCCTTCTACATCTATGGAGCTCTACTATATAACTGACTGAACACTGATCCATCATACGGGGTAACTGTCCCACTCCGAGCTGGGTAATTACACCAGAGCTCTGTCTTCATGTGCACCTATGTACAGGATGCTGCTCCTTCTACATCTAAGGAGCTCTACTATATAACTGACTGAACACTGATCCATCATACGGGGTAACTGTCCCACTCCGAGCTGGGTTATTACACCGGAGCTCTGTCTTCATGTGCCCCTATCTACAGGATCCTGCTCCTTCTACATCTAAGGAGCTCTACTATATAACTGACTGACTACTGATCCATCATACGGGGTAACTGTCCCACTCCGAGCTGGGTTATTACACCTGGGCTCTGTCTTCATGTGCACCTATGTACAGGACCCTGCTCCTTCTAAATGTAAGGAGCTCTACTATATAACTGACTGAACACTGATCCATCATACGGGGTAACTGTCCCACTCCGAGCTGGGTTATTACACCGGAACTCTGTCTTCATGTGCACCTATGTACAGGACCCTGCTCCTTCTACATCTAAGGAGCTCTACTATATAACTGACTGAACACTGATCCATCATACGGGGTAACTGTCCCAGTCCGAGCTGGGTTATTACACCAGAACTCTGTCTTCATGTGCACCTATGTACAGGACCCTGATCCTTCTACATCTAAGGAGCTCTACTATATAACTGACTGACCACTGATCCATCAAAGGGGGTAACTGCGCCACTCCGAGCTGGGTTATTACACCGGAACTCTGTCTTCATGTGCACCTATGTACAGGACCCTGCTCCTTCTACATCTAAGGAGCTCTACTATATAACTGACTGAACACTGATCCATCATACGGGGTAACTGTCCCACTCCGAGCTGGGTTATTACACCAGAACTCTGTCTTCATGTGCACCTATGTACAGGACCCTGCTCCTTCTACATCTAAGGAGCTCTACTATATAACTGACTGAACACTGATCCATCATACGGGGTAACTGTCCAACTCCGAGCTGGGTTATTACACCGGAGCTCTGTCTTCATGTGCCCCTATCTACAGGATCCTGCTCCTTCTACATCTAAGGAGCTCTACTATATAACTGACTGACTACTGATCCATCATACGGGGTAACTGTCCCACTCCGAGCTGGGTAATTACACCAGAACTCTGTCTTCATGTGCACCTAGGTACAGGACCCTGCTCCTTCTACATCTATGGAGCTCTACTATATAACTGACTGAACACTGATCCATCATACGGGGTAACTGTCCCACTCTGAGCTGGGTTATTACACCGGAACTCTGTCTTCATGTGCACCTATGTACAGGATCCTGCTCCTTCTACATCTAAGGAGCTCTACTATATAACTGACTGAACACTGATCCATCATACGGGGTAACTGTCCCACTCCGAGCTGGGTTATTACACCGGAACTCTGTCTTCATGTGCACCTATGTACAGTACCTGCTCCTTCTACATCTAAGGAGCTCTACTATATAACTGACTGAACACTGATCCATCATACGGGGTAACTGTCCCACTCTGAGCTGGGTTATTACACCGGAACTCTGTCTTCATGTGCGCCTATGTACAGGACCCTGCTCCTTCTACATCTAAGGAGCTCTACTATATAACTGACTGACTACTGATCCATCATACGGGGTAACTGTCCCACTCCGAGCTGGGTTATTACACCGGAACTCTGTCTTCATGTGCACCTATGTACAGGACCCTGCTCCTTCTACATCTAAGGAGCTCTACTATATAACTGACTGAACACTGATCCATCATACGGGGTAACTGTCCCACTCTGAGCTGGGTTATTACACCGGAACTCTGTCTTCATGTGCGCCTATGTACAGGACCCTGCTCCTTCTACATCTAAGAAACTCTACTATATAACTGACTGACCATTGATCCATCATACGGGGTAACTGTCCCACTCCGAGCTGGGTTATTACACCAGAACTCTGTCTTCATGTGCACCTATGTACAGGACCCTGCTCCTTCTACATCTAAGGAGCTCTACTCTATAACTGACTGAACACTGATCCATCATACGGGGTAACTGTGCCACTCCGAGCTGGGTTATTACACCGGAGCTCTGTCTTCATGTGCACCTATGTACAGGACCCTGCTCCTTCTACATCTAAGGAGCTCTACTATATAACTGACTGACCACTGATCCATCATACGGGGTAACTGTCCCACTCCGAGCTGGGTTATTACACCGGAGCTCTGTCTTCATGTGCACCTATGTACAGGACCCTGATCCTTCTACATCTAAGGAGCTCTACTATATAACTGACTGACCACTGATCCATCATACGGGGTAACTGTCCCACTCCGAGCTGGGTTATTACACCGGAACTCTGTATTCATGTGCACCTATGTACAGGACCCTGCTCCTTCTACATCTAAGGAGCTCTACTATATAACTGACTGACCACTGATCCATCATACGGGGTAACTGTCCCACTCCGAGCTGGGTTATTACACCAGAACTCTGTCTTCATGTGCACCTATGTACAGGACCCTGCTCCTTCTACATCTAAGGAGCTCTACTATATAACTGACTGAACACTGATCCATCATACGGGGTAACTGTCCCAGTCCGAGCTGGGTTATTACACCGGAACTCTGTCTTCATGTGCACCTATGTACAGGACCCTGCTCCTTCTACATCTAAGGAGCTCTACTATATAACTGACTGACCACTGATCCATCATACAGGGTAACTGTCCCACTCCGAGCTGGGTTATTACACCGGTACTCTGTCTTCATGTGCCTCTATGTACAGGACCCTGCTCCTTCTACATCTAAGGAGCTCTACTATATAACTGACTGAACACTGATCCATCATACGGGGTAACTGTCCCACTCCGAGCTGGGTAATTACACCAGAACTCTGTCTTCATGTGCACCTAGGTACAGGACCCTGCTCCTTCTACATCTAAGGAGCTCTACTATATAACTGACTGAACACTGATCCATCATACGGGGTAACTGTCCCACTCTGAGCTGGGTTATTACACCGGAACTCTGTCTTCATGTGCACCTATGTACAGGATCCTGCTCCTTCTACATCTAAGGAGCTCTACTATATAACTGACTGACCACTGATCCATCAAAGGGGGTAACTGCGCCACTCCGAGCTGGGTTATTACACCGGAACTCTGTCTTCATGTGCACCTATGTACAGGACCCTGCTCCTTCTACATCTAAGGAGCTCTACTATATAACTGACTGAACACTGATCCATCATACGGGGTAACTGTCCCACTCCGAGCTGGGTTATTACACCAGAACTCTGTCTTCATGTGCACCTATGTACAGGACCCTGCTCCTTCTACATCTAAGGAGCTCTACTATATAACTGACTGAACACTGATCCATCATACGGGGTAACTGTCCCACTCCGAGCTGGGTTATTACACCGGAGCTCTGTCTTCATGTGCCCCTATCTACAGGATCCTGCTCCTTCTACATCTAAGGAGCTCTACTATATAACTGACTGACTACTGATCCATCATACGGGGTAACTGTCCCACTCCGAGCTGGGTAATTACACCAGAACTCTGTCTTCAGGTGCACCTAGGTACAGGACCCTGCTCCTTCTACATCTATGGAGCTCTACTATATAACTGACTGAACACTGATCCATCATACGGGGTAACTGTCCCACTCTGAGCTGGGTTATTACACAGGAACTCTGTCTTCATGTGCACCTATGTACAGGATCCTGCTCCTTCTACATCTAAGGAGCTCTACTATATAACTGACTGAACACTGATCCATCATACGGGGTAACTGTCCCACTCCGAGCTGGGTTATTACACCGGAACTCTGTCTTCATGTGCACCTATGTACAGGACCTGCTCCTTCTACATCTAAGGAGCTCTACTATATAACTGACTGAACACTGATCCATCATACGGGGTAACTGTCCCACTCCGAGCTGGGTTATTACACCGGAACTCTGTCTTCATGTGCACCTATGTACAGGACCCTGCTCCTTCTACATCTAAGGAGCTCTACTATATAACTGACTGAACACTGATCCATCATACGGGGTAACTGTCCCACTCTGAGCTGGGTTATTACACCGGAACTCTGTCTTCATGTGCGCCTATGTACAGGACCCTGCTCCTTCTACATCTAAGGAGCTCTACTATATAACTGACTGACCATTGATCCATCATACGGGGTAACTGTCCCACTCCGAGCTGGGTTATTACACCAGAACTCTGTCTTCATGTGCACCTATGTACAGGACCCTGCTCCTTCTACATCTAAGGAGCTCTACTATATAACTGACTGACCACTGATCCATCATACGGGGTAACTGTCCCACTCCGAGCTGGGTTATTACACCGGAGCTCTGTCTTCATGTGCACCTATGTACAGGACCCTGATCCTTCTACATCTAAGGAGCTCTACTATATAACTGACTGACCACTGATCCATCATACGGGGTAACTGTCCCACTCCGAGCTGGGTTATTACACCGGAACTCTGTCTTCATGTGCACCTATGTACAGGACCCTGCTCCTTCTACATCTAAGGAGCTCTACTATATAACTGACTGACCACTGATCCATCATACGGGGTAACTGTCCCACTCCGAGCTGGGTTATTACACCAAAACTCTGTCTTCATGTGCACCTATGTACAGGACCCTGCTCCTTCTACATCTAAGGAGCTCTACTATATAACTGACTGAACACTGATCCATCATACGGGGTAACTGTCCTAGTCCGAGCTGGGTTATTACACCGGAACTCTGTCTTCATGTGCAACTATGTACAGGACCCTGCTCCTTCTACATCTAAGGAGCTCTACTATATAACTGACTGACCACTGATCCATCATACAGGGTAACTGTCCCACTCCGAGCTGGGTTATTACACCGGAACTCTGTCTTCATGTGCCTCTATGTACAGGACCCTGCTCCTTCTACATCTAAGGAGCTCTACTATATAACTGACTGAACACTGATCCATCATACGGGGTAACTGTCCCACTCCGAGCTGGGTTATTACACCGGAACTCTGTCTTCATGTGCACCTATGTACAGGATCCTGCTCCTTCTACATCTAAGGAGCTCTACTATATAACTGACTGACCATTGATCCATCATACGGGGTAACTGTCCCACTCCGAGCTGGGTTATTACACCAGAACTCTGTCTTCATGTGCACCTATGTACAGGACCCTGCTCCTTCTACATCTAAGGAGCTCTACTCTATAACTGACTGAACACTCATCCATCATACGGGGTAACTGTGCCACTCCGAGCTGGGTTATTACACCGGAACTATGTCTTCATGTGCACCTATGTACAGGACCCTGCTCCTTCTACATCTAAGGAGCTCTACTATATAACTGACTGACCACTGATCCATCATACGGGGTAACTGTCCCACTCCGAGCTGGGTTATTACACCGGAGCTCTGTCTTCATGTGCACCTATGTACAGGACCCTGATCCTTCTACATCTAAGGAGCTCTACTATATAACTGACTGACCACTGATCCATCATACGGGGTAACTGTCCGACTCCGAGCTGGGTTATTACACCGGAACTCTGTCTTCATGTGCACCTATGTACAGGACCCTGCTCCTTCTACATCTAAGGAGCTCTACTATATAACTGACTGACCACTGATCCATCATACGGGGTAACTGTCCCACTCCGAGCTGGGTTATTACACCAGAACTCTGTCTTCATGTGCACCTATGTACAGGACCCTGCTCCTTCTACATCTAAGGAGCTCTACTATATAACTGACTGACCACTGATCCATCATACGGGGTAACTGTCCCACTCCGAGCTGGGTTATTACACCGGAACTCTGTCTTCATGTGCCTCTATGTACAGGACCCTGCTCCTTCTACATCTAAGGAGCTCTACTATATAACTGACTGAACACTGATCCATCATACGGGGTAACTGTCGCACTCCGAGCTGGGTTATTACACCGGAACTCTGTCTTCATGTGCACCTATGTACAGGAACCTGCTCCTTCTACATCTAAGGAGCTTTACTACTATATAACTGACTGAACACTGATCCATCATACGGGGTAACTGTCCCACTCCGAGCTGGGTTATTACACCGGAGCTCTGTCTTCATGTGCACCTATGTACAGGATCCTGCTCCTTCTACATCTAAGGAGCTCTACTATATAACTGACTGACCACTGATCCATCATACGGGGTAACTGTCCCACTGCGAGCTGGGTTATTACACCTGGGCTCTGTCTTCATGTGCACCTATGTATAGGACCCTGCTCCTTCCACATCTAAGGAGCTCTACTATATAACTGACTGAACACTGATCCATCATATGGGGTTACTGTCCCACTCCGAGCTGGGTTATTACACCGGAGCTCTGTCTTCATGTGCACCTATGTACAGGACCTTGCTCCTTCTACATCTAAGGAGCTCTACTATATAACTGACTGACCACTGATCCATCATACGGGGTAACTGTCCCACTCCAAGCCGGGTTATTACACCGGAGCTCTGTCTTCATGTGCACCTATGTACAGGACCCTGCTCCTTCTACATCTAAGGAGCTTTACTATATAACTGACTGAACACTGATCCATCATACGGGGTAACTGTCCCACTCCGAGCTGGGTTATTACACCAGAACTCTGTCTTCATGTGCACCTATGTACAGGACCCTGCTCCTCTTACATCTAAGGTGCTCTACTATATAACTGACTGACCACTGATCCATCATACAGGGTAACTGTGCCACTCCGAGCTGGGTTATTACACCGGAGCTCTGTCTTCATGTGCACCTATGTACAGGACCCTGCTCCTTCTACATCTAAGGAGCTCTACTATATAACTGACTGAACACTGATCCATCATACGGGGTAACTGTCCCACTCCGAGATGGGTTATTACACCAGAACTCTGTCTTCATGTGCACCTAGGTACAGAACCCTGCTCCTTCTACATTTAAGGAGCTCTACTATATAACTGACTGAACACTGATCCATCATACGGGGTAACTGTCCCACTCCGAGCTGGGTTATTACACCAGAACTCTGTCTTCATGTGCACCTATGTACAGGACCCTGCTCCTTCTACATCTAAGGAGCTCTACTATATAACTGAATGAACACTGATCCATCATACGGGGTAACTGTCCCACTCCGAGCTGGGTTATTACACCGGAGCTCTGTCTTCATGTGCCCCTATCTACAGGATCCTGCTCCTTCTACATCTAAGGAGCTCTACTATATAACTGACTGACTACTGATCCATCATACGGGGTAACTGTCCCACTCCGAGCTGGGTTATTACACCTGGGCTCTGTCTTCATGTGCACCTATGTACAGGACCCTGCTCCGTCTACATCTATGGAGCTCTACTATATAACTGACTGAACACTGATCCATCATACGGGGTAACTGTCCCACTCCGAGCTGGGTTATTACACCGGAACTCTGTCTTCATGTGCACCTATGTACAGGACCCTGCTCCTTCTACATCTAAGGAGCTCTACTATATAACTGACTGAACACTGATCCATCAAAGGGGGTAACTGTCCCACTCCGAGCTGGGTAATTACACCAGAACTCTGTCTTCATGTGCACCTAGGTACAGGACCCTGCTCCTTCTACATCTAAGGAGCTCTACTATATAACTGACTGAACACTGATCCATCATACGGGGTAACTGTCCCACTCTGAGCTGGGTTATTACACCGGAACTCTGTCTTCATGTGCACCTATGTACAGGATCCTGCTCCTTCTACATCTAAGGAGCTCTACTATATAACTGACTGACCACTGATCCATCAAAGGGGGTAACTGCGCCACTCCGAGCTGGGTTATTACACCGGAACTCTGTCTTCATGTGCACCTATGTACAGGACCCTGCTCCTTCTACATCTAAGGAGCTCTACTATATAACTGACTGAACACTGATCCATCATACGGGGTAACTGTTCCACTTCGAGCTGGGTTATTACACCGGAGCTCTGTCTTCATGTGCACCTATGTACAGGACGCTGCTCCTTCTACATCTAAGGAGCTCTACTATATAACTGACTGAACACTGATCCATCATACGGGGTAACTGTCCCACTCCGAGCTGGGTTATTACACCAGAACTCTGTCTTCATGTGCACCTATGTACAGGACCCTGCTCCTTCTACATCTAAGGAGCTCTACTATATAACTGACTGAACACTGATCCATCATACGGGGTAACTGTCCCACTCCGAGCTGGGTTATTACACCGGAGCTCTGTCTTCATGTGCCCCTATCTACAGGATCCTGCTCCTTCTACATCTAAGGAGCTCTACTATATAACTGACTGACTACTGATCCATCATACGGGGTAACTGTCCCACTCCGAGCTGGGTAATTACACCAGAACTCTGTCTTCATGTGCACCTAGGTACAGGACCCTGCTCCTTCTACATCTATGGAGCTCTACTATATAACTGACTGAACACTGATCCATCATACGGGGTAACTGTCCCACTCTGAGCTGGGTTATTACACCGGAACTCTGTCTTCATGTGCACCTATGTACAGGATCCTGCTCCTTCTACATCTAAGGAGCTCTACTATATAACTGACTGAACACTGATCCATCATACGGGGTAACTGTCCCACTCCGAGCTGGGTTATTACACCGGAACTCTGTCTTCATGTGCACCTATGTACAGGACCTGCTCCTTCTACATCTAAGGAGCTCTACTATATAACTGACTGAACACTGATCCATCATACGGGGTAACTGTCCCACTCTGAGCTGGGTTATTACACCGGAACTCTGTCTTCATGTGCGCCTATGTACAGGACCCTGCTCCTTCTACATCTAAGGAGCTCTACTATATAACTGACTGACTACTGATCCATCATACGGGGTAACTGTCCCACTCTGAGCTGGGTTATTACACCGGAACTCTGTCTTCATGTGCGCCTATGTACAGGACCCTGCTCCTTCTACATCTAAGGAGCTCTACTATATAACTGACTGACCATTGATCCATCATACGGGGTAACTGTCCCACTCCGAGCTGGGTTATTACACCAGAACTCTGTCTTCATGTGCACCTATGTACAGGACCCTGCTCCTTCTACATCTAAGGAGCTCTACTCTATAACTGACTGAACACTGATCCATCATACGGGGTAACTGTGCCACTCCGAGCTGGGTTATTACACCGGAACTCTGTCTTCATGTGCACCTATGTACAGGACCCTGCTCCTTCTACATCTAAGGAGCTCTACTATATAACTGACTGACCACTGATCCATCATACGGGGTAACTGTCCCACTCCGAGCTGGGTTATTACACCGGAGCTCTGTCTTCATGTGCACCTATGTACAGGACCCTGATCCTTCTACATCTAAGGAGCTCTACTATATAACTGACTGACCACTGATCCATCATACGGGGTAACTGTCCCACTCCGAGCTGGGTAATTACACCGGAACTCTGTCTTCATGTGCACCTATGTACAGGACCCTGCTCCTTCTACATCTAAGGAGCTCTACTATATAACTGACTGACCACTGATCCATCATACGGGGTAACTGTCCCACTCCGAGCTGGGTTATTACACCAGAACTCTGTCTTCATGTGCACCTATGTACAGGACCCTGCTCCTTCTACATCTAAGGAGCTCTACTATATAACTGACTGAACACTGATCCATCATACGGGGTAACTGTCCCAGTCCGAGCTGGGTTATTACACCGGAACTCTGTCTTCATGTGCACCTATGTACAGGACCCTGCTCCTTCTACATCTAAGGAGCTCTACTATATAACTGACTGACCACTGATCCATCATACGGGGTAACTGTCCCACTCCGAGCTGGGTAATTACACCAGAACTCTGTCTTCATGTGCACCTAGGTACAGGACCCTGCTCCTTCTACATCTATGGAGCTCTACTATATAACTGACTGAACACTGATCCATCATACGGGGTAACTGTCCCACTCTGAGCTGGGTTATTACACCGGAACTCTGTCTTCATGTGCACCTATGTACAGGATCCTGCTCCTTCTACATCTAAGGAGCTCTACTATATAACTGACTGAACACTGATCCATCATACGGGGTAACTGTCCCACTCCGAGCTGGGTTATTACACCGGAGCTCTGTCTTCATGTGCCCCTATCTACAGGATCCTGCTCCTTCTACATCTAAGGAGCTCTACTATATAACTGACTGACTACTGATCCATCATACGGGGTAACTGTCCCACTCCGAGCTGGGTAATTACACCAGAACTCTGTCTTCAGGTGCACCTAGGTACAGGACCCTGCTCCTTCTACATCTATGGAGCTCTACTATATAACTGACTGAACACTGATCCATCATACGGGGTAACTGTCCCACTCTGAGCTGGGTTATTACACAGGAACTCTGTCTTCATGTGCACCTATGTACAGGATCCTGCTCCTTCTACATCTAAGGAGCTCTACTATATAACTGACTGACCATTGATCCATCATACGGGGTAACTGTCCCACTCCGAGCTGGGTTATTACACCAGAACTCTGTCTTCATGTGCACCTATGTACAGGACCCTGCTCCTTCTACATCTAAGGAGCTCTACTCTATAACTGACTGAACACTGATCCATCATACGGGGTAACTGTGCCACTCCGAGCTGGGTTATTACACCGGAACTCTGTCTTCATGTGCACCTATGTACAGGACCCTGCTCCTTCTACATCTAAGGAGCTCTACTATATAACTGACTGACCACTGATCCATCATACGGGGTAACTGTCCCACTCCGAGCTGGGTTATTACACCGGAGCTCTGTCTTCATGTGCACCTATGTACAGGACCCTGATCCTTCTACATCTAAGGAGCTCTACTATATAACTGACTGACCACTGATCCATCATACGGGGTAACTGTCCCACTCCGAGCTGGGTAATTACACCGGAACTCTGTCTTCATGTGCACCTATGTACAGGACCCTGCTCCTTCTACATCTAAGGAGCTCTACTATATAACTGACTGACCACTGATCCATCATACGGGGTAACTGTCCCACTCCGAGCTGGGTTATTACACCAGAACTCTGTCTTCATGTGCACCTATGTACAGGACCCTGCTCCTTCTACATCTAAGGAGCTCTACTATATAACTGACTGAACACTGATCCATCATACGGGGTAACTGTCCCAGTCCGAGCTGGGTTATTACACCGGAACTCTGTCTTCATGTGCACCTATGTACAGGACCCTGCTCCTTCTACATCTAAGGAGCTCTACTATATAACTGACTGACCACTGATCCATCATACGGGGTAACTGTCCCACTCCGAGCTGGGTAATTACACCAGAACTCTGTCTTCATGTGCACCTAGGTACAGGACCCTGCTCCTTCTACATCTATGGAGCTCTACTATATAACTGACTGAACACTGATCCATCATACGGGGTAACTGTCCCACTCTGAGCTGGGTTATTACACCGGAACTCTGTCTTCATGTGCACCTATGTACAGGATCCTGCTCCTTCTACATCTAAGGAGCTCTACTATATAACTGACTGAACACTGATCCATCATACGGGGTAACTGTCCCACTCCGAGCTGGGTTATTACACCGGAACTCTGTCTTCATGTGCACCTATGTACAGTACCTGCTCCTTCTACATCTAAGGAGCTCTACTATATAACTGACTGAACACTGATCCATCATACGGGGTAACTGTCCCACTCTGAGCTGGGTTATTACACCGGAACTCTGTCTTCATGTGCGCCTATGTACAGGACCCTGCTCCTTCTACATCTAAGGAGCTCTACTATATAACTGACTGACTACTGATCCATCATACGGGGTAACTGTCCCACTCCGAGCTGGGTTATTACACCGGAACTCTGTCTTCATGTGCACCTATGTACAGGACCCTGCTCCTTCTACATCTAAGGAGCTCTACTATATAACTGACTGAACACTGATCCATCATACGGGGTAACTGTCCCACTCTGAGCTGGGTTATTACACCGGAACTCTGTCTTCATGTGCGCCTATGTACAGGACCCTGCTCCTTCTACATCTAAGAAACTCTACTATATAACTGACTGACCATTGATCCATCATACGGGGTAACTGTCCCACTCCGAGCTGGGTTATTACACCAGAACTCTGTCTTCATGTGCACCTATGTACAGGACCCTGCTCCTTCTACATCTAAGGAGCTCTACTCTATAACTGACTGAACACTGATCCATCATACGGGGTAACTGTGCCACTCCGAGCTGGGTTATTACACCGGAGCTCTGTCTTCATGTGCACCTATGTACAGGACCCTGCTCCTTCTACATCTAAGGAGCTCTACTATATAACTGACTGACCACTGATCCATCATACGGGGTAACTGTCCCACTCCGAGCTGGGTTATTACACCGGAGCTCTGTCTTCATGTGCACCTATGTACAGGACCCTGATCCTTCTACATCTAAGGAGCTCTACTATATAACTGACTGACCACTGATCCATCATACGGGGTAACTGTCCCACTCCGAGCTGGGTTATTACACCGGAACTCTGTATTCATGTGCACCTATGTACAGGACCCTGCTCCTTCTACATCTAAGGAGCTCTACTATATAACTGACTGACCACTGATCCATCATACGGGGTAACTGTCCCACTCCGAGCTGGGTTATTACACCAGAACTCTGTCTTCATGTGCACCTATGTACAGGACCCTGCTCCTTCTACATCTAAGGAGCTCTACTATATAACTGACTGAACACTGATCCATCATACGGGGTAACTGTCCCAGTCCGAGCTGGGTTATTACACCGGAACTCTGTCTTCATGTGCACCTATGTACAGGACCCTGCTCCTTCTACATCTAAGGAGCTCTACTATATAACTGACTGACCACTGATCCATCATACAGGGTAACTGTCCCACTCCGAGCTGGGTTATTACACCGGTACTCTGTCTTCATGTGCCTCTATGTACAGGACCCTGCTCCTTCTACATCTAAGGAGCTCTACTATATAACTGACTGAACACTGATCCATCATACGGGGTAACTGTCCCACTCCGAGCTGGGTAATTACACCAGAACTCTGTCTTCATGTGCACCTAGGTACAGGACCCTGCTCCTTCTACATCTAAGGAGCTCTACTATATAACTGACTGAACACTGATCCATCATACGGGGTAACTGTCCCACTCTGAGCTGGGTTATTACACCGGAACTCTGTCTTCATGTGCACCTATGTACAGGATCCTGCTCCTTCTACATCTAAGGAGCTCTACTATATAACTGACTGACCACTGATCCATCAAAGGGGGTAACTGCGCCACTCCGAGCTGGGTTATTACACCGGAACTCTGTCTTCATGTGCACCTATGTACAGGACCCTGCTCCTTCTACATCTAAGGAGCTCTACTATATAACTGACTGAACACTGATCCATCATACGGGGTAACTGTCCCACTCCGAGCTGGGTTATTACACCAGAACTCTGTCTTCATGTGCACCTATGTACAGGACCCTGCTCCTTCTACATCTAAGGAGCTCTACTATATAACTGACTGAACACTGATCCATCATACGGGGTAACTGTCCCACTCCGAGCTGGGTTATTACACCGGAGCTCTGTCTTCATGTGCCCCTATCTACAGGATCCTGCTCCTTCTACATCTAAGGAGCTCTACTATATAACTGACTGACTACTGATCCATCATACGGGGTAACTGTCCCACTCCGAGCTGGGTAATTACACCAGAACTCTGTCTTCAGGTGCACCTAGGTACAGGACCCTGCTCCTTCTACATCTATGGAGCTCTACTATATAACTGACTGAACACTGATCCATCATACGGGGTAACTGTCCCACTCTGAGCTGGGTTATTACACAGGAACTCTGTCTTCATGTGCACCTATGTACAGGATCCTGCTCCTTCTACATCTAAGGAGCTCTACTATATAACTGACTGAACACTGATCCATCATACGGGGTAACTGTCCCACTCCGAGCTGGGTTATTACACCGGAACTCTGTCTTCATGTGCACCTATGTACAGGACCTGCTCCTTCTACATCTAAGGAGCTCTACTATATAACTGACTGAACACTGATCCATCATACGGGGTAACTGTCCCACTCCGAGCTGGGTTATTACACCGGAACTCTGTCTTCATGTGCACCTATGTACAGGACCCTGCTCCTTCTACATCTAAGGAGCTCTACTATATAACTGACTGAACACTGATCCATCATACGGGGTAACTGTCCCACTCTGAGCTGGGTTATTACACCGGAACTCTGTCTTCATGTGCGCCTATGTACAGGACCCTGCTCCTTCTACATCTAAGGAGCTCTACTATATAACTGACTGACCATTGATCCATCATACGGGGTAACTGTCCCACTCCGAGCTGGGTTATTACACCAGAACTCTGTCTTCATGTGCACCTATGTACAGGACCCTGCTCCTTCTACATCTAAGGAGCTCTACTATATAACTGACTGACCACTGATCCATCATACGGGGTAACTGTCCCACTCCGAGCTGGGTTATTACACCGGAGCTCTGTCTTCATGTGCACCTATGTACAGGACCCTGATCCTTCTACATCTAAGGAGCTCTACTATATAACTGACTGACCACTGATCCATCATACGGGGTAACTGTCCCACTCCGAGCTGGGTTATTACACCGGAACTCTGTCTTCATGTGCACCTATGTACAGGACCCTGCTCCTTCTACATCTAAGGAGCTCTACTATATAACTGACTGACCACTGATCCATCATACGGGGTAACTGTCCCACTCCGAGCTGGGTTATTACACCAAAACTCTGTCTTCATGTGCACCTATGTACAGGACCCTGCTCCTTCTACATCTAAGGAGCTCTACTATATAACTGACTGAACACTGATCCATCATACGGGGTAACTGTCCTAGTCCGAGCTGGGTTATTACACCGGAACTCTGTCTTCATGTGCAACTATGTACAGGACCCTGCTCCTTCTACATCTAAGGAGCTCTACTATATAACTGACTGACCACTGATCCATCATACAGGGTAACTGTCCCACTCCGAGCTGGGTTATTACACCGGAACTCTGTCTTCATGTGCCTCTATGTACAGGACCCTGCTCCTTCTACATCTAAGGAGCTCTACTATATAACTGACTGAACACTGATCCATCATACGGGGTAACTGTCCCACTCCGAGCTGGGTTATTACACCGGAACTCTGTCTTCATGTGCACCTATGTACAGGATCCTGCTCCTTCTACATCTAAGGAGCTCTACTATATAACTGACTGACCATTGATCCATCATACGGGGTAACTGTCCCACTCCGAGCTGGGTTATTACACCAGAACTCTGTCTTCATGTGCACCTATGTACAGGACCCTGCTCCTTCTACATCTAAGGAGCTCTACTCTATAACTGACTGAACACTCATCCATCATACGGGGTAACTGTGCCACTCCGAGCTGGGTTATTACACCGGAACTATGTCTTCATGTGCACCTATGTACAGGACCCTGCTCCTTCTACATCTAAGGAGCTCTACTATATAACTGACTGACCACTGATCCATCATACGGGGTAACTGTCCCACTCCGAGCTGGGTTATTACACCGGAGCTCTGTCTTCATGTGCACCTATGTACAGGACCCTGATCCTTCTACATCTAAGGAGCTCTACTATATAACTGACTGACCACTGATCCATCATACGGGGTAACTGTCCGACTCCGAGCTGGGTTATTACACCGGAACTCTGTCTTCATGTGCACCTATGTACAGGACCCTGCTCCTTCTACATCTAAGGAGCTCTACTATATAACTGACTGACCACTGATCCATCATACGGGGTAACTGTCCCACTCCGAGCTGGGTTATTACACCAGAACTCTGTCTTCATGTGCACCTATGTACAGGACCCTGCTCCTTTTACATCTAAGGAGCTCTACTATATAACTGACTGACCACTGATCCATCATACGGGGTAACTGTCCCACTCCGAGCTGGGTTATTACACCGGAACTCTGTCTTCATGTGCCTCTATGTACAGGACCCTGCTCCTTCTACATCTAAGGAGCTCTACTATATAACTGACTGAACACTGATCCATCATACGGGGTAACTGTCGCACTCCGAGCTGGGTTATTACACCGGAACTCTGTCTTCATGTGCACCTATGTACAGGAACCTGCTCCTTCTACATCTAAGGAGCTTTACTACTATATAACTGACTGAACACTGATCCATCATACGGGGTAACTGTCCCACTCCGAGCTGGGTTATTACACCGGAGCTCTGTCTTCATGTGCACCTATGTACAGGATCCTGCTCCTTCTACATCTAAGGAGCTCTACTATATAACTGACTGACCACTGATCCATCATACGGGGTAACTGTCCCACTGCGAGCTGGGTTATTACACCTGGGCTCTGTCTTCATGTGCACCTATGTATAGGACCCTGCTCCTTCCACATCTAAGGAGCTCTACTATATAACTGACTGAACACTGATCCATCATATGGGGTTACTGTCCCACTCCGAGCTGGGTTATTACACCGGAGCTCTGTCTTCATGTGCACCTATGTACAGGACCTTGCTCCTTCTACATCTAAGGAGCTCTACTATATAACTGACTGACCACTGATCCATCATACGGGGTAACTGTCCCACTCCAAGCCGGGTTATTACACCGGAGCTCTGTCTTCATGTGCACCTATGTACAGGACCCTGCTCCTTCTACATCTAAGGAGCTTTACTATATAACTGACTGAACACTGATCCATCATACGGGGTAACTGTCCCACTCCGAGCTGGGTTATTACACCAGAACTCTGTCTTCATGTGCCTCTATGTACAGGACCCTGCTCCTTCTACATCTAAGGAGCTCTACTATATAACTGACTGAACACTGATCCATCATACGGGGTAACTGTCCCACTCCGAGCTGGGTTATTACACCGGAACTCTGTCTTCATGTGCACCTATGTACAGGATCCTGCTCCTTCTACATCTAAGGAGCTCTACTATATAACTGACTGACCATTGATCCATCATACGGGGTAACTGTCCCACTCCGAGCTGGGTTATTACACCAGAACTCTGTCTTCATGTGCACCTATGTACAGGACCCTGCTCCTTCTACATCTAAGGAGCTCTACTCTATAACTGACTGAACACTCATCCATCATACGGGGTAACTGTGCCACTCCGAGCTGGGTTATTACACCGGAACTATGTCTTCATGTGCACCTATGTACAGGACCCTGCTCCTTCTACATCTAAGGAGCTCTACTATATAACTGACTGACCACTGATCCATCATACGGGGTAACTGTCCCACTCCGAGCTGGGTTATTACACCGGAGCTCTGTCTTCATGTGCACCTATGTACAGGACCCTGATCCTTCTACATCTAAGGAGCTCTACTATATAACTGACTGACCACTGATCCATCATACGGGGTAACTGTCCGACTCCGAGCTGGGTTATTACACCGGAACTCTGTCTTCATGTGCACCTATGTACAGGACCCTGCTCCTTCTACATCTAAGGAGCTCTACTATATAACTGACTGACCACTGATCCATCATACGGGGTAACTGTCCCACTCCGAGCTGGGTTATTACACCAGAACTCTGTCTTCATGTGCACCTATGTACAGGACCCTGCTCCTTTTACATCTAAGGAGCTCTACTATATAACTGACTGACCACTGATCCATCATACGGGGTAACTGTCCCACTCCGAGCTGGGTTATTACACCGGAACTCTGTCTTCATGTGCCTCTATGTACAGGACCCTGCTCCTTCTACATCTAAGGAGCTCTACTATATAACTGACTGAACACTGATCCATCATACGGGGTAACTGTCGCACTCCGAGCTGGGTTATTACACCGGAACTCTGTCTTCATGTGCACCTATGTACAGGAACCTGCTCCTTCTACATCTAAGGAGCTTTACTACTATATAACTGACTGAACACTGATCCATCATACGGGGTAACTGTCCCACTCCGAGCTGGGTTATTACACCGGAGCTCTGTCTTCATGTGCACCTATGTACAGGATCCTGCTCCTTCTACATCTAAGGAGCTCTACTATATAACTGACTGACCACTGATCCATCATACGGGGTAACTGTCCCACTGCGAGCTGGGTTATTACACCTGGGCTCTGTCTTCATGTGCACCTATGTATAGGACCCTGCTCCTTCCACATCTAAGGAGCTCTACTATATAACTGACTGAACACTGATCCATCATATGGGGTTACTGTCCCACTCCGAGCTGGGTTATTACACCGGAGCTCTGTCTTCATGTGCACCTATGTACAGGACCTTGCTCCTTCTACATCTAAGGAGCTCTACTATATAACTGACTGACCACTGATCCATCATACGGGGTAACTGTCCCACTCCAAGCCGGGTTATTACACCGGAGCTCTGTCTTCATGTGCACCTATGTACAGGACCTTGCTCCTTCTACATCTAAGGAGCTTTACTATATAACTGACTGAACACTGATCCATCATACGGGGTAACTGTCCCACTCCGAGCTGGGTTATTACACCAGAACTCTGTCTTCATGTGCACCTATGTACAGGACCCTGCTCCTCTTACATCTAAGGTGCTCTACTATATAACTGACTGACCACTGATCCATCATACAGGGTAACTGTGCCACTCCGAGCTGGGTTATTACACCGGAGCTCTGTCTTCATGTGCACCTATGTACAGGACCCTGCTCCTTCTACATCTAAGGAGCTCTACTATATAACTGACTGAACACTGATCCATCATACGGGGTAACTGTCCCACTCCGAGATGGGTTATTACACCAGAACTCTGTCTTCATGTGCACCTAGGTACAGAACCCTGCTCCTTCTACATTTAAGGAGCTCTACTATATAACTGACTGAACACTGATCCATCATACGGGGTAACTGTCCCACTCCGAGCTGGGTTATTACACCAGAACTCTGTCTTCATGTGCACCTATGTACAGGACCCTGCTCCTTCTACATCTAAGGAGCTCTACTATATAACTGAATGAACACTGATCCATCATACGGGGTAACTATCCCACTCCGAGCTGGGTTATTACACCGGAGCTCTGTCTTCATGTGCCCCTATCTACAGGATCCTGCTCCTTCTACATCTAAGGAGCTCTACTATATAACTGACTGACTACTGATCCATCATACGGGGTAACTGTCCCACTCCGAGCTGGGTTATTACACCTGGGCTCTGTCTTCATGTGCACCTATGTACAGGACCCTGCTCCGTCTACATCTATGGAGCTCTACTATATAACTGACTGAACACTGATCCATCATACGGGGTAACTGTCCCACTCCGAGCTGGGTTATTACACCGGAACTCTGTCTTCATGTGCACCTATGTACAGGACCCTGCTCCTTCTACATCTAAGGAGCTCTACTATATAACTGACTGAACACTGATCCATCAAAGGGGGTAACTGTCCCACTCCGAGCTGGGTAATTACACCAGAACTCTGTCTTCATGTGCACCTAGGTACAGGACCCTGCTCCTTCTACATCTAAGGAGCTCTACTATATAACTGACTGAACACTGATCCATCATACGGGGTAACTGTCCCACTCTGAGCTGGGTTATTACACCGGAACTCTGTCTTCATGTGCACCTATGTACAGGATCCTGCTCCTTCTACATCTAAGGAGCTCTACTATATAACTGACTGACCACTGATCCATCAAAGGGGGTAACTGCGCCACTCCGAGCTGGGTTATTACACCGGAACTCTGTCTTCATGTGCACCTATGTACAGGACCCTGCTCCTTCTACATCTAAGGAGCTCTACTATATAACTGACTGAACACTGATCCATCATACGGGGTAACTGTTCCACTTCGAGCTGGGTTATTACACCGGAGCTCTGTCTTCATGTGCACCTATGTACAGGACGCTGCTCCTTCTACATCTAAGGAGCTCTACTATATAACTGACTGAACACTGATCCATCATACGGGGTAACTGTCCCACTCCGAGCTGGGTTATTACACCAGAACTCTGTCTTCATGTGCACCTATGTACAGGACCCTGCTCCTTCTACATCTAAGGAGCTCTACTATATAACTGACTGAACACTGATCCATCATACGGGGTAACTGTCCCACTCCGAGCTGGGTTATTACACCGGAGCTCTGTCTTCATGTGCCCCTATCTACAGGATCCTGCTCCTTCTACATCTAAGGAGCTCTACTATATAACTGACTGACTACTGATCCATCATACGGGGTAACTGTCCCACTCCGAGCTGGGTAATTACACCAGAACTCTGTCTTCATGTGCACCTAGGTACAGGACCCTGCTCCTTCTACATCTATGGAGCTCTACTATATAACTGACTGAACACTGATCCATCATACGGGGTAACTGTCCCACTCTGAGCTGGGTTATTACACCGGAACTCTGTCTTCATGTGCACCTATGTACAGGATCCTGCTCCTTCTACATCTAAGGAGCTCTACTATATAACTGACTGAACACTGATCCATCATACGGGGTAACTGTCCCACTCCGAGCTGGGTTATTACACCGGAACTCTGTCTTCATGTGCACCTATGTACAGGACCTGCTCCTTCTACATCTAAGGAGCTCTACTATATAACTGACTGAACACTGATCCATCATACGGGGTAACTGTCCCACTCTGAGCTGGGTTATTACACAGGAACTCTGTCTTCATGTGCGCCTATGTACAGGACCCTGCTCCTTCTACATCTAAGGAGCTCTACTATATAACTGACTGACTACTGATCCATCATACGGGGTAACTGTCCCACTCTGAGCTGGGTTATTACACCGGAACTCTGTCTTCATGTGCGCCTATGTACAGGACCCTGCTCCTTCTACATCTAAGGAGCTCTACTATATAACTGACTGACCATTGATCCATCATACGGGGTAACTGTCCCACTCCGAGCTGGGTTATTACACCAGAACTCTGTCTTCATGTGCACCTATGTACAGGACCCTGCTCCTTCTACATCTAAGGAGCTCTACTCTATAACTGACTGAACACTGATCCATCATACGGGGTAACTGTGCCACTCCGAGCTGGGTTATTACACCGGAACTCTGTCTTCATGTGCACCTATGTACAGGACCCTGCTCCTTCTACATCTAAGGAGCTCTACTATATAACTGACTGACCACTGATCCATCATACGGGGTAACTGTCCCACTCCGAGCTGGGTTATTACACCGGAGCTCTGTCTTCATGTGCACCTATGTACAGGACCCTGATCCTTCTACATCTAAGGAGCTCTACTATATAACTGACTGACCACTGATCCATCATACGGGGTAACTGTCCCACTCCGAGCTGGGTAATTACACCGGAACTCTGTCTTCATGTGCACCTATGTACAGGACCCTGCTCCTTCTACATCTAAGGAGCTCTACTATATAACTGACTGACCACTGATCCATCATACGGGGTAACTGTCCCACTCCGAGCTGGGTTATTACACCAGAACTCTGTCTTCATGTGCACCTATGTACAGGACCCTGCTCCTTCTACATCTAAGGAGCTCTACTATATAACTGACTGAACACTGATCCATCATACGGGGTAACTGTCCCAGTCCGAGCTGGGTTATTACACCGGAACTCTGTCTTCATGTGCACCTATGTACAGGACCCTGCTCCTTCTACATCTAAGGAGCTCTACTATATAACTGACTGACTACTGATCCATCATACGGGGTAACTGTCCCACTCCGAGCTGGGTAATTACACCAGAACTCTGTCTTCATGTGCACCTATGTACAGGACCCTGCTCCTTCTACATCTAAGGAGCTCTACTATATAACTGACTGACCACTGATCCATCATACGGGGTAACTGTCCCACTCCGAGCTGGGTTATTACACCGGAGCTCTGTCTTCATGTGCACCTATGTACAGGACCCTGCTCCTTCTACATCTAAGGAGCTCTACTATATAACTGACTGACCACTGATCCATCATACGGGGTAACTGTCCCACTCCGAGCTGGGTTATTACACCAGAACTCTGTCTTCATGTGCACCTATGTACAGGACCCTGCTCCTTCTACATCTAAGGAGCTCTACTATATAACTGACTGAACACTGATCCATCATACGGGGTAACTGACCCACTCTGAGCTGGGTTATTACACCAGAACTCTGTCTTCATGTGCACCTAGGTACAGGACCCTGCTCCTTCTACATCTAAGGAGCTCTACTATATAACTGACTGACCACTGATCCATCATACAGGGTAACTGTCCCAGTCCGAGCTGGGTTATTACACCGGAGCTCTGTCTTCATGTGCACCTATGTACAGGACCCTGCTCCTTCTACATCTAAGGAGCTCTACTATATAACTGACTGACCACTGATCCATCATACGGGGTAACTGTCCCACTCCGAGCTGGGTTATTACACCGGAACTCTGTCTTCATGTGCACCTATGTACAGGACCCTGCTCCTTCTACATCTAAGGAGCTCTACTATATAACTGACTGAACACTGATCCATCATACGGGGTAACTGTCCCACTCCGAACTGGGTTATTACACCGGAGCTCTGTCTTCATGTGCATCTATGTACAGGACCCTGCTCCTTCTACATCTAAGGAGCTCTACTATATAACTGACTGAACACTGATTCATCATACGGGGTAACTGGCCCACTCCGAGCTGGGTTATTACACCGGAGCTCTGTCTTCATGTGCACCTATGTACAGGACCCTGCTCCTTCTAAATGTAAGGAGCTCTACTATATAACTGACTGAACACTGATCCATCATACGGGGTAACTGTCCCACTCTGAGCTGGGTTATTACACCTGAACTCTGTCTTCATGTGCACCTATGTACAGGATCCTGCTCCTTCTACATCTAAGGAGCTCTACTATATAACTGACTAAACACTGATCCATCATACGGGGTAACTGTCCCACTCCGAGCTGGGTTATTACACCTGGGCTCTGTCTTCATGTGCATCTATGTACAGGACCCTGCTCCTTCTACATCTAAGGAGCTCTACTATATAACTGACTGACCACTGATCCATCATACGGGGTAACTGTCCCAGTCCGAGCTGGGTTATTACACCGGAACTCTGTCTTCATGTGCACCTATGTACAGGACCCTGCTCCTTCTACATCTAAGGAGCTCTACTATATAACTGACTGACCACTGATCCATCATACGGGGTAACTGTCCCACTCCGAGCTGGGTTATTACACCAGAACTCTGTCTTCATGTGCACCTATGTACAGGACGCTGCTCCTTCTACATCTAAGGAGCTCTACTATATAACTGACTGAACACTGATCCATCATACGGGGTAACTGTCCCACTCCGAGCTGGGTTATTACACCAGAACTCTGTCTTCATGTGCACCTATGTACAGGACCCTGCTCCTTCTACATCTAAGGAGCTCTACTATATAACTGACTGAACACTGATCCATCATACGGGGTAACTGTCCCACTCCGAGCTGGGTTATTACACCGGAGCTCTGTCTTCATGTGCCCCTATCTACAGGATCCTGCTCCTTCTACATCTAAGGAGCTCTACTATATAACTGACTGACTACTGATCCATCATACGGGGTAACTGTCCCACTCCGAGCTGGGTAATTACACCAGAACTCTGTCTTCATGTGCACCTAGGTACAGGACCCTGCTCCTTCTACATCTATGGAGCTCTACTATATAACTGACTGAACACTGATCCATCATACGGGGTAACTGTCCCACTCTGAGCTGGGTTATTACACCGGAACTCTGTCTTCATGTGCACCTATGTACAGGATCCTGCTCCTTCTACATCTAAGGAGCTCTACTATATAACTGACTGAACACTGATCCATCATACGGGGTAACTGTCCCACTCCGAGCTGGGTTATTACACCGGAACTCTGTCTTCATGTGCACCTATGTACAGGACCTGCTCCTTCTACATCTAAGGAGCTCTACTATATAACTGACTGAACACTGATCCATCATACGGGGTAACTGTCCCACTCTGAGCTGGGTTATTACACCGGAACTCTGTCTTCATGTGCGCCTATGTACAGGACCCTGCTCCTTCTACATCTAAGGAGCTCTACTATATAACTGACTGACTACTGATCCATCATACGGGGTAACTGTCCCACTCTGAGCTGGGTTATTACACCGGAACTCTGTCTTCATGTGCGCCTATGTACAGGACCCTGCTCCTTCTACATCTAAGGAGCTCTACTATATAACTGACTGACCATTGATCCATCATACGGGGTAACTGTCCCACTCCGAGCTGGGTTATTACACCAGAACTCTGTCTTCATGTGCACCTATGTACAGGACCCTGCTCCTTCTACATCTAAGGAGCTCTACTCTATAACTGACTGAACACTGATCCATCATACGGGGTAACTGTGCCACTCCGAGCTGGGTTATTACACCGGAACTCTGTCTTCATGTGCACCTATGTACAGGACCCTGCTCCTTCTACATCTAAGGAGCTCTACTATATAACTGACTGACCACTGATCCATCATACGGGGTAACTGTCCCACTCCGAGCTGGGTTATTACACCGGAGCTCTGTCTTCATGTGCACCTATGTACAGGACCCTGATCCTTCTACATCTAAGGAGCTCTACTATATAACTGACTGACCACTGATCCATCATACGGGGTAACTGTCCCACTCCGAGCTGGGTAATTACACCGGAACTCTGTCTTCATGTGCACCTATGTACAGGACCCTGCTCCTTCTACATCTAAGGAGCTCTACTATATAACTGACTGACCACTGATCCATCATACGGGGTAACTGTCCCACTCCGAGCTGGGTTATTACACCAGAACTCTGTCTTCATGTGCACCTATGTACAGGACCCTGCTCCTTCTACATCTAAGGAGCTCTACTATATAACTGACTGAACACTGATCCATCATACGGGGTAACTGTCCCAGTCCGAGCTGGGTTATTACACCGGAACTCTGTCTTCATGTGCACCTATGTACAGGACCCTGCTCCTTCTACATCTAAGGAGCTCTACTATATAACTGACTGACTACTGATCCATCATACGGGGTAACTGTCCCACTCCGAGCTGGGTAATTACACCAGAACTCTGTCTTCATGTGCACCTATGTACAGGACCCTGCTCCTTCTACATCTAAGGAGCTCTACTATATAACTGACTGACCACTGATCCATCATACGGGGTAACTGTCCCACTCCGAGCTGGGTTATTACACCGGAGCTCTGTCTTCATGTGCACCTATGTACAGGACCCTGCTCCTTCTACATCTAAGGAGCTCTACTATATAACTGACTGACCACTGATCCATCATACGGGGTAACTGTCCCACTCCGAGCTGGGTTATTACACCAGAACTCTGTCTTCATGTGCACCTATGTACAGGACCCTGCTCCTTCTACATCTAAGGAGCTCTACTATATAACTGACTGAACACTGATCCATCATACGGGGTAACTGTCCCACTCTGAGCTGGGTTATTACACCAGAACTCTGTCTTCATGTGCACCTAGGTACAGGACCCTGCTCCTTCTACATCTAAGGAGCTCTACTATATAACTGACTGACCACTGATCCATCATACAGGGTAACTGTCCCAGTCCGAGCTGGGTTATTACACCGGAGCTCTGTCTTCATGTGCACCTATGTACAGGACCCTGCTCCTTCTACATCTAAGGAGCTCTACTATATAACTGACTGACCACTGATCCATCATACGGGGTAACTGTCCCACTCCGAGCTGGGTTATTACACCGGAACTCTGTCTTCATGTGCACCTATGTACAGGACCCTGCTCCTTCTACATCTAAGGAGCTCTACTATATAACTGACTGAACACTGATCCATCATACGGGGTAACTGTCCCACTCCGAACTGGGTTATTACACCGGAGCTCTGTCTTCATGTGCATCTATGTACAGGACCCTGCTCCTTCTACATCTAAGGAGCTCTACTATATAACTGACTGAACACTGATTCATCATACGGGGTAACTGGCCCACTCCAAGCTGGGTTATTACACCGGAGCTCTGTCTTCATGTGCACCTATGTACAGGACCCTGCTCCTTCTAAATGTAAGGAGCTCTACTATATAACTGACTGAACACTGATCCATCATACGGGGTAACTGTCCCACTCTGAGCTGGGTTATTACACCTGAACTCTGTCTTCATGTGCACCTATGTACAGGATCCTGCTCCTTCTACATCTAAGGAGCTCTACTATATAACTGACTAAACACTGATCCATCATACGGGGTAACTGTCCCACTCCGAGCTGGGTTATTACACCTGGGCTCTGTCTTCATGTGCATCTATGTACAGGACCCTGCTCCTTCTACATCTAAGGAGCTCTACTATATAACTGACTGACCACTGATCCATCATACGGGGTAACTGTCCCAGTCCGAGCTGGGTTATTACACCGGAACTCTGTCTTCATGTGCACCTATGTACAGGACCCTGCTCCTTCTACATCTAAGGAGCTCTACTATATAACTGACTGACCACTGATCCATCATACGGGGTAACTGTCCCACTCCGAGCTGGGTTATTACACCAGAACTCTGTCTTCATGTGCACCTATGTACAGGACCCTGCTCCTTCTACATCTAAGGAGCTCTACTATATAACTGACTGAACACTGATCCATCATACGGGGTAACTGTCCCACTCTGAGCTGGGTTATTACACCAGAACTCTGTCTTCATGTGCACCTAGGTACAGGACTCTGCTCCTTCTACATCTAAGGAGCTCTACTATATAACTGACTGACCACTGATCCATCATACAGGGTAACTGTCCCAGTCCGAGCTGGGTTATTACACCGGAGCTCTGTCTTCATGTGCACCTATGTACAGGACCCTGCTCCTTCTACATCTAAGGAGCTCTACTATATAACTGACTGACCACTGATCCATCATACGGGGTAACTGTCCCACTCCGAGCTGGGTTATTACACCGGAACTCTGTCTTCATGTGCACCTATGTACAGGACCCTGCTCCTTCTACATCTAAGGAGCTCTACTATATAACTGACTGAACACTGATCCATCATACGGGGTAACTGTCCCACTCCGAGCTGGGTTATTACACCGGAGCTCTGTCTTCATGTGCATCTATGTACAGGACCCTGCTCCTTCTACATCTAAGGAGCTCTACTATATAACTGACTGAACACTGATTCATCATACGGGGTAACTGGCCCACTCCGAGCTGGGTTATTACACCGGAGCTCTGTCTTCATGTGCACCTATGTACAGGACCCTGCTCCTTCTAAATGTAAGGAGCTCTACTATATAACTGACTGAACACTGATCCATCATACGGGGTAACTGTCCCACTCTGAGCTGGGTTATTACACCTGAACTCTGTCTTCATGTGCACCTATGTACAGGATCCTGCTCCTTCTACATCTAAGGAGCTCTACTATATAACTGACTAAACACTGATCCATCATACGGGGTAACTGTCCCACTCCGAGCTGGGTTATTACACCTGGGCTCTGTCTTCATGTGCATCTATGTACAGGACCCTGCTCCTTCTACATCTAAGGAGCTCTACTATATAACTGACTGACCACTGATCCATCATACGGGGTAACTGTCCCAGTCCGAGCTGGGTTATTACACCGGAACTCTGTCTTCATGTGCACCTATGTACAGGACCCTGCTCCTTCTACATCTAAGGAGCTCTACTATATAACTGACTGACCACTGATCCATCATATGGGGTAACTGTCCCAGTCCGAGCTGGGTTATTACACCGGAGCTCTGTCTTCATGTGCACCTATGTACTTGACCCTGCTCCTTCTAAATGTAAGGAGCTCTACTATATAACTGACTGAACACTGATCCATCATACAGGGTAACTGTCCCACTCCGAGCTGGGTTATTACACCGGAACTCTGTCTTCATGTGCACCTATGTACAGGACCCTGCTCCTTCTACATCTAAGGAGCTCTACTATATAACTGACTGACTACTGATCCATCATACGGGGTAACTGTCCCACTCCGAGCTGGGTTATTACACCGGAGCTCTGTCTTCATGTGCACCTATGTGCAGGACCCTGCTCCTTCTACATCTAAGGAGCTCTACTATATAACTGACTGACCACTGATCCATCATATGGGGTAACTGTCCCAGTCCGAGCTGGGTTATTACACCGGAGCTCTGTCTTCATGTGCACCTATGTACAGGACCCTGCTCCTTCTACATCTAAGGAGCTCTACTATATAACTGACTGACCACTGATCCATCATACGGGGTAACTGTCCCAGTCCGAGCTGGGTTATTACACCGGAACTCTGTATTCATGTGCACCTATGTACAGGACCCTGCTCCTTCTACATCTAAGGAGCTCTACTATATAACTGACTGACCACTGATCCATCATACGGGGTAACTGTGCCACTCCACGCTGGGTTATTACACCGGAACTCTGTCTTCATGTGCACCTATGTACAGGACGCTGCTCCTTCTAAATCTAAGGAGCTCTACTATATAACTTACTGAACACTGATCCATCATACGGGGTAACTGTCCCAGTCCGCGCTGGGTTATTACACCGGAACTCTGTCTTCATGTGCACCTATGTACAGGACCCTGTTCCTTCTACATCTAAGGAGCTCTACTATATAACTGACTGAACACTGATCCATCATACGGGGTAACTGTCCCACTCCGAGCTGGGTTATTACACCAGAACTCTGTCTTCATGTGCACCTATGTACAGGACCCTGCTCCTTCTACATCTAAGGAGCTCTACTATATAACTGGCTGACCACTGATCCATCATACGGGGTAACTGTCCCACTCCAAACTGGGTTATTACACCCGAACTCTGTCTTCATGTGCACCTATGTACAGGACCCTGCTCCTTCTACATCTAAGGAGCTCTACTATATAACTGACTGAACACTGATCCAACCCCTCAGTCCAACAAAATGGTGTATTTCACTTTTCCACCTATGCAAACATTCTGGGAACCCAAACTTATTTGACATACTGCTTATGTTTTTACTGATAAATGTAATCTATGTTTTATTGTCAATCTAGCTCATATTGTTATCATACTGTAAATGTACTTTATAAAATAATATGTGTAAAGATATATGTGTACTACTTATATATTACTCACTGACACCCAGAGCTGCTCATTTCCCCATTTTTATTTGTTTTTATCCAGTTGACGCCAACAAGAAACTGCCATTCTCCCCCTTGTGTGTTGTATACTAGTGTATTGGGGGTCAGTAGTAGCAGCTCCCCTTATGCCAGGAGAGCGACATTAATATATTATAAGTAAATACTATTGCAGGGATTTTATTGGAGGGTTCACAACATGCAATGGTTATTACAGTCAATGGTGCAGAGGATCAGCTACAGATGTTTCGCCTCTCTGGTCTTTAACAAGATAAATGTATAAAAAACACTTATTACATTCAGTAATGTCCTCACATGTAATTATATTGGGGGGATTCAATTGGTTCCTGCACATCCGATCTCCCATCTAAAGTGACAGAAGTCATAATTTAAATGTTAATTTTTTATATTACACTGATGGGTATGGATCATTGGGTGGATCCACAAGCATTAGGTCAACATGCAAGAAGGTCGACATGACTAAAGGTTGACATGCAGTAAGGTTGACATGACTGAAGTTGACATGGGTTAGGTTGACAAGTCATTAGGTCTACACAAACATTTTGTCGACATGCTGAAGGTCAACATTCAAAAAGGTCCACATGGGGTTTTTCCACTTTTTTGTCACAAATTTCAAAACAATCGACATGGGCACTGAAACAAAGCACCACGTCCCCTTGTCCCCTCTCTGCTGGTCACCGACAATCTAATGATGTGGCGATTATAAAGATTGACACTCAGGTCCCTTATATATATATACGCATTCGGGAGGAAGTGGGTGGGAGCTGACATCTGTTGATATCAGCTGCCTGCTTCCCATGAATCCTGGGCATTCTCATTGGTGAGTACCTAGAGGGCAGTGATACAAGGGAGCTTGTGAAACACATTATACATTTATTCCCTCAGAGCATGTAAATGACTGCTGTCCAGTGTGACTCCTCTGATGTCTAACTAAATTACTCTTACTGGTAAAACACTTGCTGCATTCTGAGCAACTAAATGGTTTCTCTCCTGTGTGAATCCTCTGATGTTCAACAAGGACGGACTTCTGGGTAAAACACTTGGTGCATTCAGAACACTTGAATGGTTTCTCTCCTGTGTGAATCCTCTGATGTATAACAAGGGCGGACTTCTGGGTAAAACACTTGGTGCATTCAGAACACTTGAATGGTTTCTCTCCTGTGTGACTCCTCTGATGGTCGACAAGATTTGACTTTTTTATAAAACACTTGCTGCATTCTGAGCAACTAAATGGTTTCTCTCCTGTGTGACTTCTCTGATGTGTGAGAAGCGCTGATTTACATGTAAAGCGTTTGTCACACTCAGAGCACAGATGTGGTCTCTCTCCTGTGTGACTCTCACCTGTGTGACTCTTCTGATGAATGAGAAGCGCTGATTTATATGTAAAGCATTTGTCACACTCAGAGCACAGATGTGGTCTCTCACCTGTGTGACTCTGCTGATGTGTGAGAAGCTGTGATTTATATGTAAAGCATTTGTCACACTCAGAGCACAGATGTGGTCTCTCACCTGTGTGACTCCTCTGATGTGTGAGAAGCTGTGATTTACATGTAAAGCATTTGTCACACTCAGAGCACAGATGTGGTCTCTCTCCTGTGTGACTCCTCTGATGGATAAGAAGATATGATTTACGTGTAAAGCATTTGTCACATTCAGAGCACAGATGTGGTCTCTCTCCTGTGTGACTCCTCTGATGGATGAGGAGCGCTGATTTACATGTAAAGCATTTGTCACACTCAGAGCACAGATGTGGTCTCTCTCCTGTGTGACTCCTCTGATGGATGAGGAGCGCTGATTTACATGTAAAGCATTTGTCACACTCAGAGCACAGATGTGGTCTCTCTCCTGTCAGACTCATCATGTGTTAGATGAGAAACAAATTAGCTTCAGAAGGTTTCTCCTATGCAGAAAATGAGAATCGCTTTAGTGACTCCTCCAGAGGTGTAAGAAGAAATGATGTCTGTAGGTGACTTGATCTGAGAACAATGTATCTTTCTGAAGTGTCTTGTTAATGAAAGTCTTGTTACTTATTTGTCCTGAAAGAAAATACATATACAATTAAAATTAAATATAACAGGTAATTCTACTATACAGTTTTATAATGTACATTTATATGCACTAACTCATATGACCCAGGCATTTATCATTGTTTTTATATATGTATGTCACCAAATTGCTATATCCCTATTTCCAGCCATTTTTGCAGCTTGGAGACCTCTATCATCCTGCAGCAGTTACTGATACTGAGTATAATACCCAGTCATATATGCAGCATGGAGACCTCTATCACCCTGCAGCAGATACTGATACTGAGTATAATACCCGGTCATATGTGGAGCATGGAAACCTCTATCATCCTGCAGCAGATACTGATACTGAGTATAATACCCAGTCATAAGTGCCGCATGGAGACCTCTAACATCCTGTAGCAGATTCTGATACTGAGTATAATACACAATCTATTGAGGCTTTTATAGGAATTTTATAATCCCATTCTCTGACCTGAGGGTGTGCATTACTCACTTCCTGTCAGGGGCTGGTTGGTAGAGAAGTGTGAGCAGGGACAGTTAGGGGAGGTGTGTGAGCAGGGACAGTTAGGGGAGGTGTGTGAGCTGGGGAAGTTAGGAGAGGAGTGTGAGCAGGGGTAGTTAGGAGAGGAGTGTGAGCAGGGACAGTTAGGAGAGGAGTGAGAGCAGGGACAGTTAGGAGAGGAGTGTGAGCAGGGACAGTTAGGAGAGGAGTGTGAGCAGGGGCAGTTAGGAGAGGAGTGTAAGCAGGGGCAGTTCAGAGAAGAGTGTGAGCTGGGGTAGTTAGGAGAGGAGTCAAACCATTGGTAGTAAGTAGAGGAGTGTAAGCAGGGGTATTAAATAGAGTAGTGTAAACAGGAACAGTTAGCAGAGGAGTGTGAACAAGGGAAGTTAGGTGAGGAGTGTGAGCAGGGGTAGTTAGGAGAGGAGTGTGAGCAGGGGAATTTAAGAGAGGAGTGTGAGCAGCGGCAATTAGAAAAGGAGTGTGATCAGGGGCAGTTAACATAGGAGTCTGAGCAGGGGAGTTTAAGAGAGGAGTGTGAGCAAGGGCAGTTAGAAGAGGAGTGTGAGCAGGGGCAGTTAGGAGAGTAGTGTGAGCAGGGCTGGTTAGGAGAAAAGTGTGAGCAGGACAGTTAGGAGAGGAGTGTGATCAGGGCTGTTTAGGAGAGGAGTGTGTGCTGGGGCAGTTAGGAGAGGAATATGAGCAGGGGCAGTTAGGAGAGGAGTATGAGCAGGGGCAGCTAGGAGAGGAGTGTGAGCAGGGATAGTTATGGGAAGAGTGTGAGCAGGTGTAGTTAGGAGAGGAGTGTGAGCAAGGGCAGTTAGGAGAGGAGTGTGAGCAAGGGCAGTTAGGAGAGGTGTGTGAGCAGGTGCAGTTAGGAGAGGAGTGTGAGCAGGGTAGTTAGGAGAGGAGTGTGAGCAGGGGTAGTTAGTAGAGGAGTGTGGGCAGGTGGAGTTAGGAGAGGAGTGTGAGCAGGAGTAGTTAGGAGAGGAGTGTGGGCAGGTGCAGTTAGGAGAGGAGTGTGAGCAGGGGTAGTTAGGAGAGGAGTGTGGGCAGGTGTAGTTAGGAGAGGAGTGTGAGCAGGTGTAGTTAGGAGAGGAGTGTGAGCAGGTGCAGTTAGAAGAATGTGAGCAGGGGTAGTTAGGAGAGGAGGAGAGGAGTGTGAGCAGGGGTAGTTAGGAGAGGAGTGTGAGCAGGGGTAGTTAGGAGAGGAGTCTGAGCAGGGGTAGTTAGGAGAGGAGTGTGAGCAGGGGCAGTTAGGAGAGGAGTTTGAGCAGGGGCAGTTAGGAGAGGAGTGTGCCTAACAATACTAACTACTTACCTCATCAGGACATGACTGCATGTGGCTTACATACTAATTAGGCATGTTGCAGCTGCTTACTAACCGGATGATACTGGCATAAGCTACTAAGCACTTTGGTGCCGTTATATAGATGATATTGTGTTGATTTGGTATGGCGAAAGACAGCTGCTGGAAGAATTCCTAACAAATCTCAACACCAACAACCTCAATCTAAGGCTCACATCTGAAATTAGTGACACTGAGATCTCATTCCTGGACCTCAAGATCTATAAAGGCATCAGTGGCAAGATTGAGACTAAATTATTCAGAAAGATTACGGCAACCAACAGCGTTTTACACCAAACTAGCCATCATTTTCCACCTACGGTAGAAAATATCCCCAAAGGGGAATTCCTTAGGCTACGAAGAAATCTCTGTGATGACACTGTATATAAACATCAATGTAAGGAACTTACACAAAGACTGAAGGATCGGGGGTACAGCAACAGATCATTAAAGAGAGCACAGAAGTCCACCAATGCTAATAATAGGGGTACTCTCATTTTCAAACCAGACGGACCCACTGGGCAGGAAGAATCAAATGAATCTAAACCATGACTCATAACCAATTTCAGTCAACAATGGAGATCCATCAAACAATGTCTACAGAAATTCTGGCATGTTCTATTATCGGACGAGGATTTGACAAAGATCATTGGCACTGACGTTGCCATCAGTTGGAGGCAATCACCTAATTTGAGAGACGATCTGGTGACCAGCCACTATACAAGAACCAAACCAAGAACTCCAGTGCTTTTGGGTTTCTACCCATGTGGTGTGTGTAAAGCATGTCAATACATGCTGAGGACAAAGGAAATACATGACAGATACGGTAGTTGTAAGAAAATCAACCACTACATCAACTGCCATACAAAAGGCATGATCTACTGCATAACATGCTAGTGTGGGTCCCAATATGTAGGCATGACCAGCCGCATGTTAAAACAACGCATCGTGGAGCACATAGGAACTATTAGAAATGCGGGTACAGATGTGGCCAGATTCAAACAACTGACATCTGTAGCCCAACATTTTTATTACAAACACAAAGGAGATTTGAGTTATTTCAAGGCATATGGCCTTGAAGTACAGTAATTCACCTGGGCATTAGAGGAGGAGATCTCACAACCAAACTCTTGATGAGAGAGAGTTTTTGGACATTTACGCTCAACACCTTGGTTCCCAATGGCATGAATGAATACATCAACTTTAATTCCTTCTTGTGACCTCACTGCCATGCCCAATCTTCGCCTTTTCTTTTGAAATAAAAACAAAAGTCTTCTATATTATATATTTTTTCATCGAGAGTCCTTAACTTAAACAACACCAACAATAATTTTTCTCTATACCCTTCAGATCATGAGGATATATTATCTCACATTTATACATATCTAAATGAACATCACTATCTATAATTTCCCTATGGACTAGGTTCCAGAACCTACGATTAATGTATGAGTACAACTGTAAAGATACAATGCAATAATTATTGTCACCCACTATTACAAATCTCAAACAACTAGGACAATCAATGTCCCTTTAATACATTAAATCCTTTCCGGTTGTACAACCCTAATCCTGGCCTACCACTATAACCACTAAATGAATTCCTTATAAAATATACCTCCAGCTTTCCTTGGAAGATCCTCTCAATAAACCATCTTTAAATTCTTTAAAATGTTCAATGAAAATAAACCAATAAACTTACAAAAATATTAAAATATAAGGTACTTGTGAGTTATCTGGACGCCCGATTTTTTGATTGTATGCCTTAAGTTAAGGCATACAATCAGATGCGATGCGATGTGATATCGCATCGCATCGCATCGCATCGCATGCGATATCGGATGCGATGACCCGATTTTTCCATAGGAATCAATGTTAAAATGATTCCTATGGAAAAAGGGGTCCTTTTCATACCCCTACTATCCAAGTGGGCATGGAGTTGGATATAAACCTGTGGCGAGCGTAGCGAGCCACCGAGCCCGAAGCGTGGCGAGCGAAGCGAGCCCCGCGAGGGGACGGTATTCCGTGTCCGCTCGCCACGCTTCGGGCTCGGTGGCTCGCTACGCTCGCCACAGGTTTATATCCAACTCCATGCCCACTTGGATAGTAGGGGTATGAAAAGGACCCCTTTTTCCCATTGAATTCCATGTTAAAATGGACTCAGTCCATTTTAACATTGATTCCTATGGAAAAATCGGGTCATCGCATCGCATCGCATCGCATCGCATCCGATGGTCGCATGCGATGCGATGCGATGTGCCCGATCCGACCCGATTTTCAAATCGGGCGTCCGGATAACTCACATGTACCAAATATAAATATATTAAAAACAATAATAGTTTAAAAATAATTGTAAATTAATATCCATAAAGTCCTAGATGTTCCATCTTTTTGTATGTTGCCGTTGTGGGGAGAAGAATAAATATTACTCACTTTTTTCTGAATATTCTATATCTATTTGTTTTAATTTTATATTTCCCATCATTCATCTCTCTTTCTTCTCGTCTATTTTTACACCTAATATATGCAGGTATCAATTATCATGGTTGTCTCTGTATAATGATTTAAAATATCAAAAGCAATTTAAGTTTAAGAAGGATAAAATTCCCTAGATGTTCCATGTATATTATAATGCTTGGAGGGAGGACTAAAGTTCATTCACCTTCCTCTAAATATTTTATTTTTATACTTATTCATCTAACTTTATATTTCCTCTTTCCCTTTTTTCATTGTTACACCCAATCAATGTAGTTATTAATTATCATGGTTATCTTTATATCTTTTTCTCCATACATTACCAGTATTTAAGGACAATAGTGACACTATTTGATAAATATCTTTTATGGTTTATTGTTATTGTTATCGTAATAATTCTCTTCAATATCTAAAGGTCTTCATAAGCTTTTTTAATTTAATATATTGCCAATTATGCTACAATATTTAAAATTCATTAAACACTTAAATTGTTTATTTATTATTTTTCAGTTTTTCTGTTTTTCTTAATGTGTGATATATATGTTTATGAACATTGATTTCACAGACAATACCTTCATTTATGTGATAAAGTATTTAATCCAGCCCAATAGGGTATTAATTTGGACACAGAACTCCAATAAATTAATTAATTATTAAATTACCGGCTAAAACCTTGAGCTATAAAATCACAATTTTTTCTGTGGCTCCAACAGGATGTGATCAAGCCCCTGGGATGGGCGAAACGCTTCTTCCGTGCCACCTGGTTATCTGTACTACACCCCTGATGCACTAAACTGTAGACCGGCTTTCTGACTGACAGTGTTCGCAAAAGCCGCTACAAGTACCCAGCGCCTGCTGCCCGACTGCTGCTACACTTGGGTTGATGGGAGGAAGCAAGAATCACCCCGTTGCACCCTATTCACGCCAACCAGAGGTTCTCCTATGTGGGTCAAAGCGGCTGCCAATACCCGCTACATGCTGCCCAACTGCTGCTGCGCTCCTCTGAAGGAAGTCAGGACACAGCACTAAGCCTGGCGATCCCTGAACATACGCTGGCTAGAGACCCCTGGATGTGAAGTGATTACTACAAACAGATAAGAGAGAAAAAGCTATTTGAAATAAATGTACTGCACAATTAATCTTTAATATTTATTTTCCGCTTAAATCCTCTCTCACTCACGGGGACGGCTATACATTTCCCTGCACTGCTCTATGAGCATCAGTGCTTTTTAGGCTTGGTATACGTAAGCAGCAGAAGGATTCTAGTGGCCAAACTGTATTTCTGTCTTATATGCCCGGCTTTCTCCCCTACCCTACCTAAACAATCGTCCTCTGACTCATGATGATTGAGGTTACAGGGAGCAATTGAAGGCAGATATAGACACTTTACTATCCTAAAACCAGAACTCTCTCTTGGTAAAATACTATCTATGTGTCTACTTTATCTCCTTAGCCTTTATCTCTCTAAACTACAATCTCCGTTTAGTCTTCTCTCATTCGCTGGTATGGCATGGTGAAAGGCTGCTCTGCTGTAACTACGCAACAGCCAAAACCAGATACCGTCTACAGGAACAGCAGAAAGACCTTTCCTCGGGCCAATTTCAGGCAATACATTATCTCTCCCCTGTTCTCTCATCGATCATGCACTATACATCTATAGATGATGGGTGAGAAATCAGATATTGTAGCCACTCTTTGTTTCTCTTTTCTGCATCTGTGAAGGGGCTATGAATTATTACAGTGTGCCTGGGTACCTATATATGCTCTAAAAATTGATACAAAATTGTTACAGCATCGTTACAAAGTATGAACAGCATTGCTAGCATTGTTTCCTTTGAACATTGCCATATTTCTAGTACGTAATTAGACTAACTCAAACGTTAACCTCTGAGACAAACGGATATTGGAATTCTTACTTTGGTTTGAGCAACGGTCAGTTTTTGCAAACTGGTAAATGAAATCGTTGGTGTGTTATTTTGTACACCCTTGAAAGCAGACGTTTGGGTGTAATTCAGTCCTGTACTTTGCTAATTTTGAGCTTATCAAAAATTCTTCTCTGCTTAGTTATTTGACAATTTAGTCACTGCATTCAGGGGTGTGGTCTAGTATCCCCGCCTGTGGCGGGAGAATTGCCTTTTAAACCAGTGTTTGTATGTTTTGTGTGTCTTTCTTTGTATCTCATGTTCTGAGATCACCTTATCTTATAAATAGATTTGATTAAAAGTTAAGTTTTAAATTGATTAATTACTCATTGACCTTACAGTATAACTTTGACAGATCATTATTTGTCTTAAGTGTGCATCCAAAAAAGAGTCTTCCTTTTCTACCTGTTTTGTATAAGCTAATAACCTCCTGCTGATTGTATATTGGATGATCTATTAACTATTTCTGAAACAGCTCACTGCATTTATTCATTGCTGGGAGCCCACCTGAAGCTATACATCTAATGTCATTGAGAATTCAGGCTGATTAGGTATTTTGTTACCAAGTATTGTTAGTATATTTACATGTCCTTTTACATTTATGTTGATTTTTTAAAATGAATTTACAAAAGTCTTCTTAACTAAATAGTGTGTCCTGTATCCTTGTGATCAGCATGGGGTACAATTCAAATACATATCAACCCATCAGATCAGTGTAACCCCCCCCCCCTTTGTATTTTAGAAACTCTGCATTTAGAGCTGTGGTGGGCTCTTGTTACACTAGCAGCAGCTGGATTGAATGAATTTTATGTAGGGTACATACCAGAAAGATTTGGCCTCAAAACAACCAATATAGATACAAGCTCGACGATAGATGTAAACTGGGCATATTTTGGGCCATTTCATATCCGATTCTGATCCGATGCACAGCCCCTTGGGTCATTTGGTCATTTTCAGAGCCTTCTTGCAGCAGGTAGGATTTGAAAATGACCCCTTCAAGTGGGTACTGTTAGGGAGCAGATCATTGGCCTTATTCTAGTTCACTCTTTCTGACAAAATCCTTCTTAGATGGACAAAACCATGTGCACTGCAGGGGGGCAGATGTAAAATGTGCAGAGATAATTATATTTGGGAGAGTTATTTTGTTTCTGTGCAGGGTAAATACTGGCTGCATTTTTTTTACACTGCAATATAGATCTCACTTTGAAGTAAAACCCCACCCAAATGTAATTCTCTCTGCACAGGTAACATCTGCCCCACCTACAGTGCACATGGTTTTGTCCATCTAAGAAGGAATTTGTCAGAAAGAGTGAACCAAAATAACCCCCCATATGCAGATTGTGCGCTGATCATGTGCATCTGCAAATCGCAAGACAATCGTGTGATCATTTTACGATCTGTTACCGATCTCAATCGTTCTGGTGTGTACCAGGCATAAGACACTGATTACAATCAATAGATCCCTGAACAGCACCTGGGTTATAAGAGAGTGGATGCAACCCTAGGGTTCCACCACCCTCTACCTTCCATTACTGCTGATACATTACTGGTTTATACACTGTCACTGACCGACTATAAATGCCCATTCATATATTTACACATTTATTAGGAAGTCACAGTAATTTACAGTAATTTACTGTATACCAATATACTGTTTTCCCATACAATAATATACTGCAATATCTAGAAGTTTTTTTGCAGTGTATTATTTATCCATAGACATTAAAAATATAGGGGGGTATTCAATCCAGCATCACGACTTTCATGCTAGCCCTTCAGCCATGACCCGGTCCAGTTGTCGGGGGGCTTGACGTCAGGTCGACTGGCGGGATTCATTGTCCCATCTGCCTATTGCCAAAAAAGGGGCATGGCCATGAGAAACAGCCAGAAATCATTGAGCTGCAGCCGGAGCTCGACGATTCCAGGCCGTTCTCGGCAGAATGAGCCTGACTGCTTGTAAAGTTTGGCCCGTTCTGTCAAGATCCCTGTTCAATGCTGCCAGGGAAGACAGCATTGAGTAGGACCCCGCTGATATTTCCCCCATCGGAAATACCCCCCATAGACTAATATATAATAATAAGACAATATCTGTACAATAATATCTACAGAGGTTTGTTAATGTAGCTTGTTCTTATGTATAATATAATTACCTTTCCCTGGAGATCCTTCCTCTGTCTCTCTCTTACTCCTCCGTCCTCCCAGCTCTCCAACCAGTAACTGATCCAGCAGCTCCTCCATCAGCTCCCAGTGGCCTGATACAGCCTATTTATAGTCACTCCTCCCCATCTCTCCCCAGTAGTTCCCAGGATGCCCTGCAGGAATTCTCACACTGAGAGGTGACATGTAAATTAGGGTCACATAACATTAGTATACAGTCATTCACCACAGCAGCTTCTCCTGCCCAGCTCCTTGTCTTGTAAATGAGGTGTAAATATTCCTTAATTGACTTATTACAATGATAAATGCTAATTACACCCTGGCAGGGTAACACCTTGTATTCTAATAAGGTCACAGCAGCCTCTGGGCTCCTGTTATGTCACCAAAGGGACCTTTTGTTTAGGAGTCACCTATTGTCCAGACATAGGGCCTTATTTTGGTTCATTCTTTCTGACAAAATCCTTCTTAGATGGGCAAAACCATGTGCACTGCAGGTGGGGCAGATGTAACTTGTGCAGAGAGAGTTAGATTTGGGTGGGGTTTTACTTCAAAGTGAGATCTATATTGCAGTGTAAAAATAAAGCAGTCAGTATTTTCCCTGCACAGAAACAAAATTACTCACCCAAATCTAATTCTCTCTGCACATGTTACATCTGCCCCCCTGCAGTGCACATGGTTTTGTCCATCTAAGAAGGATTTTGTCAGAAAGAATGAACCAAAATAAGGCCCAGAGAGTCCTCAGGAAGATCTGTTCCACATATCAGCAAGAACTCCAAAATGATTCAATGCTAATAATAACATACATAGACAAAAAAGTAAACAGCACTAATGGACTATAACACAAGTATCCAAAAATAGAAAATGTTTTATTAAACAAGATAATTTATATCACAATGCCACCGGCCGGTGAGACAATTTCATAAGCTTTGTGCACAGAAATGATTAATAACACATGATATCACAGTTACAAATCTAATTCCTAACCTATAACATAAAAGACCAAATACATTAGCTGATTAGCCCACAATATACACCCACTTGGGCTTTGGCAATAGCAGAGGCTTGATGTTTGTTAGTATGGCTGTAGATAATCTACTCAAGGGCACTTTGTTGAACCGCCCCTATATTCGGGGATAAATCACCCAAAGTCACTCCAATTATTAGTATAACTGTGAGTAGTCTACTCCAATATCGCTGTTTTAAATTGTCCCTGTAGGTGGGGATGAATCACCCACAATCACACCAATGCGCAGGGTTAGTATTGTTAAGGCCCCCATACACTACACCGACTTGTCCTAAGGACAAGTCAGCCTAATGTCGGCCCCAACTTCCCCTGAGCTCCCCCGGCAGCTCCTGATATGATTTTGCACTTGATGTGCCATTTTTTACATGTGATAAATCGGATCGATTTATCACATGTAAATCCGGGGATCTGTGGGAGTGCAGTGTCTGGGGTGAGCTTGCAGGCAGGGGGGGGGGGCTTCAGGGTCCATCTGGGGGATCGGGGACCAGAGACCGGAGAGCAGGGTCCAGTCCAGTCCATGTGTGATGCAGAGGGGGTAGTCATCTAGCGACAGGAGAGGTGGCGGGGAGCGGGGTTTGGTCCAGCTGCAGGAGGGGTAGTGGACTAGCGGCAGAAGGACTGGACACTAGGTAGTGGCAGGCGGGGAGCACGGAGCGCACGGCGCATAACAGAGTCCGGGTAGCTGCGAGCGGGGAAACATCCTATTTAAAAGACTGGGTGGGCAGGGCGGTCGCTGATTGGCTGAGCTCTCGGCCAATCAGCGGCCGCCCAGCCTTTTGAATAGAATGTTTCCTATTCTCCCGCTCGCCGCTACCCGGACTCTGTTATGCGTCGTGCGCTCCGTGCTCCCCGCCTGCAGCTGCCGCTACCTAGTCTCCAGTCCTGCTGCCGCTAGCCCACTACTCCTCCTGCAGCTGGACCCCACTCCCCGCCACCTCTCCTGCCGCTAGCTGACTACCCCCTCTGCATCACACATGGACCGGACTGGACCCTGCTCTCCGGTCTCTGGTCCCCGCTCCCCCAGACAAGCTCAATGCCGGTTGCACATAAGATGTATGTGCAGCATGCCCAGGTATTTTCAGGGAAGGTCAATGAGGTCAGCAGGTTGATCAGCCTGATTCTGTCACACAGTTGTGGAAGAGTCAGAATTACTCCCACTTGGAAACATAGGGAAAATCATTGGATGGTGAGGTGCGAATGGATTTGCAGCTGATCGGCGATTGATGATATTTCGCAAGTTGCTTGCAGACTTGGACAGGGCGGGTTATCACTCTGTCTGGGTGCCGACTATCTGATCGCAGTCCTCTGCAAATTCACCCAGCAGCTAGCAGGTCTGAATCAGGCCCAGGGTTAGTAGAAATAGGATGAGACAATTGGATTTGTAGCTGAGTAAAGCGTTTCATCTTTTTGGGGTGTTGTTTGGAAGTCAAATACCCACCAAGGTGCTCAAAGCTTTAGATGCTTGCTATAAAATGTGCTAATAACCCTCACACATTAGATATTCATATAGGATTACACAACTGTTTCCCTCACTAAGATAATGCTTTGTATTTGGCCACACAACAGGCCACAAAGCCTCCTATGCAGTAACCATGGCGATAATAGATACAATAACAACATTGGGTGGGAATGCTGCAAGGAGAATTTACATGCCAAGGAGTGGGGGCTGTGAGAATCCTAATGATGGATGATCCCACCATTATAAATTCGGCTCATGAGGGAGGTTCTGCCATTCATAATAAATGACATATTCTATCTGAGACCGAAAGATAACTGATTGCTGAACAATGTTTCCCCCTAACCCAACTTCTTCATTTTAGGGTGAATTTAAGGTTTTATTGGATGATGCTCCACTTAGCAGATGAAATAAAAGGAAATGTTCTTCTATTTGTACACTGCAGGCCCTGTTATCCTCACATTTTGTCATTTACCTTAATTCACTAACTGGTCACCAGTGTTTTAAGTGGTCCTGGTGAGGTGGTGGAACTTGCTTCCTCCACCTGTCCCCCCCCCACTCCCATATGTCACAGCCAGGTGAGTGCTAGGGTGTTTGGTGCCCCCTGCAAGCTTTATATTTAGAAATGCAGGCTACATAATACCACACCTGATTCAAAGTATGCCCCCCAGTGCAAAGCAACCCAACACCTAAAAAAAATGGAACAGTGCATGCAGGGGTTTCATTCTCTTTGCCAGCGGTTCCATGCACAGTGCCAGGGGTTACATGCTCAGTGCCAGTGATTAAATACATGATTCCAGGGGTTACATGCTCAGTACCATGGGGTACATGCTCTTTTCCAGGGATTACATGCTCAGTGCCAGGGGTTACATGCTCAGTGCCAGTGATTACATACATTGTGCCAGGGGTTACATGCTTAGTGCCAGTGATTAAATACATGATTCCAGGCTTTACATGCTCAGTGCCATGGGTTTCATGCTCTTTTCCAGGGATTACATGCTCAGTGCCAGGGGTTACATGTTTAGTGCCAGGGGTTACATGATCAGTGCCAGGGGTTACATGCTCAGTGCCAGTGATTACATACATTGTGCCAGGGGTTACATGCTCAGTGCCAGTGATTAAATACATGATTCCAGGGGTTACATGCTCAGTGCCATGGGTTTCATGCTCTTTTCCAGGGATTACATGCTCAGTGCCAGGGGCTACATGCTCAGTGCCAGGGGTTACATGCTCAGTGCCAGTGATTACATACATGGGGCCAGGGGTTACATGCACAGTTCCAGGGTAAGTTACTATGTGCATTGCACTGTGCGGTAAAGGAGACAGCCAGGCAGAGCGGTGGGAAACCCTGATGTCTCAGAGAAGGTCCATCCACAGCATGGCTATTTCAAATGATGCGCTGGCTCATGACTAGTGATCCAATCTGAGCTTGCGGCCCAGCAGCCAATCAGGCAGCAGTGTCTCCTGATTGGTTACAGGGCCGTGAGCTCCAATTGGCTTGCTAGTCACAAGCAGGGCCATTTCTATACTGGAACAGTTAAAATTCCACTGCCATTATCATCATCATCAGGAAGCAGGGATGGGGTCAGTGCTGGTGCCGCAGCACAGCCGGAGTCAGCACTTCCACAGCTTGGTGCTTCTTCACATAATGCTGGCAGTGCCTCTTACATGGTCCCCGTGGTGTCAATGCCTCAGGGCTGAAGAGGCAGCAGGGGGCAGTGTCGCAGAAGGGGGTGCAGGGACCAGCTGACCCATTTAGTGCCCATTGCCACATCCCCTCCACACAGAAGGCAGCAGACTGCACATTTCCCTGCTCCCTATGTGACGGATAGGGCTGCAGCTGGCTGAAGGTGATTAGGACATTAGAGCAGCTCCAACAGACAGCACAGGGATGTGGAATACAATGGAAGCCCACAGGGAGGGGAGCCGTCGGTTATTGTCTCTGCACACAGACTGGTGGAGGAGTGGCCGATGCTCCCGATGCGCTGCCTTTGTATCTTCCCCCAAAACTTACCCAGCGCTGGTATCAGACGGCCCTTCCAGTGAAGGGGAATTAGCAGCTACCACCTGCACAACACAGGCAGGCAACAGGCATGCGATGATTAGCAGCTGTTGGCTGGGGACTCATGAGATGGAGCGGGGCAAGGTGAGCGAACGGAGGTGGAACCATTCCGCCTCCAAAATGGAACTGATGGAATGCAGTTCCGAAAAGAAAACCAAAAAGAAAAAGGACAATAAACCGGCACTGATTAACAAATGGTGACTTGTAGTGCTATGGGTAGATGTCCTCTCGATTGTCCACAAATTTTACTGGGATTCCAGAGGGTTTCTTATTGGACCCCACTGACCTGAGTGTGGGTCCCTATGTACACATAGCATTTTCTTTATCCAAAATTCCTTATTTCACCACTCCACGTGTATGGTTTTTGGTGTCACAATTGGTATTGAAACTGACCTGGGGACTGGTCCCTATATTCACGTAAAGGTATCTTTGGATAAAGCGTGTTCTCCAATAGACTCCAAAACCAACCAGCAGTACACACCATTCACATTAGGAAACAAACTGACCTGTATGGAAGTCCCTTTGTTCACATAGCGTGTCCTTTAACTCCTCCTTGAACCAAAGTATGGGCAGTAGCAGGATTTTCTCCAAAATCAGTTTATTCCCAGACAGGTAAAAACATACAATAACAAAATGTAGTAAAAATAGTAAAAGATGGGAGCTTTTCACAGGTAAAGACCAGTAACACTTATGTAATCCTCCTCACCAGGAATGAGTTGGAATATTCTGTGATGCCCTGATGGTAGGGTTGATATCGGTCTCTCCTGTGTCCAGCGTCCCTGTACACCAATGCAGTTCCGCTCTGTGCTGGCTGACTTTAACCCATGCAGGTCACCCAATAATTTCTAGTGTAGGTTCCATTACCACTAATATATCAGCATTTGTTGATGTTTATCCTTCATATTTCCCTGTGATATTTCCCTCAGGTCTCACATCAGAGACACAACTTACTTTTGTGCACTGAAAGGAAAATATATATTTTATTAACATGTAATGTTATTTTATACTAATATTCTCCATAAAGATAGAGTGGCAGCTCTAGGCCTTTACTTAAACTCTGATGCTGGACCAGTAGAAATAGATGTCACATTTATATTGGATTACTTAGAATTTATTCTTTGTCATGATAATGTTCTGTCTGACACATACATATTATTACAAGTACCTGGGACCACCATGAGCACTATAGTTTGACGCAAGATTTAAAAATGTGCTTATGGGACTTTTTAAAAACCAGTATATATAAGGGAGTCTTTTTGGGGCAACCTTGGTTCTTTACTGCAGGTAGATGATGATCTTTTCATTATTTGAGTTGGAGACTATAATTCATTATCACATTTTCTTACATATGTTAATCCAAATAATTTTTAGTTACTTTTCAGAAACGATTATCACCCTAATCATATAACTTTCTTGATATTAACATCCAAAAAGATAATACAAAATTTTAACTTTGAGAAATAAAAAGGAGGAACAATGTAATGAAATGCTTAACTAATCAAGCTGTCATTATTAACATTGGTTTGCAAATATCTCTTAAGGTCAATATTTGAGAATTAGATGGATCTGTACTGAAGATACTAAACAAAAGTGCACAAAAAGTAAATAAAGCAACCAGGGAACAATGTTATCCTAATATAGAATGGAATGAGTGAAACTTTAGGTAGACAGAAGAACTCTATAAACTCCTAAACATCAGACACCAAATGAGGTGAAACAAAATTAAGTGGGGCCCTGATTTAATGTCCACATACAATTATATATAATTAAAATAAATGTATCTTTAATAACGTCCATATTTTGAAACTAGATAGAACATTATCTGTCCAAAAGTAATGAGACAAATATGTTTTATAAGAAGGCAAAGAAGTGAAAGAACCACTTACCAAAGAGTCATTTTAATTCTAATACACTATGTGGAAGAAAGTCACTGGACGCCCTGGTATAACCCTGAAATAATGGAATCTTCCTGACAAAGTGAATATGGACTCTTCCTACATGTATAAATATGGAAGCAAGCGTCGTAGCAGATAATTTGCTGATAAAATGACGAACAGGAAGCGCACTCGGTTATCATGGTCGAGTTGCGGCTCACAAGCCTCTGATCACAAAAACCAATACACGACAGAGACTTTGTTGGTGTAAGGAGCGGAAAAACTGGACGGTGGAGCAATGGAAACAAGTTCTATGGAGCGATGAATCACGCTTCACATTGTTTCGATCAGATGGGAGAGTGTGGGTATGGCAATTGCCTGTTACCCAAATGTGTAGTGCCAACAGTAAAATTTGGAGGTGGAGGCATCATGTTCTGGGGTTGTTTCTGCTGGCATGGCGTGGGCCGACTCGTACAGGTGCATGGGAACATGACATCGGCGACCTACCGAGATATTCTGGATAACTCCATGTTACCTGCATTGTGGCATTTCTATGGGAATGATGATTGTATGTTCCAGGACGACAATGCGCCATGTCATGTTTCGAGGGCTACAATGGAGTGGTATGACGAAAATTGCGTCGCCCGACTAGCATGGCCTGTGCAAAGCCCTGATTTGAACCCCATAGAACATCTGTGGGACGAACTTGAGCGCAGGTTGCGGTCGCGATCGCCTCACCCTTCTACACTAACACAGTTGGTGACTGTACTGCAGGTGGAATGGCACAATATCCCACTATGTGTGCTACACGAACTTGTGGAAAGTTTACCACGACGAGTAGCTGCTGTTATTTCTGCAAAAGGTGGACCTACCCCCTATTGATTGTAAATAAACACATGGTTTCCGTTGACATGTGGTGTCCAATGACTTTCTTCCATGTAGTGTAAAAAAGGTACATTCTATGTTACTGTTGCTCCAGCCGCACCAGTCCATCCTATACAGCAATGGTTCCCAAACGGTGTGCCTAGGCATCCTGGGGTGCCTTGGGCCACTTGCAGGGGTGCCTTGGATTGGTGGTCTAGGAGAAATGCATAATATTTATGGGCAAAGCAATAGGCAAAACAAGAGTTGGTGGCTGCCATTCATTAAATACATGGGCAAACAAAAGCAAATCTGGTTCCTCACTACATAATTGATCCTAAGGATGACATATAAACACAATTTACTTAATTTGATATCTTTTCAAAATTTATCAACAAGAAATTTTTGACCTAGGGGTGCTGTGAAATTTTCTGATATTCTAGGGCGCCGTGGTTGAAAAAGGTTAGGGAACCACTGATATACATTATAAGTCAGAATTTCTCAGCCTGTACTCCAGGTGCTCAGAAATTTATAATCTTACGTGTGATGCTGTCTCTTTAAGCCAGTGAATAAGAACAGGATGAAATATAAATTATATAAATACAAATTAAAAAAAATTGGAAAATACACCACAGTTCTTGTTTTAGAGAATACTGGACATATAAAAATTCTTTCCACAAAATTTCAAAAAGTCTGCGTGTTCTCTAAATAATAAGAAGAATCCACATAACAAAGTACTCTTTTCTTTCAAAAAGTCAATAAGAAGTCTTTTATTTTATCAGAAAACATAAAAAAGTTAAAAAAAAACATAAACCATAAAAAACATATAAACAGTCAATAAAATATTCCCAAAAAAAGTCAATTGGCAAAAATGCTTGTTTTAAGCAAGCCATGCAAAGAAATATACAGGGCCAAATGAACATTTGGAGCACTCTGTCTATATTACCAGACCTCCTGACAAATATATAGCGAGAACCGAGGCCCTTATTCTGATTGAAGCGGTACGGCCCGCATGCGGCCGTACCGCCGATGTTTTCTCTCTGCACATGCGCAGAGTTCACTCTGCGCATGTGCAGGGGAATTCTCCGTTTAAAAAAATTAGACGCCGCAAAGGGGGCGTATAGGGGCGTGAGGGGCTTCAGTCCCTCATTTCCCTATGTATACGCCCCGCGTTTCATGGGCGTTCCCATGCAAACGCGGGGCGTATGCATGGTAATGAGGTCGTGACGCCAGTGTAGTGGGCGGGCAGCTGACATCGCCGGATGTCAGCTGCCCGCCCCAATACAAGCTTTCACACGGACGATTGTCCGTGTGCTAAAAGCTTGCGTGAGCGGGGGGAGCGTGCGGCCCTGCCTTCGATGGTCGACGACCATCGAATGCAGGGGGCAGCTCCCACCATGGTGGAGGCGTACGCCTCCACCATTTTCGTGCGGATCGCCAGCCGTCCGTGTACGGACGGCCGTGGCGATCCGTAGTGTGGGCGGGGATTCGTCTGGTGCGGTCGGAGCCGCATATGCGGCTCGACCGCACCAACCAGAATAAGGGCCCATGTAGGGTCCGGATAGGTAAGAAGAAAAGGAGATATTCTCACCCATTCTCAGGAGGTCTATTATCAGCAGGACCGATGTTATTTTATGGGGATGTTGTCTGCTTCCCAGGGACTGCAATACCACTGCAGCTACCTGTATTCTCCTCCCTGCTGTGCCACCCGGATTATAGTAGTCAGCACTATGCTGGGTTCTAGCACGGCTTGCTTAAAACAAGTGTTTTTCCAATTAACTTTTTTGGATATTTTATTGACTTTATCATTTTTTAAGGTCTATAGTTTTTTTTGTTTTAAGACTTCTTATTGACTTTTTAAAAGAAAAAAAATGACTTTGTTATGCTTATTATTCTTATTCTTTAGAGAACACACAGACCTTTTTAAATTTTGTGGAAATAATTATTTATATGTCCAGTATTCTATGAAACAAGAACTCAGCGCTGTGATGTATTTTCATATTTTTTAAATTTATTATTGTGTTGATAGTTTTGAGAGTTGAACTTGGGTTAAAAGTTCAATGCTTGAGTTGTATTATCATTTTTAATTTTTAGGATGAAACATAAGTTTGGATATCAATTCACCTGTGCGATATTATATCCAATAATGCAAAGCAATGGTCATATATTTTAGGTGAGTCACTGCTGCAATATTTTGGAAACTAATAATACTTTAAGTGAAATACAGTTGGGAATTTAAGTAGTAAATAAAATTGTTTCTGTCTATCTATCTCCTATATATTCATAGGCTAGTGCTGCTCATCTCCCTATGGGGGGATTCTAGTGTTTTGCACACCAGGGCCACTAGGTGTCCGATGGAGAAGTTTCAGTGTTGCACAGTTTGGGTGCACACAGCCGCCAATGCTGACATTACTGTTATGTTGTTGCATTACTTAATAAGCTCCTTTGGACTTCAGTATCATCTGTATGCGGATGATACTCAGCTCTACCTATCCTCCCCAGACCTGTCCCCATCTGTATTGAGCCGTGTCTCTGAATGCCTTTCTGCTGTTTCATCCTGGATGTCATCTCGCCACCTCAAACTTAATATCTCAAAAACAGAATTAATTATATTTCCGCCAATTAATAGTAGTTACCAACCTGATATCTCTATTGCCGTTGAGAATGTGACAATCACTCCTACCTCTCAAGCTCGTTGCCTTGGTGTTATCCTTGACTCTGAACTTTCCTTTATACCCCACATTCAATCTGTCTCAAAATCATGCCACATGCATCTAAAAAATATATTTAAAATCCGCCCATATCTTACACAAGACACTGCAAAAACTCTAATCCATGCTCTCATTATCTCACGCATTGATTATTGCAATAGTCTCCTTATTGGCCTTCCCCAATACAGACTCTCACCATTACAGTCCATCATGAATGCAGCTGCGAGGCTAATCTTCCTAGCCAGACGTTCATCGTCTGCAAAGCTACTCTGTCAGTCACTTTATTGGTTTTCTGTATTCTACCGTACTCAATACAAAATTCGGTACTTATGTAATATCTGGACTCCCGGTTTTCTTATGAGACCGTGTCCCCTCGCGGGGCTCGTTGCGCTTCGGGCACGGTGGCTCGCTGCGCTCGCCACACTATATAAAACCAACTCCATGCGTAATTGGATAGTAGGGGTATGAAAAATGGGGTGCATTTAACATGGGAGTCCAGATAACACATAAGTACCCAAAATTCTTTTACTTACAAACAAAGCCATAAACCAAACTGCACCAACATACATATCTACTCTTATCTCAGAATATCTTCCAACACGACCTCTACGCTCCTCCCAAGATCTGCGTCTCTCATCCACACTCATTACTCGCTCCCATTCCAGACTGCAGGACTTTCTTCGGGCTGCACCCACTCTGCGGAATGCCCTCCCAAGCACAATAAGACTCTCCCCCAGTCTCCAAACCTTTAAGCGTTCCCTAAAAACATATCTCTTCAGGCAAGCTTATCAAATTCCAGAACCAGTCACAGAACCTTGCATTCTGGTGGAATCAATGCAATAAACAATACAGTATGTATACTTATGTGTCAATACCTATTTCCCTATAGATTGTAAATAGCGAGCAGGGCCCTCCTACCTTTTGACTCTCTGTAAATACCCTGTTTGTTGTATCCTTTGTAAAGTGCAATGGACTATGCTGCGCTATATAAGAAACTGTTAATAAATAAATAATTTATTTTGAAGGGCTGGTAACTAAGGATTAGTTAATGTTCATCATGAACCTTTCATAAGACAGACTCACAAACACATTCAGCAATAAATAACATTACAGGAAGCAGTGTCTTCATTTAAAATAGTATATTGTCAGGTTTTGTATATATGTCTATTTATATTTTAGTTTAGCATTGAATCATTGTGAGGTTCCTGCTGATATGCAGGACAGGACTTTCTGCTGACTCACTGCCTGGACAAAAGGTGACGCAAAACAAAAGGTCCCTTTGGTGACATTACAGGAGGCCAGAGGCTGCTGTGATCTTATTATAATACAAGGTGTTACCCTGCCAGGGTGTAATTAGCATTTCCCATTGTAGTAAGTAGCTTTAGGAATATTTACACCTCATTTACAAGACAAGGAGCTGGGCAGGAGGAGCTGCTGTGGTGAATGACTGTATACTAATGTTATGTGACCCTAATTTACATGTCACCTCTCAGTGTAAGAATTCCTGCAGGGCATCCTGGAAACTACTGGGGAGAGCTGGGGAGGAGTGACTATAAATAGGCTGTATCAGGCCACTGGGAGATGATGGAGGAGTTGCTGGATCAGTTACTGGTTGGAGAGCTGGGAAGACGGAGGAGTAAGAGAGAGACTGAGGAAGGATCTCCAGAGTAAGGTAATTGTATTATACATAATAATATACTGATACATGAGCAAACCTCTGTAGTTATTGTCTTGTTATATATACTTAAAAATGTTAACATTAACCATGGTTACATAGTTTAACAATATAAGTTCACTGGCCAACATTTTTATTTCTTTAGTCAAGGATATTTGAATGAATTTAGGGTAATTTGATGGCACTGATTCCAAATATGCCATTAGTTTTCCCATATTGGCTCTAGTTTTTGAGATATTGCATATACCCTGAAGTTGAACATTCCCCATAAACGCTTTAGATCATCTTGTTTTAGCAGATGTGTTTTGATCTTCATTGTGTTCTTACTTAATCTGGAACTTTTAGTTACTTAGGGCCTTATTCGAGTTCACTCTTTCAGACAAAATCCTTCTTAGATGGACAAAACCATGTGCACTGCAGGGGGGCAGATGTAACTTGTGCAGATCTAATTAGATTTGGGTGGGGTTTTACTTCAAAGTGAGATCTATATTGCAGTGTTAAAATAAAGCAACCAGTATTTACCCTGCAAAGAATCACCAAAAAATCACCAAATCTATTTATCTCTGCACATGTTACATCTGCCCCCCTGCAGTGCACATGGTTTTGTCCATCTAAGAAGGATTTTGTCAGAAAGAGTGAACTCGAATAAGGCCCTTAGTTAGGTGCATATATGAGCATAAAAGTCCACTTTCTTCACAGTCACTTGGAGAGATTCACAGTTAATGTAGGCGACTATAGTGAGGAGCGACTATATATATTTAAATATATTTATTTAATGAAACAACATATAAACATGGTAAACATTTGGTTCAAGAGAAATCTGCCCTCAAAGTAAATGAACAGCCATGAAATAACATTTTGGAAATAAAAAAATCGGTTTACTCGCAATATCCCTGGAACCAATTAACCCATATGGACCAGCCTGGTATCAGGTTGAAGGCCTAGCGATTTGGGTTTGAAGATCAACCTCAAGCTTCTGTGATGCCGGGGGGAATTGACAGCTGTCGGAACAATGTGGTGGTTGGAATTAGCGGGTCTCATGTTATTCTATGGGGAAAATGTTCCAGTTTTGCCCGGCGGTATCTCCGGTTCCCATGGGGCTAGCGATGTGGGGCCAGGCTTGTTGGAAAGCCGCGGTCCTCAGCTACAAAATTTGGAGAGTGGACCTGGAACTGCAGCTACAGCAGGCCCATGGTTAACCTGGCCCTGGCTCACACTCCTCTCCATAACCATCCCCATGCAGGACATGAGTAATATAGAGGCCAATATAGTATAGTCATTTGAACAGTACATGCATTGCATATACTTATGGTTAGGGTTTGAGGTAACAATATATTGAAGAAGGTGCAGACTAGATGGGTAGCATGGTTGAAATCTGTCATCACAATCTATGTTTTTATGTCTGACCTGCACAGAGTATTGGGAATATATAATTCTTATGGAAACATTCATAGACTGGGTATTATACTTAGTATCAGTATCTGCTGCAGGATGATAAAGGTCTCCATGCTGCACATATGACTGGGTATTATACTCTGTATCAGTAACTGCTGCAGGATGATAGAGGTCTCCATGCTGCACATATGACTGGGTATTATACTCTGTATCAGTAACTGCTGCAGGATGATAGAGGTCTCCATGCTGCACATATGACTGTGTATTATACTCAGTATTAGTATCTGCTGCAGGATGGTAGAGGTCTCCATGCTGCACATATGACTGGGTATTATACTCTGTATCAGTAACTGCTGCAGGATGATAGAGGTCTCCATGCTGCACATATGACTGGGTATTATACTCGGTATCAGTATCTGCTGCAGGATGATAGAGGTCTCCATGCTGCACATATGACTGGGTATTATACTCAGTATCAGTATCTGCTGCAGGATGATAGAGGTCTCCATGCTGCACATATGACTGGTATTATACTCGGTATCAGTAACTGCTGCAGGGTGATAGAGGTCTCCATGCTGCACATATGACTGGGTATTATACTCGGTATCAGTATCTGCTGCAGGATGATAGAGGTCTCCATGCTGCACATATGACCGGGTATTATACTCGGTATCAGTATCTGCTGCAGGATGATAGAGGTCTCCATGCTGCACATATGACTGGGTATTATACTCGGTATCAGTATCTGCTGCAGGATGATAGAGGTCTCCATGCTGCATACATGACTGGGTATTATACTCGGTATCAGTATCTGCTGCAGGATGATAGAGGTCTCCATGCTGCATACATGACTGGGTATTATACTCGGTATCAGTATCTGCTGCAGGATGATAGAGGTCTCCATGCTGCACATATGACTGGGTATTATACTCAGTATCAGTATCTGCTGCAGGATGATAGAGGTCTCCATGCTGCACATATGACTGGGTATTATACTCAGTATCAGTATCTGCTGCAGGATGATAGAGGTCTCCATGCTGCACATATGACTGGGTATTATACTCAGTATCAGTATATGCTGCAGGATGATAGAAGTCTCCATGCTGCACATATGACTGGGTATTATACTCGGTATCAGTATCTGCTGCAGGATGATAGAGGTCTCCATGCTGCACATATGACCGGGTATTATACTCAGTATCAGTAACTGCTGCAGGATGATAGAGGTCTCCATGCTGCACATATGACTGGGTATTATACTCAGTATCAGTAACTGCTGCAGGATGATAGAGGTCTCCATGCTGCACATATGACTGGGTATTATACTCGGTATCTGCTGCAGGGTGATAGAGGTCTCCATGCTGCACATATGACCGGGTATTATACTCAGTATCAGTATGTGCTGCAGGATGATAGAAGTCTCCATGCTGTACATATGACCGGGTATTATACTCAGTATCAGTAACTGCTGCAGGATGATAGAGGTCTCCATGCTGCACATATGACTGGGTATTATACTCAGTATCAGTAACTGCTGCAGGATGATAGAGGTCTCCATGCTGCACATTTGACTGGAAACAGGGATAAAGCAATTTGGTGACATACATAAAAATAAAAACACTGGTAAATGACCTTGTCATATTTGTTAATGTAAATAAATACACATTATGTTCCTTATATAAAGTAACACTATTAATGTAATAGAAATAATTATCTTCATCCTTTTAAAAAATAAACTTTCTATTTCAGGGCACATAAGAAACAAGACTTTCACTAGCAAGTCGTCATTTCTTCCTACTCCTCTTGAAGATTCTTGAAAGCTATTCTCCTTTTCTCGATAGGAGAAACTTTCAGAAGGTAATTTTTTTTCTCAGTTAATACATGATGAGTCTGACAGGAGAGAGACCACATCTGTGCTCTGAGTGTGACAAAGGCTTTACATATAAATCACAGCTTCTCATCCATCAGAGGATTCACACAGGAGAGAGATCACATCTGTGCTCTGAGTGTGACAAACGTTTTACATGTAAATCAGCGCTTCTCAGACATCAGAGGAGTCACACAGGAGAGAGACCACATCTGTGCTCTGAGTGTGACAAACGTTTTACATGTAAATCAGAGCTTCTCAGACATCAGAGGAGTCACACAGGAGAGAGACCACATCTGTGCTCTGAGTGTGACAAACGTTTTACATGTAAATCACATCTTCTCACACATCAGAGGAGTCACACAGGAGAGCGACCATTTACATGTTCTGAATGTAGCAAGTGTTTTACCCAGAAGTCACATCTTGTCACACATCAGAGGAGTCACACAGGAGAGAAGCCATTTGCATGTTCTGAATGTAGCAAATGTTTTTCTATAAGTTCTCTACTTGTAATACACCAGAGGATTCATACAGGAGAGAAACAATTTCTGTGCTCTGAATGTAACAAGTGTTTTTCCAATAAATATAATCTTGTTATACATCAGAGGAGTCACACAGGAGAGAAACCATTTAATTGCTCTGAATGTAGCAAGTGTTTTACCAACAAGCATGAACTTGTTATACATCAGAGGAGTCACACAGGAGAGAAACCATTTAATTGCTCTGAATGTAGCAAGTGTTTTACCAACAAGCATAAACTTGTTATACATCAGAGGAGTCACACAGGAGAGAAACCATATCAATGCTCTGAATGCAGCAAGTGTTTTTCCCAGAGGATATCTCTTCTTAGACATCAGAGGAGTCACACAGGAGAGAAACCATATCAATGCTCTGAATGCAGCAAGTGTTTTTCCCAGAGGATACATCTTCTTAGACATCAGAATATTCACACAAGAGATAAATCATTTATTTGCTCTGAATGTAACAAGTGTTTTGCTAGAAATTCATCACTTATTAATCACATGAGGAGTCACACTGAGGCCCTGAGTGTATCAGGATTTTGTTAAGTTAGATTACCTGTATCACATCAATATTTTTACAAGTAAGGACATTTTCATCTTCTTTATGTAACAAGTGTTTTATATAAATCAATCTATTTAAAGACTGGAGATGAGAAACATCGATAGCTGTTCATCTGCACCAGTGTAGTGTAATAAGCAATGTGTAAGGTGAGCCCTCCCCTAAAGTAACAGAATTTATTATTTTTAAATATAATTTTCCTCACTCAAAGCCACAAGGGGGCGCTACTACTGACCCCTATTACACTAGTATATATCACACGCGGGAGAGAATATCAGTTTTTGGGTCACTGAACTGGATCCAAACATAACTTTTAATGTATTTTTATAAAAGGGATATATCAGTGAAATATAAAAAAAAATGAAATGATGTAAAGAAAATGACAAATAGATGCAATAAAGTGATACAAATATAAGCAAGGCACATAGATATAGCCTTCATACTTTTATAAGGGTATGGGTCATAAGCCAGGTTCCTCGCCCCAGTACTGCTACCACTTGGCACGCTTCTCTCCTCCCAAGCACAGTCCACTTGGATGGAAAAGTATGAAAAAGTTCCAAAAATGTGTTGTCATATTGCCTGTGTGGACCTAACGGTCCATACACACTAGATGACTTTCTGAGCGATATTGTAAATAATATTGCCTTGTTTATATGCTGTACACCGTTAACGATGCATGCTCACGTACATCGTTAACGACCCGCTCCCTCATCCAAATATGTCAGGACAAGGGAGACCTCAATAACAATGGTCTAGCTGCCTCCGCAGCATGACCACTGCTCCCCCCACCATTGGCCCCATCGTGTGCAGCATCAGCAGGTGTGTATGCACTTGCCCGGCTGCCCCTCCTCCCCCGACAAATACTGGCCACCACCCATGTTGGCATTGGTGGGGAACTTCTAGCGTGTATGGGCCTTTAGGGTAATATCAATATATAAAAACAGTGAAATTGTGGTACTTGTTTCCTAGCATGGCCACCACGATTTCTATCGTGGTGGTCGTGTCGGAAAAAATTGTGTCGGTCGCGTCGGGTTCATACCAAAACGCACACGACGCGACCGACGCGATGTACCCGATTTCTCCATAGGCTTCAATGTTAAATTTTTTTAACATTGAAACTGAGTCCATTTAACATAGTAAAAAATGGTAAAAGGGCCAATATGGGCCATTTCTCATTGGGTATGGCCCCGTCATGTGTGTAAAAAATAATGGCCCCCCATTGTGGCCGCCACCCCCACGATTGACGCGAACCCGAACCGTGGCGAGCGCAGCGAGCCCGCGAGGGGCGGCGGGGCGCGTCCTCCGACCTTTTCATTCCCCTGCTATCCACGTCGGCGTGGAGTTGAGAATAGATTAGTGTGGCGAGCACAGCGAGCCACCGAGCCCGAAGCATGGCGAGCGGACGCTGATACCTTCACAGATCCCTGCGTCCCCTCGCAGGCTTCACAGGTATCAGTGTGCGCTCGCCACGCTTCGGGCTCGGTGGCTCGCTGCGCTCACGTAGTTTTTTACCATATACCTATTAAAAGTTACATTTTACTATTCATTTTCTTCTTAGTGCACCGCAAAAAAAGCACTCTGTTGTTTCCCCTCTAGTGCTTGGCGGTAGCACACCTTACACCTAATTGTGATATTGAACTTTATGGTGATTTGAAGGTATCTATATCCATCTATATAAAAATTTCCTGTGCGATCGAAACACCCCCTTCTGTGTAACGTTATATTCCTATGGTCTTTACTGATTGGAGGTTTGCTACCACAAAGGATAGAAAGGAATGTCTCATCGTGGTGCACCTAAATGGACTTACACAAATAAAAATGAACTTTTATTGACATAATTAAGAATAGCGAAATATAAAAACACACAAAACAACATGAATGGGGTATGTTTAAAGAACGGCGGCTCACTAACTCAGAACAATTTATTGACTGTATTAATATACACTGTTTGACAGGTAGTACCCGTTGACACTGATTAAATAAATTGAACAAATGTCTGGTTTGTCTGTGTCTTAATAAGGTAAAGACTTTAATATTGGGGTGTAGGGTATAACCACAATGGGTTTCTTATTGTATAGTGGAATCAATGAGTGGTATACATGCAGAAGGTCTAATAAATTCAGTGGATTGGGTACACCATGTGGCTTGAGAGGTCACATGTATCACACAGATTGTATCTGGCAGAGTGTTGCATTTGAGTGTTAATTTGCACTACACCGATGTTCCTCCACAGAGATACTCTGCTTCCCAAATGTATTGTATCAATGTGGATACACTGTAATAAACAGTACTGGAGTGGTTGACATATGTGTTGACTTATATGATTAATTTGTTCATGTATAATAACACAGTGAGTAATATACACATAAAAGATCCTATATGCTTAAATGGATTGTGTCACGTATAGCCTAAAAAAACAAATGAATCACACAGATTATATCTCCTAGTGTATAGCAATTTAGTGTTGTATTACACTGCACCAGTGTATCTCCCCAAAGATTGTCTGCTCTAGCAGTTTTTTTGTGCAGATAGGGATACGCTGTGGTATAAAATGAGAGCAGTCAACATGTGTGTCGACCTAGGGGTTGTTATACTGCAGCAAAGTGTCTCCACAAATGTTCTCTGTTTCAAAGGTTTATTTATAAGAGAGATACACTGTGGTCAATAGCGCTAGAACAGTAAAACTGTGTGTCGACCTGTATGTATATTAGCACCAGTGCATAGTATACACGTGGAAGGTCTTATAGCTTTAATGGGTAAGTACCACATATGACCAGAGGAATCAAATAAATCACATAAACTGTGTCTTCTAGTGTGTAACAGTTAAGTGTTATATTACACTGCAACAATGTATCTCTACAGAAATCGTCTGCCTAACACGTCTATTATGCAGATAGGGAAACACTGTGCAACGCAATACTAGAAAGGTCTACAAATCTGTCGACCTAAATGATTATTTGTAAGTTCATAGAAAGTGGGGATAGCTCTATGAGTCTAGAGAAGAGTATCCTCCTAGTTATTATCCGCTAAGATCAATAACTCTTAAAGTGCATAATGTCAGGGCTCATCCTACATGGTAATTAGTATATTCATAATAAGTGATGGATTAATTGACATGAGCATATCATAGCATATGGAGGCTTAATTTTCGATAGTCTGGTTATATAACCAAGGCATATGAATTCTCATGTATCCTATGATGTTATCCTTCCCACTATGTATAAATAATGACAGGTAGGAATTGTTTTGTGAATAACCCTGTTGGTGTCGCAGGGTAATATAACCCCCAACCCCAATATAACCCCAACCCCAACACATGGCAATAATGAATGAACTTGAAATGTGGCTTTCCCAGTCTGGGGCTCTCCCTAAGGGTATATGTGATATAAAAAGGTACAGATCAAAATGCAATCCTAGTCATATGAGCGAGTTCAGTGAAAGACACCTCTAGCCGGCGTGTGCTTCGCTACAGCTTTTTCCAGGCCAACTCGGGAGTTGCTTAAATACCTCACAGCCAGTGGGCGCTTCTAATCGCTGTCAGTCCACAAGAAATATTGACAATTGCCGTGTTCTATGAGCGTCCCGCTATGCAGAAGATTTTGCAGCGGATTGGTGAGATGTTACCCTGACATCCTATAGGTGTGTACAACCTATTTGACATAGTATATGTTTTAATTAATCATTTGCGGCACATCTTAAAGGAAAAAAAACTATAAATAACAAGAGAGCAAACCTAAGAATAGAGAAAGTCTATTTAATGTGCGGATGTAATCATCCGATTGATCGGAGAATTTATAACTGCCTACACCTGAAAATAAGGGGAGAAAGATTCTCATTCTAAAGAGTTGTTTGTCGCATACCATAAGTATCAATATAGCCAATTCTAACAGTATCCATGTCACCGTCATCAAGATTATGACTATTGATTTATCATACTTTTGGAATGTCATAATCAGGATTATGCCAGCAATGAGAAGAACAGAATCCGTTTAGGGTAGTGACCCCAATAGATACTAAATGTCCTGTTGCTGCACAGTCTAGGGTTCAAGACATGTATATAAGTCAAAAGAAAGTGAGGGAAAATAACATTGCTTTTATCTGGACTCCTGTGGTTGAAGGAACATGTTTGTGGAACCTGTCTATCACCTTATTGTAGTGATCTTCTGAATTGGACTGATGCGGTGATACATAATATAATTTATTGATTACCTGTCACATAAAACAAAATATGATAAATAGTGAATGACTCTGTGTGTAACTTAATGTGTAATTCCTTATAAGTAACCAGCCCATTAATACTGGCTGTACATTGAATACTCATTTTATCTTATGATAATTTTAAGAGTGCTGATATCTTGATCTTATATTAATTCTAATTGGTGCATATAAGATACAGTGACATAAAGTTTCCTGTTATCAAGTATAGAATGGTGGGCTTATGAGTTGAGTGAAGGGTGAGAAAAGAAAAAGGAATATTGGTACAAATAAGGTATAATATTGGTAATGACAAGTGTATATAATTCAAAAACGTGAATCTGAAGAATAATGGTGTAAAACAGACATGGTGAAAATAAGTGACTAGTGATAAGAAAAACATTTAAAAGGTAATAAATTATAAAATGAATTGATAGCCAACTAGTAGTGTTGGCATAGTAAATTAATGGTAGGTAATTGCATATGTTATATAGTGTACTAGATGCTACAATAAATAATTGATATGAATTTAAAGAAAAGCTTTGTATTTGTTTTCACACTGTAATGTAGGTCACTACACAATGGGGGAAATTTACTAAAGGAAATTTGTAAAAAAATAGGTGTATTTGTATCCAGAAATACACTTATTTTTGACATTTACTATCCCGAAAATATGGCAATTCATAGTCGTATTGATGTGCTATCAACACAAATACGAATTGCCATATTTTCGGGATACAAATACACCTATTTTTTACACATTTCCTTTAGTAAATTTCCCCCACTGTGTAATGTGAATATGGGTCACTATATGCTGTGTAATGTGAATATGGGCCACTACTCACTGTGTAATGTGACTATGGTTCACGATGTGCTGTGTAATTTGACTATGGGTCACTATATGCTGTGTAATGTGAATATGGGTCACAATGTGCTGTGTAATGTGACTATGGTTCACGATGTGCTGTGTAATGTGACTATGGTTCACGATGTGCTGTGTAATGTGAATATGGGCCACTATGTGCTGTGTAATGTGAATATGGGCCACTACTCACTGTGTAATGTGACTATGGTTCACGATGTGCTGTGTAATGTGAATATGGGTCACAATGTGCTGTGTAATGTGACTATGGTTCACGATGTGCTGTGTAATGTGAATATGGGTCACAATGTGCTGTGTAATGTGAATATTGGTCACTATGCGCCGTGTAATGTGAATATGGGTCACAATGTGCTGTGTAATGTGAATATGGGTCACAATGTGCTGTGTAATGTGAATATGGGCCACTATGTGCTGTGTAATGTGAATATTGGTCACTATGCACTGTGTAATGTGAATATGGGTCACAGCATGTTGTGACCCATAATGATATTACACAGCACGTAGTGACCCATATTTACATTGCTCAGCTCGTAGTTACCCATATTTATATTAAAAATCACATAGTGGCCCATATTCATATTACCCATATTCATATTTCATTTTTTGGGAGTTCCTGTCTCCAGAAACATGGCGCCCGCGCTGTTTGAGGACACCTCTAACGCCCATGTGTGAATCACAAGAAAATGGCCACAGCAGACATTTTCCCAGTGATCTTTACCATTGTGCTGCTGGGTCGACACATAGGTGAGTAGAATGAAATCGGTGCAGGATGTACAGTGCGTGGGGCCTCCTGGACCCAGGGGCCTGTGTGCATCACAAACCTTACACCTATTATAGGGGGCACCAGCCAAAATTTTGCCTAGGGCATCAAATTGGCTAGTGCCAGCTCTGCTTCTGCCCGGCGCGCAGCTGTCCTCCAGTTTCGGCAAACATGTATTCCCCCTTGGCAATGAGCATGCAATCCAACATGGCAACGAGCATGAAACCCCTGGCAACGAGCATGGAGCCCCTGTCAATGAGCATGTAGGTTAGCAGCACTTATGTAGGATATGGGAGGGGTGGACCGCGCACTCTCCTGGGGAGCAGGGGTGGCCTGGATGCTCCTGTGTGGTTATCTACTGCGGTGTGTAGCAGGGAATGGATTGGTAGATACAAATGGTGTCAGTAAAAAAGAGAGAAGAAGGAAAAAGAAAAACAGACTGTGGTGGTTGTACTAATAAGTGTCTTTATTGAAATCTGGGGGTGGTGAAGGGGTTTCAAACAAGGGCGGTGGTGGGGTGGTCCTGGTCGTGGGTGTCTGGGATGACCCCGGTTAGTCACTGTTAGGATCTCACTCTGTATTCCACTAGATGGGGGGAGTGGAGGGTGCATGAGGGTGTGTGGAGGGGGTCCTGGACTTGTGAGGCCGGGGCAGTCAGCCTAGATGAGTCCCAAATGAGACAGTTCTACTTGTGGGGTTGGAGAGCCCTTGCGGTAATGGGGGAATCAACAGATCCCCTTTGTACCATAAATCCTAAGTGGACTTATGTCTCTACCAACGACCACAGGGTTAATGTCTAGCTGCAACGTTGCACTGTTGCCACCAAATTGGTGGATAACAGTGTGGAGCGTTCACTTGGTGAGTTGTCCTTAGTTGTCCGGTAGACTCTCTGCGGGAATGGGGGTATCAACAGATTCCCTTGTGACCATAAATCCCTGTCGGGGACTTATGTCTCTGCCTGGTGTCGGCTATGTTAAAAGGTGTCTCTGCTGCACGTGAGATGGTACATGGATAGTGTGCTGATAAGCAAAAATGTACGCACCTTTTTGCTTATCAGAACAATTAGACAGCCTACTACACTTGCCCTAAAGTGCTGGCCACCTTCAGTCACTGGATCGCACCCCTTCTCCCCCCTGTCCCCCCATTATTTCTTTGTGGCTATTTCTTGATGCCTGTACTTGGATGCCTTGCTGCACCAGCACTTGCCTCCTGTCTATTTTAATATGCAGCATGGCTCATAGCACAAACCCTGGCTCAGCAGGTCCCAGCCAATCCTTTTCTCCAAGATCAGGAATACAAGCCCCACAGCCACCCTGCTACACGTGCCCTAAACCATCACACCCACGAGTGCACCCCTCCACCCCTCCCCCTGCCCCACTACTTCTGGCCACCTTGACCTGTACACATCATTGCCCCAACACTCAGCCACTTGTCTAAGTTAAGACCGGCATTGCTCATGGCGCAAACCCTGCCATTACCTATAGTCATGGAACTACAGGTCCTAGACAACCCTTTTATCCCAGACTAGGTCTACCAGGGAAATAAGCACCACAGCCACAATTCTCACACCCTAAAGCACACACCTTCTACTCCTTCACCCCTCCCCTCTCTCGCCACTATTTCACCCCTCTTCTTTCCCGCCACTATATTTGGGCACCTGGACAACTCTTCGCTTCAGCAAGAGACTTCAAATTATTTTTCATATACACCCCTTAATTCATTGATGCATTGAACTGTGCACAAGGTCATCATTCCCCACCAAGTAACCCCCCCCCCCAATATCACACACACACACACACACACACACTCCTTGTACAATATCTGATTTGTTTTCTGCCTTGAACTAGACTCTACTACACAGGCACATTCGGTCCCCAGTAACACATTGCTGTCAGGTCAAATTATTATTTTTCAGGATTCAATTACAGCTAATTCAATTAACTACCATCATAACAAAACCATTGGTGACAACCTGTCTCTAGATTCCTTTTGCTTCCTGGCTAAACCCCTGACTCATGAAACACACATACAACTCAGTTACCCTGTTAGCATGAATAAAGGTTATTTATGGTTACTGTCCAACATTATCTAGGCTCAGGGCAGGGCCGGCCTTAGGCATAGGCCCACTAGGCAATTGCCTAGGGCATTTGGAATGCCTAGGGGCATCAGCAGCTTCTGCTCATTAAAATGATATGCAGCATGCCTATATTCTGTGTGTGAGTGAGGCTGTATCTGCATATGAAATAGTGTATTCATGGAAATCACTGTAACATAGCATTCCGTATGCAGGTACAGCCACAGTCGCACACAGAATATAGGCATGCCACATATCATTTTAATCATTGGAAGCTCTTTGTGTGTGCTGGTCGTAACAATCCAAATAAGACGAATTTTCAGCAAAAAATGCACCCAACGTTAGCAGAAGGGCCAGGAGCTGCATGGCCTATTGAGTCAAGATGTATGAGGAAACATCTGTATCCAAGCAGAGGCAGAGGTCACAGTGTTAGCGGCTGTGCGAGTGCTGTCTGCGGATGGGTTGGTTGTGCAATAGAGTTCGGCATATGTGTAAGGGGCATTATGTGTGTCATGTATAAATGCATTAATAATGTGCAACATATGTGTAAGGGACATTATGTGTGTCATTATGTGTATGAAGGGCATTAATAAGGGTTGGCATAATGTGTAAGGGGCATTATGGTTATAAGGAGATTAATAATGTGTGTCATGTGTAAGGCGCATTACTGTGTGGTATTATCAGGGGTGCCGAGAGAAAGGGGTAGGGGGTACAAATTACCCAGGCCAAAGTCTGATGGAAGGGCCCAGTGGGGGCCCCGGAGTCCCTCCCCTTAAGTGACAGCAGCAGCTGCAGCTCTTCTCCTCTGCCCAGCACACACTGCTTTGTGCTGAGTTGCAGTGTGACAATGGAGGTGCTTAAAATACAATATTTTCTCAGGATTTTTTTCTTAGGGTATAATGTGAATAATGTGAGGAGTAATGTATATAAGGTAAAGTGGTACTACTGTGTGATGTAACGTGAATAAGAGACACCATCGCATGATATAATGTGAATAAAGTTGCACTACTGTGTGGCATAATTTGAACTGGGGGTACTATTGTGTGGCCATGCCCCTTCCCAGCAAGAACACACCCCTGTTTTGGCTGCGCACCGATTGTGTGCACTGTTTCTATTTCAAATATTGCGGGTAGGAGCACCAAAATGATGACTGCTATGATGAGGGTTGATGGTGCTGGGAAAGGGGAGCTGGGTCAAAGGGGGAACTAGTGGCGGTGCTAGGGTGCAACAGACAAAATCTTGCCTAGGGCGTCATTTAGGCTAGGGCCGGCTCTGGCTCAGGGTTACTGTTACCAATCCCATAGCAAATAAAATACAAACTTTTTAATTTAAGATGCTGCCCTGTTAATCTCTGATCCCTGCTGTTACTTGAAATGATGGAACTACAGGTCACAGCAAAGGCCTAAATTTCAATACCCTTTAGACACCCTGCAATTCTTGTTATAAAGGGGCCCACTTATCATCCAATTTCATATTTTAGAATATTGTACAACCTATGGGGAATGCGGCCGTGAGCAGAACAGGAGGGATCGCAGCATGGACTGGAGATTCCTGCTGTGAACCCACCTACATACATTCAGATGATTAATATTTGCGGCTAACCCCCAAAAACGGTTGTTTTTGGGGAGTTAGCCACTTATATTCTATGATAAATGGACCCCAAAGTGCTTGTCATCCCCACTCCATGCAGAACACCCTCTACTATCCTTCATGCTTTTATTGCTAGTCACCCCCAAAATTATATATTTTATACATAAAGATTTTGTGATTATATCCCCCTCACTTTCGCCATGGTAATTGCAATTTCTGGCATCAGTATGTCTCACATAAATCATTAGATTTATTTCTTAACCAAATGAAAGCACATTCCTTAACCCACTGAGACAAATTACATCTGATTCTCCAGCAACCAGTGACAATTAACATTAAACAAAACACTTGTGATTTTCCAAGATCCCCCAAAGTGTGAAAAATAAGCTCTCGGAGAAAACCTTGTCAACTTGGTACCAATGGAGAATATACTGGCCTTAGCCTTCCATCTCCAGTTTTAATAAAACATTGTTAATTTTTCACCTTTTTTATCATTTCTTAAACCTGTTTATATGTTATTTATATTTATTTTTTCTTTCATTTAAATTTCTTTGGTTGTATAACACAATGGGCGGTATTCAATGAGAATACCTGCGAGGTGCAGCAAATCCTTTTTAGGATTCGCTGCACATTCGCCACGTTCCGGAGCCGGCGGGCTCCGGTATTCAACATGTCAGGGGCTCGCTGCCCCTGACTGGCGAATATGAGCTCCTGTGGCGATTGCCGCAGGGAGCCTGAGGACGGTGGCAGGCAGAGAGATGGAAGTCTCTCTGCATGCCCCAGAACTTTGTGGGGGGTAGGTGGGCTCCCCGGGTGCCAGGCAGCACAGGCTGCCCCCCGGGGGTGCCAGCAGGGGACCATATATTCACTATACCCGATCGTAACGATCGGGTGCAGTGAATATATGAATATGTAATGAGCGGCTCGGCTCCGGCGCCCCCTGCTGGCAGCTGTGTAAAAAAAAATAATATATATATATATTTTTTTTTTTTAATTAAATATATATTCATGTGCTTACAGCACATGAATAAAAATAGCATGCCCCTCCTCAGATTAAAATTCTGGATTTTTTGACACCAAATGTAAAAAACAAAACACTTTATTTTAAAAGTTCACATTCCACTTTACCATAAAAAGATAGCGATTGCTACTCGGTGAATCATGGTGAAAAAAACCTTGAAATGTATTCACCATGTGGTCATTGAATAGGGTGATTCACCGTTTTAGTCAGAAATTCGCCAAAAAACACAAATTCGCCATAAAAACATGGCGAATCAGGCTCATTGAATACCGCCCATTTTGTGCATCACATCAATACTGGTACATCACAAAGCAAATACAATATGTTCAATATTTCATATATTGTAAACATATAATCTTCCCTTTTCTAAGACTTAGCAGTAAATACTGTTTTAAATAATTATGGATGCCATTATTTGTAATTACACATTATTTTTAAGTCCATAGTTGTGTGTTTTCTTATTTATTATTATTTTTTCAGTCATTGTTCAACATCCAAGACTGCATTCCTCAACATGTTCTATATTATCCTTGTTTATTTCTCCGCAAGGATTGTATTCTTTTGGTGGGCTTTAAAGCTCTATAGCAGCCTCTTCTGTTCTTTCCTTGCAGGCTGGACCATAGCACATCCTCCTTGTAGCCGTCTTCTTCTGTGGTGAGGCTTTCAGATTTTCCTGGCTACCAAAAAGAAGAAAGAAGTAGTCTTAAGTGCAACTAATACCCAATACTAAAACACTGTCACTGTCTCACCATTCCGCTTACCAGCTTTTGGTGGGCTTTAAAGCTCTATGCCAGCCTCTTCTGTTCTTTCTTTGCAGGCTGGACCCAATCATGTCTTCCTCATAGCTGCCTTCTTCTGTGGTGAGACTTCCTGATGTTCCTGGCTGCTAAAAAGGAGGAAGAAGTAGTCTTAAGTGCAGCTAATACCCAACACTAAAACACTGTCACTGTCTGACCATTCTGCTTACCAGCTTTTGGTGGGCTTTAAAGCCTCTTCTGTTATTTCCTTGCAGGCTGGAACCTGGCATGTCCTCCTCGCAGCCAGCTTCTTCCATTCAAAAATTTCCATAGAACATCAAAGAAAAAAAAATGGACTGTTCTGCTCAGCTACTCTTGTTATTCTATTGTTCTCCTACGTGATTTCTTCCTCTGATAGAGTTATTTTCTGCACCCAATATTTGCTGCTTCCCCTCATGTATTTCCTGCTACTTTTGGGATCCCTGCTGCTCCTCTTCTGTATGTCTTCTGAGCTGCCAATTAGCATACTAAAGTCTAACACGCAGGTCTAGGATCTCATTGTAGGAACTTGGGTGTTGCTCTTCTGAACTTGGACTTGATTGTTGTTGTGCTCTTTGTATATTGTATACCTCATGTGGATGTTGGGTGCTGGTTGTGGATGGTGGAGATCCTGTGTATATTAGTCTACCTTCTGTCAGCAGCTGCAGGCTGGTTGCTATCATTCTTTTATTGGTCACTGACTCATACTGCATAGCCATCATCTGTTGTATACTTTGCTGCATTTGTTGACCCTGCAAAGTGGTCACTGCCTGATTTTCAGACATTCGGTCAAAGAACGACCCAACAGTAGCCAATGCAATACCGTGGGCTACCTGTGTTGCCCTTATCTGTTCCAAGGTTGTCTGCATTTGGGTCAAATGATTGTCCAACCTCAGGACATCCTCTCTCCTTCGCTGCTCCATGTGCTGAAAGTTTTCAAGCAAGAGTTGCTGCATCTGGTCCAAACGATTGTCCAACCTCTGGACATCTTCTCTCCTTTGCGGTGAAATGCCCCATGGATGAGATTGAGGCTTGGCATAATATTCAAAAATCCATCTTGACCTTAGAGACAATTAGAAGTAATTATAAAGAAGTATTGGCAAAAATAAAACAATGATTATGTGTGAAAATTAAAATCAAAAATACCAATTTCAGGCCCACTGGCTCCAGTATCCGGTACAATGGCTCTGGCCTCCTGTACAGTGGCTTCAGACTCTTGTACAGTGGCTGCCATCTCCTGCATAGTGGCTCCGGTCTCCTGCACACTGGCTCTGTTCTCCTGCACAGTTTCTGCCATCTTCTGCACAGTGGCTTCCATCACCTGCACAGTTTTTTCACCTGACATCCATCTTTCTTTAGAAGAAACTCTTCTCTTTCTCTTTCTTCCATTTTCTGAAACACAAACACAAAGTAAAATAAAAATGACATAAAGGTTTCAAAGAACTTTATATTAAAATAAAACAAGAAAAATGAACACACTACAACAACAAAAAACACCCCTCACCTTCTGACTCTGGCAGTGTTGATGCAGATCTCTTCTTCGGTGTTGCTTGTTTCTTCATCATAGCATCCCTATTTGGTGTTGATCCTTTTGTCCTTTTTTTCTGCAGTGTTGCTGTTTATTTAAAAAAAATAGAGCATTTAATTTGTTTAAAGTTTTACAAACACAGAAAAAAATATATATAGATTTACCTGTACCACTAGGTCCAGCCATGTCTTCATTTCTGGCCAGCTGGAAGTACTCCTTGAACTTTTTCTCCCAATCCTTATGAAGCTTTTGCCCTGCCTGGATTTTCTGGCGTGTCACCCGCCTGCAGTCACGGAGCTTTTTCTTGCAGCTTGAAACATTCTGCTCTGTAGTTCCAGCTGAGGAAACGGCATATGTAATCTTCTCCCATGTTTTCTTGTCGAATTGGTGATGTGCATTCTTGGCCTGTGAACCAAAAAGCTAATGGGTTACGGCACTTATCTGGTCGATGAGAGCTTCCATCTCTTCATCACTGAAATTTGGTGCCCTTGTACTGCTTCCTTCTTCTGGGGATTCTTGACCATCCGCTCTTTGTGTCCTTTGTGGATGTGAAGTTTCTCCATCCTCGGTCAAAGAGAGAGAACGTCGTCTTCTGCTCTCCTCAGACATTCCTAAAGCTAGGAAATGGTAAAATAATAATAATATGTATCACTATACAATATACAACATTGTCATACATTAATTGATTTTTAAACACTCTCAATGTGTGCCTTACTTTCATATATATATATATATATATATATATATATATATATATATATATATATATATATACACACACAATATTCTCATAAAAGGCTGTTTGATCAATCAGTTAATGCATTGCACATGTATGTCCTATGGAGTGGAGAGCAAGCATGTAAGAACAAGGCCATAGAGCTGTAGTAATACACATGTCAGATGGAAATTATGCCGCCAGGAACAAAAGATAAACAGGGTCAAAAGCTTTTACACACGAAAGGTCAGCCCAGGAACCATTAAAAAAATTGGGGTGTTACTAACTCACAATTTTGGAGGCATGTATATTGGGACTTTGGATGTGGTGAAGTGGCAAGCTCCTGGTAAGAGGCATGGTCTACTGAAAGGTGGATTCATGGGGGATGACACTCCTGGGAGGCCACGCCCGGCCAGAGCTCTGTGAGCTGCAGGCTATACCACCTATTCCCATGCCTGTTGTAAATATTCCCCTGAGTTAGGAGGGGGGACTCCAAACACCCCTCAGGGGGACCCTGTTGGCCCCAGGTGGGGCGCAGGACTGTCCCAAAAAATGGGAAAATTGGGACAGTTGGTAGAAATGCTACTAGAGAAAGTAATTGTTTGGTACTTCCATGATGGTTAGGGTAATACCCAAGAGCAGAAAGTTAGACCCATAATCAGACAGTTGGAGATGTTGCCAATAGCAACCAACAAGAGTCTATCTAGCGCCAGGTAGAATGAACTCTTAAGTTGGCCATACACCTACAGATTTATTGTTACAGTATATCTGGCTGGTTGGAACAAAAACCTGGTCAAATGACAGGTGACCATTTGTTTGGAAATGCTGGAAAACTAACAGTCATTCAGAAATTACCAGATTTCTGTTCCAACCAGCCAGATCTGACAATAAATCTGCAGGTGTATGGTCACCTTAACTTTTTGGTAAAATTAGGCAGAATGTGACTGTCTATGGGCAATATGGGCACTTTTACAAAATGAACAGCTTTAATATACCCATTTCTGTGGTACATTTACTAAGCAAGCAGTAGTGATGAAGTGCAATGTGTGGACAACCCACAAGCCAATCAGCTGTCATATTACATCCTGTGGTGACAGTGCTTATTGTTGTATTAATATGGAAGGCAGAAACAAGAAATTTCTATTAAAATAAATATGACTAAATGATTTGTAATGTGACATTAATATATCCCCATGTCTGTCACTTTATGTGTGAGAGGTGGTCTCAGTCCGAAAGCCTGCCCTCGCTACTCGCCATTTTGCCCCCTTAGGGCTGCGAATGGAGGTTTTGCATAAAAGTCCATTTGCAGCCTTGCGTTGGTGCCCAAAATCATTCGCTGGTTGACAACAATCAAATGATTTCTGTAGCGCTCTCTAATCTATGTAACTTTCTAGTGGAGACTTTTTACTCCATAGTTTTGTCTATAAAAATGATTAGAATAAATAAAAATAAGAACTATTTATATATTATTTGTATTTTTGACATACATTATGAGTTCAAAACTCTGGCATATACCTTAGTATGACAGGAAAGGCTGTGCCTCACCCCACTGCATGCCACTGGTAGCTTCTTATTGGAAGCTGCTACTGTCAATTATACAGAGGACTGAAAACTCCTCCCCCGCTTGGGCTGCCAGTACATGGAGCCATGACAGCAATAGCTTTCCAGCAGGAAGCCATTCTGTGCAAATCACTAGAGCTACAGTGCTTCCATGGGCTGCTGCCTGTGCCGCCCAGCAGAAGCAAGTCCTCTGCAGTGAGCATGCCCAGACTTCAGTGAGTCACTCAGTGTGATGCAGCTGAAGGAAGGTATGCATTGGGGCACCAGACAGGTGCATGGGAATTTTTTTATTTTTATAATATTTGAGCCTATGTGAATAATATTTATTGGTACTTGTGTATTTTGGCGGCGCCCCCGATGTCCGTCGTACGACGGACAGATCGCATCGCATGCCATGCACCCGATGGCATACGATGCGATGCAACGTGATTTTGACCCCCTAAACGACCAAAAATCGTATAAGCACCCTAAAGGGTGCTTTTGAGCACCCAAATGGGTGCTTACAATGTTAAATGCACCCCCACGCCACCCCCCCACTATAAACGTGAACCCGAAGCGTGGCGAGTGCAGCGAGCCCGCGAGGGGTGGCGGTACGCGTCCTACGACCTTTTCATACCCCCACTATCCACGTCGGCGTGGAGTTGAGAATAGAATAGTGTGGCGAGCGCAGCGAGCCACCGAGCCCGAAGCGTGGCGAGCGGACGCGGATACCTTCACAGGTAAACGCGTCCCTTCGCGGGCTTCACAGGTATCCGCGTCCGCTCGCCACGCTTCGGGCTCGGTGGCTCGCTACGCTCGCCACACTATTCTATTCTCCACGCCGACGTGGATAGTGGGGGTATGAAAAGGTCATAGGACGCGTACCGCCGCCCCTCGCGGGCTCGCTGCGCTCGCCACACTTCGGGTTCACGTTTATAGTGGGGGGGTGGCGTGGGGGTGCATTTAACATTGTAAGCACCCAATTGGGTGCTTAACATTGTATAAGCACCCATTAGGGTGCTTATACAATGTTTAATCGCATCGCATCGTATGGCATTGTATGCCATGTACAATGGCATACAATTTGAAAATTGTATGCCATCGTGCACTATCGTACGATATCGCGTCGCATCGCATACCATCGTATACGTTATGGTATGCGATGCGATGGGCGCCGCCAAAATACACAAGTAATTATTTATTTAAACTATTATTTGTGTCTAGATCTGTAATAGGAGTATACTTTATGTACTTTAATTAATATTAAAGTTATTCAAAGTGTGTATTTTCCTCTGTAACTGTGTTTGTGTGCATATGGGTACATCATTTGTTTACAGTATATGCACAAAAACACTGGCACAGAGCAATCGCAATCAATGTTACTTTATTCCAAAATTTAAGGTGATTTAAAGTAGATTATCTGTATGCTGTGTTCCATTTGTAATGAGCAGTACCCAGGCAATTGCAGCCCCCCTTTAGTCTTAAGGCAGGAGCCGCCACTGTGTATGTATATATATATATATATATATATATATATATATATATATATATATATATATATATATATATATGTGCTAACCTGATGCACAGAGTAATATGTAATACATTATGAAAGAGCCATTTGCTCCAGGTAAATCTTATGAAGTATCGATAACAAGAAAATGTCTGCCTAATTATATCTACAAAGGTTTTTTCAGGTATCAGTATATTCTTATGTATAATATAATTACCTTACTATGGGGATCCTTCCTCTGTCGCTCCTCCATCAGCTCCCAGTGGCCTGATACAGCCTATTTATAGTCACTCCTCCCCATCTCTCCCCAGTAGTTCCCAGGATGCCCTGCAGGAATTCTTACACTGAGAGGTGACATGTAAATTAGGGTCACATAACATTAGTATACAGTCATTCACACAGCAGCTCCTCCTGCCCAGCTCCTTGTCTTGTAAATGAGGTGTAAATATTCCTAAAGCCACTTACTACAATGGGAAATGCTAATTACACCCTGGCAGGGTAACACCTTGTATTGTAATTAGATCACAGCAGCCTCTGGCCTCCTGTTACGTCACCAAAGGGACCTTTTGTTTAGGAGTCACCTATTGTCCAGGCAGAGAGTCAGCAGAAAGTCCTGTTCTGCATATTATCAATAGGAACCTTACAATGATTCAATGCTAAACTATACCAGAAATAGACATATATACAAAACCTGATAAAAAAAATAATTTTAAATAAAGACACTTCTGCTTATAATGTTGCTTGTAATACTCTTTATATTATACTTTCACTAATAACTTATATTACACTTATGTCATATTTACTTTTAATCACTAAGGATTCTGGAACATAACAAAAATATTCTGAATGTCCAATTTTTATTTTCAATTATTTATGGATTGGTGGAAGCAAAGAAAATGACAAGTGTTTGACACGGTATAACTGGTTGTGGATTCTCACTAATACATAAATAATGGCAAGTAACAGATGTGTAACAGATAAATATTACAATTTATATGACATTTATCATTTTATTTATCACAGTGTGACATTAGGAATTGTCTTATTTTAGCAATTAACATAAAACCATAAAAATAAGAATAATAGTTGAAATAGGCAATTACAAGGAATAAAACCCATATGGAAAGAACAACTTATGTTTGTCCAAGGGATGAATGAAGAGATAGGCTAGAAGAGCTGTCAATCCATCAAATGCGGTGTCAAGATGGAGTACACAGTACTCATACTTGAACATGTAAGGAAGGAAAAAAACACGAAAAACACAAACCCGTTTTTCGTGTCAACCTTCAATGTAGCAGCAGGAAAAATAACTAGTATCATCAAGAGGAACTATAAACTTCTCGGTACTGACCCAATCCTTAGGACCAATTTAGAAACAAAACCCTCTATAATCTTTAAGAAGGCATGAAATTTGAAAAATACGGTGGCACCTAGCTTCTTTAACCCCTTGAGTGGTATTCCCGGAAATTGACAGCTGCCGCAGCGGGCTGTCCCGGAAAATTTCCGGGCATACCACAAGTATGAAATAGGTGCACGCTAGTGGTGTCCAGGTGTGCACCACTGGCGCAGCTCCTCTAGAGCCCCTTCCTCAGCCATTCGCCCAACCCTCCCATCACCTGTGCTCCGGCGATTGCACGCCGGAGCTCTTCTAACCCGCTCCCCCAGCCGCTTCCGCCTGCCGCCATACTGTTATTAACAGTGATGTCGGCGACAGGCTTGGGGATGTTCGGGGCGGCTCGGGGGGACTCGTGAGCGCTCAGGCACCCGAGTCCACCCGAGCCACTGCTAACATCCCCCAGCCTGCCACCGACATCACTGCTCAATGTAACAGAGGCAGAGGGGACAGCAGCGGCAGGGAAGCTCCGGCGTACTAATGCCAGAGCAGAGGTGAGGGAGGGGGATTCCAACTGTGGTGGGTTTTGCTGGGGCAGGACAAACCTGCCCTGGTAGGTTTTTCCTGCCCCAGCAAAACCTACCACTCAAGGGGTTAATCGTGGCCAGCCAGGCAATAATACAAAATTAACACAAAGAACTATGATAGGACCTGAAGTACACGTTTTTTTTTAGATGTAACCACTCAAAATACACAACTTTTACATATGTGAGCAATAAAAGGCGTACAGTGGAAGCATCAGTCTCTAGAAAATCATATGATATAGAATCCTTCATTAATTGTAACACCAATTACGTTATTTATTTGTTGATATGCCCTTGCCAAATGTACTAGATTGGAGGTACTACACGAACCCTTAAGAGTAGGATACTGGAACATAGAAGGGATATTCTAAATCACTGCATTAACCACAGTGTCCCAAGACACTACCTAGAGGCACACAATGGTGACCCCAAAGGAATGGTAGTGGTTGGGGTAGAACATGTTCCAGCTACTAGCCGATGGGGAGACAGTTTCAGGAGGCTATGCAGACAGGAAGCTGCATGGATCCTGAAACTGCAATCCCTAAAACCACAGGGTCTAAATGAGAATATTGACCTTGAATTTATTTAGAAATTCTGTCTGTGAGATTTTTTAAAGGCCAACCTGTATAATGCATGTGTGACTCTGCTCCGTTTCCGTTTATCTCCTATATGATCTAGATGTTTTTAGCATGTGAAATCCCTTTTTGCCATCTAAGCCTCTCTAATAATACTCTTTTCCCTCCCGACTCATATAATACTGACTGTCAGGTAATAGTTTTATATGTAATCTGTTATTATATTCTGCTAGAATTTTAGTGGGAAATAGGGTTCCATTGGATATTAGTATCACAATTTACAGTAATATGTCTGACTATGTGTGGATTAAATACATAGAAATATAATATAATATATATATATATATATATATATATATATATATATATATATATATATATATATATATATGTGTGTGTGGATTAATTGCATCAAAGTAACACCTGTGGATTAAATGCATTGAAGTAACAACTGTGTAGATTAAATGCATCAAAGTAATCTCTGTGAACTGTCGGTATAATTTCAACATGATACAATATATAATAATATATGATATAATTTATAATTTATATAGTCTTCATTTATTTATGCATCTATGAGTGTTCATGCCTCTTCTGCAATAAATGGATTAAAGTGAAATAAAATATTCCATCGGCAAGATGGCTTGCCGATGGACTGTATATTTATATTTACAATTATTATTTATTACTATATATTTTTTTTTAAACATGCTTTTTGTTTTTTCTTTCATTTTTTTATTTTATTCTATTTAACTTTTTATTTTATTTTTAGCTATATTTATACAGTATATGTTTATCTATATAAGACAGATTAGGGGGGAGAGGGGATCAGAACCGTCGCACAGTTTCAGGTATAACAATGTTTTATAGAGATTACCCTCATATATTTATTTTATTATGATATACTTCAAACAATGGAGGGTGTGCTACCACTGGACACAACTTTAATTGTAGCAACAGGGAAATGAAAGAATGTATGTGGTGCACAAAGAGGTTGACTTAATCTAAAATCTAACTTTTATTGGAATTTTCTAAAATAGTAGCGAAGTATGAGACACAAACATCACAGAACATGAAACATAGAGTGACTTTAAAAAGGATAATATATCCTAATAGGTGTGACTGCAATACTATTCTCCCCTTATTAGACTGTTTTAGATATAAAAAAAAAACAGTCTAATAAGGGGAGAATAGTATTGCAGTCACACCTATTAATATATTATCCTTTTTAAAGTCACTCTATGTTTCATGTTCTGTGATGTTTGTGTCTCATACTTCGCTACTATTTTAGAAAATTCCAATAAAAGTTAGATTTTAGAATAAGTCAACCTCTTTGTGCACCACGTAGTGACATTCTTTCCTTTCCCTGTTGCTACTATGTTTATCTATACTGTATTGCCATTTTTATTTACTGTATATGCATATACATTACAGACAAAAATGTTTCTGGCTGAACTTATGCTGCCGACGTAAAATATCAAATAAAATGGATTACAAATAGAGCTATGATTGGATCATATACCGGCTCTGAAAACGAAACCATGATGAGCAAATTGAGATCCAAAACACCCGACCTAAATAAGAAGGCAGGTATTTAATGCCTGCTAAATGACCAGACTTATTCTGTGGAATTGAGAAAGCCGCCCTGTGAGCGGAGAAATGCATTTTGCAAGGAATCTGTGATCTGGAAGATGGCCGCGCGGTACAACAGCACCGCAAGTGACCCCGTGAGGCACCCATATTGCAGCACGACTGGAGCTGTCGCAGAGTCTCCTACAGTATCGCCACACCACGAGGGTCCAGTGAGAGAAAACGGCAACCAGCCGCCGGGACGCATCGAGGCCAGATACCCCAGACTCTAACACCAGAGGGAAGCTCACATGCTAGGTGCAACATTCACTGTAGCCGCACCACATCACACCTTAAGCGGCGCAAGCCCCTGGGTGTTAAGGTCCACTTCAAATCCCCTACAAAGCGGTGATCATCTAGCCGAGTGGTGACCCACCAAGGACCGGTAATATACAATCTATTGCTCACTTTGACATTATATACAACAGTTTGCCAGGCTCAATGGCTCAAATTGCTAAGTGCTGGATGCGCTTGTCACATCAAAGTCAGAGATTCATCATTTATAAGGATATCCTTAGCTCAAATATGTGCATAAGGACATATCATTAAAACGTGGGTGATTGCACTGAATTTCTATGGGCAGTCATATGTGCCTATCACAAGGCTGTAATTTTAAGTGTCGCTCATTGGTTATGTTTATGCTTATTTCCATTTTTTCCTTTATTTTTATTTTTTAATTATATATTTATTTTTATTTTGTATTTTATTTTATTGAATTTTCCAATTTAATTTCATCAACATCACATTGTGCATTTGTACAGTAATATTAGACTTTGTGCTTTGTGTACTTAATAAACTCCATTGATTTTATTGGTTGTCATAGTGCATCACTTTAGCGCCCCGTGCTATTTGTTTATCTGTGGTAATATTGTGGAGGTTGGCAATCCTCCAGCACGGTGGCTGCAGAAGTAACACTGCCCAGTACACACTACGCTATTCCCTAGTGCCGCAGACACTTGTTGTTGTTTTCTATTACAGCTGACATGGACACTGAAACGTAGCACCGTGTCCCCTCACATCACCTCAGTTTCATTTGGATGTGGCGCGTGCACGCATATATAAAGTGACTCTAAGGTCCCTTATATATGTATATACATTCAGGAGGAAAAAAAGGGGGATGTGTACCAGCGCTGGCTGAAAGAAATATGAGTACAAGCAAAAATTTGTAGAACGGTATCCTGTACAATATAGAATTTATTATAAAATAAAATTTAAAAAAGCTGTAATAGCATATGAAATTTGCACTTCATAAAGGGGGGTTACAATAATATATAAAAGTGTAAACATGTGGACATTCCATTCTCAGCACAATATGAGTATTTGCAAGTATAGCATATAATTTGCATATTACCACACTGACATCTTAAGATGTAGTCCCATAGTAGCAGGTAACCAGGTGGCCAATGGCGATCCCAAAGCAGAGTCCAGATGGAGAATTAGGTGTCTCTGATGGGAAAGATGGTATAACCTGGAGGATGAGATGATTTCTGTATCTGCCTCGGATAATGAGTCCGGATGGGATGGTGCAATGCACAGGGCGATGTCCTGGTAGTGTGGATAAGCTCAAGTTGTAGCGATATGGATCATTCTACCTCCAGCACATCGCTACAACTTGAGCTTATCCACACTACCAGTACATCGTGCTGTGCATTGCACCATCCCATCCGGACTCATTATCCGATACGACCGGGGAGACCCCGAAACGTTGACATTACCTATGACTGAGAAATAAACCAGTCCTTTGTTTTCACCATCTTTGAAGTCCTCGAGTGCCCTTTGTCTGGAAGTGTATCAACGGAACTGCAAGGTTCCTTATTGCAGGCACCGGGGCAAGCCACTTTAGCCTACACCTAAGCCCGGGAGTGCCAGTTTAATTTGGATTTTCTCTCTCTCTCTCTCTCTCTCTCTCTCTCTCTCTCTCTCTCTCTCTCCCTATATATATATATATATATATATATATATATATATATATATATATATATAGCCTCTCCAGGGACCGGCACTCCAAAATCTCCCAAACAACTGCCGGGGTGCTCGCAGAAAAAAGAGCATACAGCCAACCACGAGTGCTGCGTGCACTCCCACGGACTCCTGAAAGTAAAACTCAGACACAGTGAACTGAAGTGCTGACGTTTCGGGATTTAATTCCCGTTTTCAAAGCAAACAAGCGGTGCAAGACAAATAAGAAGGTGAACACACTCACCTATATAGCTGAGAGAAGAGTCGCCCAGTTCTCCAGACGCCGTCCATCGCCGCCCCCAGTCCCCGCTCAGGTGACCCGGAAGTGCGTCGCTGCGTAGACCCGTCTCTCGTCGACGTCATGGCGGCATCCCTAGCAACCTAGACATCCGCCCGGCTGGTTCTCTGGGTACGGCGCATAGTCTCGGCGTCCTTGTTGTCATGGCGACATAACACTGCAAAACATACACAAATATTAAAGATCGTGCAAAAGTGTATCATAAATAGAATGAATCAGCTGTGTGAAAAAACAAAATATACAAAATATAAATGTAGCAAAAATGATGAGAATCAAAATAGACAAATAATATAGATAAAATCAGACGGACCAAAGAAGAAAGGAAGAAACAAGAGGGTACATGGCGCAGACTATAGGAACACGTTGAATGAGATCTGCTCATTCAACCCTCTGGGGGTAATAGTGTCCAATTCATGGATCCACTTGGTCTCCAATTGCAACAGTTTCTTCCCTCTATCACCTCCACGGATGTCTTCAGGCACCTGGTCAATAATCATATGACGAAGCATAGCCAGGCTGTGTCTCTCTGTCAGAAAATGTTTAGCCACCGGTTGGTCACTGTTGTTCTTCTCGTAGGCCTTTTTTATGGCCGACCGGTGTAGGGCCATCCTGGTCTTAAATGTCCTGATCGTCTTGCCCACATAACAGAGGCCGCATGGGCATTTTATGAGATACACCACGTGTGTACTGGTGCATGTCAAAGGAGTGCGGATGGAATATCTTCTCCCAGAATGAGGGTGGAAGAACCATTTGCCAGCTGTTGTGTAGCTACATGTAGTGCAGCCCACGCATTTATAGCAGCCACCAGGTTTAGTACGAGTGAGAGGTTTACTTCTCTTGGTAATGTCCATCTTTACCAGCATGTCTCTGAGATTTTGCCCTCTGGTATAGCAGGGCATAATTTGAGTATGCTTGAGTTTTTGTAGATCCTTATCACGTTGGACCATTGGCCAGAGCATCTTAGAAGTGTTGCGGATTGTGGCATCAGCCGAGTTATAGCTGCGCACCCAGTGGATCTTATCTTTTTTCTTATCATCCGGATTTATAGGTTTTTTTATTAACAACTTATCTCTGGGAACTTGTTCTACTTTTTCTAGGGCTTGCTGGATCAGATCCTGTGAGTACCCTCTGTCTCTGAATCTCAAGGCCATTTTCTCCAGGTTGTCTTGGAGATTCTCAGTTTCACTCGTAATTCTTTTAACTCGCAATAATTGCGAGTATGGTAGGCTCCTTTTGGTGCTTTTAGGATGGTGGCTATCTGCCGCAAGAATGGTGTTGCGGTCAGTAGGTTTTTGGTATAAGTCGGTTTCAAGTTTTCCATCTTTGAAGTAGATGCGCACATCTAGGTATTGTACCTCCTTTAAACTCATATGAAATGTAAACTTAATGGGACAATCAAGGATGTTGATCTTCTCCATCAGTTCTCTAAATGACGATTCTGTCCCTTGCCACAGGAGCAGGACGTCATCTATGTACCGGCAGAAGAATAGCAGCTTGTCCTTGGTTTCTGAGGTAAAGAATAACTCCTGTTCGATGGCATGCATGTATGCATTCGCGTACGAGGGTGCGACAGGAGAACCCATCGCACACCCCGTACGCTGCAGAAAGAACTCGCCATCGAACAGGAAATAATTTCGATATAGGATGAGTTCCAACAGTTGCATCATAAATTCAGTCTGTGGACCCTGGTATGTGTGGTTACACTCCATCATCCTGCGCATGGCCGCAAGACCCTCAGGGTGGGGTATGCTCGTGTAGAGGCTAGTAATGTCCAATACACATAACCAGGTGCCCGTGGGTATGTCCCTAAGCAGATCCAATTTGAGCAAGAGATCAGTAGTGTCTCGTAGATACGTGGATTGGGTCTGCACACAAGGTTGAATGAAGTGGTCTAAAAATAACGCTGGTTTACTGAATAGAGATTCTCTGGCCGAGATGATAGGCCTCCCTGGTGGTCTAGTAGGATGTTTATGTATCTTAGGTAAACAGTATATTATGGGTACCACAGGGAATTCTGTTTTCAGGTATTCTGCCACTTCGATGGTGATGATTCTATGGCTGACCGCTCGATCCACAATGATGTCTAGCTCAGCTTTAAACTTCTGGGTGGGATTGAATTTGAGGCGTTGGTAAACTTCAGAATTATTAAGTTGAGAATAAACCTCACGTTTGTAGTCCTGTAAAGTTTGGAGTACGATGCCGCCGCCCTTATCCGCCGGCAGTATCATCACTTCATTCAGCGACTTTAAATGTTTGATCGCCTGCCATTCTTGCCCAGACAGATTGGAATGTTGAAGGGGGGACTGAGAGGTGGGGACATGGTAGTTGAGGGTTTTGATGAAACTGGTGATAGAAGTATTGGTGGATATTGGATCAAATTGCGATTTCTTTTTGAATTTAGAGTATTGATTGGTTGTCAAGTTCATGCTTGAATCTTTATCTTTGAAGAAGTCGCGTAATTTGAGCTGGCGATGTAATCTGGTGGTTTCAATATGCCATTGTAGGTCTCTGAATTTATTGGTAGGAACAAATGACATCCCTCGGTTTAACACTGATATTTCCGCAGCCGATAACTCGATGTCAGTAAGGTTAAAGATGGCATTTACTTCCTGCCTTTCTTTTTGGTGGTTGTTACGTTTGTGTTGCCCACCTCTTCTGCTGGGTCTGTTGGCCCCCCGCGCGTTGCGCGGGTCCTCACCCCTAAAGGGGGTTTCTTGGAGTTAGAAGATTTGGTGGAGGAGCCTTCTTGAGCAGATGACTGTGAGTCGCTGGAGGTATCATAATTACGATTTCTCCTAGTAGTATATTTCTTAGGGCGAGCAGGAGGTCTATTGGCATGAGTGCCTGTCAGCCATGTATAGACATTGGCTTCAGCATAATCTCTATTCACTGTTTCAAACTTCTTTTGTTTGAACAGCGTCAGTTCTTTCTTGTATGTGGAGAGTTGTTTCTCGAGTTTATCCACCCAATCGGCAGATTTGTCTGCAATGAGTTTGTCCTTATATTTAGCCTCATACTCTTTGCACTTATCTTTAGCTGCAGCCATTTCTTTGGCTGACTCTTCAACTACCAGAGTCATGAGGTCGAAGGAGCAGTTATTGAGTATTGCTACCCAGCGACGACAAAACTCATTGTTGAATCTCCCGATGGTTGGGGTGTTCCTGACTCGGAATCCCCTGGGTATTTTTCTTTCACGAATGTATTCGGATAACGTCACTCCATGCATGAGAAAGTCAATTTCTCTCTTCCTGATTTTAAACAGCCCATTGTAGATATCCTCCACCGATAGTTCTCCCAGTACATCCGCCAATCTCTCCTTAAACAAAACTGACTCTGTTTCGCTGTCGGAGAACCTCAGTCTCTCTCCAAGGGGAAGGTCAATTCTGCTGTGAGCCCTCGGGTCTCTCCAAATCACTCTCAGGTTCCGTCATGGTGCGGTGACCGTGAACCAAAGTGCTGGTGGATTAAAAGTCACTTGCTGTACTTTCTGTCCCCTTTGTTGAGGAAACAGCAAGGGTATACACTTATCTGCACGTTAGTGGATGCCGTGAAATTTCTCTCCCACTGAAGGTAGGTGCGGAAAGAACAGGGTGGTGGGTGCCTTGTCCAGGTAACAGATCCTCTGTGTGTAGGATATGTACCAATATGTAGCCTCTCCAGGGACCGGCACTCCAAAATCTCCCAAACAACTGCCAGGGTGCTCGCAGAAAAAAGAGCATACAGCCAACCACAAGTGCTGCGTGCACTCCCACGGACTCCCGAAAGTAAAACTCAGACACAGTGAACTGAAGTGCTGACGTTTCGGGATTTAATTCCCGTTTTCAAAGCAAACAAGCGGTGCAAGACAAATAAGAAGGTGAACACACTCACCTATATAGCTGAGAGAAGAGTCGCCCAGTTCTCCAGACGCCGTCCATCGCCGCCCCCAGTCCCCGCTCAGGTGACCCGGAAGTGCGTCGCTGCGTAGACCCGTCTCTCGGCGACGTCATGGCGGCGTCCCTAGCAACCTAGACGTCCGCCCGGCTGGTTCTCTGGGTACGGCGCATAGTCTCGGCGTCCTTGTTGTCATGGCGACATAACACTGCAAAACATACACAAATATTAAAGATCGTGCAAAAGTGTATCATAAATAGAATGAATAAACTGTGTGAAAAATCAAAATATACAAAATATAAATGTAGCAAAAATGATGAGAATCAAAATAGACAAATAATATAGATAAAATCAGACGGACCAAAGAAGAAAGGAAGAAACAAGAGGGTACATGGCGCAGACTATAGGAACACGTTGAATGAGATCTGCTCATTCAACCCTCTGGGGGTAATAGTGTCCAATTCATGGATCCACTTGGTCTCCAATTGCAACAGTTTCTTCCCTCTATCACCTCCACGGATGTCTTCAGGCACCTGGTCAATAATCATATGACGAAGCATAGCCAGGCTGTGTCTCTCTGTCAGAAAATGTTTAGCCACCGGTTGGTCACTGTTGTTCTTCTCGTAGGCCTTTATTCTCAACTTAATAATTCTGAAGTTTACCAACGCCTCAAATTCAATCCCACCCAGAAGTTTAAAGCTGAGCTAGACATCATTGTGGATCGAGCGGTCAGCCATAGAATCATCACCATCGAAGTGGCAGAATACCTGAAAACAGAATTCCCTGTGGTACCCATAATATACTGTTTACCTAAGATACATAAACATCCTACTAGACCACCAGGGAGGCCTATCATCTCGGCCAGAGAATCTCTATTCAGTAAACCAGCGTTATTTTTAGACCACTTCATTCAACCTTGTGTGCAGACCCAATCCACGTATCTACGAGACACTACTGATCTCTTGCTCAAATTGGATCTGCTTAGGGACATACCCACGGGCACCTGGTTATGTGTATTGGACATTACTAGCCTCTACACGAGCATACCCAACCCTGAGGGTCTTGCGGCCATGCGCAGGATGATGGAGTGTAACCACACATACCAGGGTCCACAGACTGAATTTATGATGCAACTGTTGGAACTCATCCTATATCGAAATTATTTCCTGTTCGATGGCGAGTTCTTTCTGCAGCGTACGGGGTGTGCGATGGGTTCTCCTGTCGCACCCTCGTACGCGAATGCATACATGCATGCCATCGAACAGGAGTTATTCTTTACCTCAGAAAACAAGGACAAGCTGCTATTCTTCTGCCGGTACATAGATGACGTCCTGCTCCTGTGGCAAGGGACAGAATCGTCATTTAGAGAACTGATGGAGAAGATCAACATCCTTGATTGTCCCATTAAGTTTACCTTTCATATGAGTTTAAAGGAGGTACAATACCTAGATGTGCGCATCTACTTCAAAGATGGAAAACTTGAAACCGACTTATACCAAAAACCTACTGACCGCAACACCATTCTTGCGGCAGATAGCCACCATCCTAAAAGCACCAAAAGGAGCCTACCATACTCGCAATTATTGCGAGTTAAAAGAATTACGAGTGAAACTGAGAATCTCCAAGACAACCTGGAGAAAATGGCCTCGAGATTCAGAGACAGAGGGTACTCACAGGATCTGATCCAGCAAGCCCTAGAAAAAGTAGAACAAGTTCCCAGAGATAAGTTGTTAATAAAAAAACCTATAAATCCGGATGATAAGAAAAAAGATAAGATCCACTGGGTGCGCAGCTATAACTCGGCTGATGCCACAATCCGCAACACTTCTAAGATGCTCTGGCCAATGGTCCAACGTGATAAGGATCTACAAAAACTCAAGCATACTCAAATTATGCCCTGCTATACCAGAGGGCAAAATCTCAGAGACATGCTGGTAAAGATGGACATTACCAAGAGAAGTAAACCTCTCACTCGTACTAAACCTGGTGGCTGCTATAAATGCGTGGGCTGCACTACATGTAGCTACACAACAGCTGGCAAATGGTTCTTCCACCCTCATTCTGGGAGAAGATATTCCATCCGCACTCCTTTGACATGCACCAGTACACACGTGGTGTATCTCATAAAATGCCCATGCGGCCTCTGTTATGTGGGCAAGACGATCAGGACATTTAAGACCAGGATGGCCCTACACCGGTCGGCCATAAAAAAGGCCTACGAGAATAACAACAGTGACCAACCGGTGGCTAAACATTTTCTGACAGAGAGACACAGCCTGGCTATGCTTCGTCATATGATTATTGACCAGGTGCCTGAAGACATCCGTGGAGGTGATAGAGGGAAGAAACTGTTGCAATTGGAGACCAAGTGGATCCATGAATTGGACACTATTACCCCCAGAGGGTTGAATGAGCAGATCTCATTCAACGTGTTCCTATAGTCTGCGCCATGTACCCTCTTGTTTCTTCCTTTCTTCTTTGGTCCGTCTGATTTTATCTATATTATTTGTCTATTTTGATTCTCATCATTTTTGCTACATTCATATTTTGTATATTTTGTTTTTTCACACAGCTTATTCATTCTATTTATGATACACTTTTGCACGATCTTTAATATTTGTGTATGTTTTGCAGTGTTATGTCGCCATGACAACAAGGACGCCGAGACTATGCGCCGTACCCAGAGAACCAGCCGGGCGGACGTCTAGGTTGCTAGGGACGCCGCCATGACGTCGCCGAGAGACGGGACTACGCAGCGACGCACTTCCGGGTCACCTGAGCGGGGACTGGGGGCGGCGATGGACGGCGTCTGGAGAACTGGGCGACTCTTCTCTCAGCTATATAGGTGAGTGTGTTCACCTTCTTATTTGTCTTGCACCGCTTGTTTGCTTTGAAAACGGGAATTAAATCCCGAAACGTCAGCACTTCAGTTCACTGTGTCTGCGTTTTACTTTCGGGAGTCCGTGGGAGTGCACGCAGCACTCGTGGTTGGCTATATATATATATATATATATATATATATATATATATATATATATATATATATATATATATATATATATATATACACAAGCAGGAGATCCCGGCACTGAAGCAGAAAATTTGCAGAGTCTTAGGTGCTCTTCATTCTCGCAGGGGAGATGTATAGCACAGCGGCACTGGTAAAGTGAAAAATCAACGTTTCGGGCGGGTAGCCCTTTATCAAGACATGATAAACCCGGTCATTTAAACCCGATGGAAGGACACTAAGCGGCAGATATGAATAATACTGCCAATTGGACAGGCACCTGCTAGGAATACAGCCCTATTCTGGACTATATATCTTTTTTGTTACAGGTTCACGAGAACACTTTGTCCTCCAAAAAAGTTCTGTATAAAGTACAATGAGAGCCCGCACCTACGGAAGTCCTGGTCTCTGAACGCCGGTCCTAGGTTGCCTGACACACGCTATATTAACTCGCTCCCAGGTAAGCTCCTGGTTCACTTATGTATCCATTTTACCGATTATGAACGCTATATGACCTGATGAAAAGGCCAATGTAGGCCTTGAAATGTTGTCTTTTATATGCATCCTCTTCACAGATAAACGTCTATTTGAAGTCCTTCGAGTGCCGCCTCTATGTCCGCAGGGAGCACACCAGCTGTCCACGGATTGATATTATATATGAATCGTTGGAGGGCACCTAGGCATTGATTATTTTTTCCAGAGTGTTTAAAATGCAAAAAAGGTGGGAAAATCCCAGCTTAGTGATGTGTTTATGTAGTGAGTTTTGCTATAATTCATGTACATATAAATTATATTTTAAATGGCATGTTGCCAATGTAATTGTTCACCTTTTCAACTAGCAAGTTACAGTAGATAGGAACCATAATGCTTGCTTAGCCTCTAGCAACCTGCCTGGTAAAAGTGTAGGTACTGCTAGAGAGTAGATTTGGGATGTCACAGGCATTTAGTTAAGTTTAGTAATAGCCAACATGAGACCAATAGGTTTTAGATAATCTATTGTGGTACTAGGTTGGTGGTGCTCCCAAAGGTTCAACAAGTACGTATACTCAAAAGAGGTGTCTCAAGGAGAAGACAAGGCATGAATGAAGTAGGTTTTTGGGGCACACTTGAGGATTTGGTACTTGTGTATTTTGGCGGCGCCCATAACGCATAGGATGGTATGCGATGCAACGCGATTTCGTTGGATAGTGTGCGATGGCATATAATTTTCAAATTGTATGCCATTGTACATGGCATACAATGCCATATGATGCGATGCGATGCGATTAAACATTGTATAAGCACCCTAATGGGTGCTTATACAATGATAAGCACCCTAATGGGTGCATACAATGTTAACCCCTTCCCGACATTTGACGTACATTTACGTCATGGTCGGGAAGTACTTCCCGACACATGGCGTAAATGTACGTCATGGCTTTAAACTGTCACCGCGTCTATAGACGCGGTGACAGTTTAAACATGTCTGCTGTCCCTGACAGCAGACATGTCCCTGCATGCCCAGGGGGGGCTGCGATGCCGCCCCCCGTCGGCGATCGCTGTGATTGGCTGTTCAGTGTGAACAGCCATTCACAGCGTTTTCTGTGTCACCGGCGAATAACGTTCGCCGGTGACACAGGGATCGGAGGTGATTGGTGCTGTAAAGTACAGCACCAATCACCGCGGGGTGTAAGGGTGACACTGTTGTCACCCCACCTCACCCCGCCCGCCCCCAAAGGCCGTGATTGGTTCGTCGGACCGACGAACCAATCACAGCCATGGAGGGGGGTTTAAACTAACGGTGACTGCACTGCAGACGCCATTCCGGTCTGGAATTGCGTGCAGTGCGGTCACCGTGCCTAGCTGCCGCGATATACTGACCAGAACCTTGCAAAATACTTACCTGATCACTGCTTGGGATCTTGCTACTTGTTGTGACTTCCAGTGTTGTGCTGTGCTGTGTTGTGCTGCTGCAGTGTCATCGAGTTTTAGATAGAGAGATAGAGAGAGAGAGATAGAGAGAGATAGAGAGGGCTAGTGACAGAGAGTGCTATATTTTGTGCTGCTGCAGTGTGATAGAGAGATAGATAGAGAGATAGATAGAGAGATAGAGAGAGATAGAGAGATATAGAGAGATAGTGACAGATTGTGCTATATATTTTTTATATAACTGACTGCTGCCCCCCCTTTTTTTATATATATACCTGTCAGTTGCTGCCAGTTGCACTGTCAGTTGCACCAAAGGTTGTGCACCTGCTGCCCCTCACTGGTAATCAGTGTCGCATCACTGATCACCTTTTTTTTTTTTTGAGGGTGCTGTGGGGTCTTTTTTTAATTTTTTTTTTACACACACTGTGATTTTGTGGGTGTCCTGTGGCCACTGTGCGCTGATCAGTGACGTACATCACTGATCAGCTTTTTCGGCACAGGGTTGATCTTTTTTTTTTTGATCAAATTCCTGTTGCCTTTGAGCGCTGTTCAGTGACGGACGTTACTGACCAACATCTGTGCTCAATTTTTGGCGCAGGACCTTTTTTTTTTTTTTTTTAACCCCTTCAATTTTTTTTTTTTTTTAACCCCTTCAAATTTTTTTTTTTATTGGGATCAAATTCCTGTATAAAGTATTTTTTTTTTCTGCACTACATACACACTACACACTACATACCCCCCGGGTTGAAATAAAGTTTGTACCCCCCCCTACACTATACACGTGTTGAAACATTTCACTACCAGTAACACAAAAATAAAAATGGCATCCCAAATGTCATCCCAAATGTCATCCCAAATGTCATCCCAGTCATCAAGAAGAATGTATTCAGCGGAGGAGGCATATGCCATGCTTGCCTCTGACTCTGACACAGCCAGTGAGGCAAGCGGGGAATTTGAAGGATTCATCTTAAGCTCCTCTTCCTCCTCTAGTGATGAGGGACCCCCTCAAAGATGCCCCCGTAGAGCAGCTGAGACCCCTCCCCCAATAATTGATCTCGTATGGACCCCACCACCAGACAATTTTGAGCCCCAGGTTCCTGAGTTTTTGGCCATCCCAGGAATCCAATTTGATTCAACAGGTCTCAGAGAAATTGACTTTTTCAAATTATTTTTCTCTGATGATTTTATAAATTTAATGGTGGACCAAACTAATTTATATGCCCAGCAGTTTATTGCTCAAAACCCCACGTCATCATTTGCTAGGTGGACCCCTGTAGATGCAGTAGAGATGATGACATTTTGGGGTCTGGTGTTTCATATGGGCATAGTAAAAAAGCCAGAAATTAGGCAATATTGGAGTACAGATGTTCTGTACAGCACCCCACTTTACCGTATGGCCATGACCCGGAATCGTTTTGAGTTAATCCTTAAATTTTTGCATTACAACGATAATGCACAGTGCCCACCCAGAGATGATCCCACCTTTGACCGGCTATTCAAAGTCAGGCCGGTCATTGATCACTTCAGTGCCAAATTTGAAGAGATGTACATCCCAGATAAATTCATTTGCATAGACGAGTCCCTTATACATTTTAAAGGAAGGGTTAAATTCCGCCAGTACCTTCCCAGTAAGAGGGCAAGGTATGGCATAAAAATGTATAAGCTGTGTGAAAGCACCTCAGGGTACACCCACAGGTTTAGGGTATATGAAGGGAAGGATTCAAGAATTGAACCGCCAGAATGCCCCCCCTCCCTCGTAGGTGTTAGTGGAAAAATTGTCTGGGATTTAGTGCACCCCTTCCTGGATAAAGGTTATCACCTCTATGTGGATAACTTTTACACCAGCATCCCCCTGTTTAAGGCCCTTGGTTCAAGAGGTACAGCAGCTTGCGGTACTGTGCGCAAGAACCAAAGAGGCCTCCCAAAAACGCACATTGCCCAAGTAATGAGAAGGGGTGAAAGCAGGGGAATATGCACCGAAAATATGTTGTTGGTCAAATATAAGGACAAGAGGGATGTCCTTATACTGACAACAATTCACGGAGACAGTACCACCTCCGTCCCTGTACGAGGTACCAGTACCCACACCTCAAAACCTAATTGTATCCTGGATTACAATAGGTACATGGGCGGAGTGGATCTTTCAGATCAGGTACTGAAGCCGTACAGTGCCCTGCGGAAAACAAAAATCTGGTACAAGAAGCTGGCCGTGTATATCATCCAGATGGCACTGTATAACGCTTACGTGCTATTCCGTTCTACCAGCCAGAGGGGGACATTTATGCACTTTCAAGAGGAAGTCATAAAGGGCCTAATATTTGGGAACCAGCAGGCAGAGGGCCCCAGTACTTCTAGTACTGGCCCCCGTATTGTACCAGGGCAGCATTTTCCTGATGAAATCCCCTCCACTGGAAAAAAGGGCAGGACACAAAAAAGGTGCAAAGTTTGCTATAAAAAGGGAATAAGAAAGCAAACTATTTTCCAGTGTGACACTTGCCCCGACAACCCCGGCCTATGTATAAAGGAGTGTTTTAAAATATACCACACATCTATGGATTATTAGGTTCATCATTTCACCGTGCTTCGGGGGTCTTGCTAATGCCACATAGCACCCACCATTCATTCCACCAGAATCTGAGCCGCAAAATCCAAAAATCACTCCTTCCCTTCTGAGTCCTGCCATGCACCCAACTGGTATTTTTTGGTCACATGTGAGGCATTGCCGTACTCGGGAGAAATTGGGGCACAGATTTTGGGGTGCTTTTTCTCCTTCATACCTTATGAAAATGAAAAATTTTGAGCCAGAACTGCATTTTTGTGTAAAAAAATGTAATTTTTCATTTTCACTGCCCAGTTGTATCAAAATTGGTGAAACCCCTGGGGGTTTGAAATGTACACTATACCCCTAGATGAATTCCCTGAGGGGTGTAGTTTGCAAAATGGGGTCACTTGTGGGGGGGTTCCACTGTATTGGTGCTTCGGGGGTCTTGCTAATGCGACATAGCACCCACCAAAATTCCACCAGAATCTGAGCTGCAAAATCCAAATATCACTCCTTCCCTTCTGAGTCCTGCCATTTTTTGGTCACACATGAAGCATTGCCGTACTCGGGAGATATTGGGGCACAGATTTTGGGGTGCTTTTTCTCCTTCATACCTTATGAAAATGAAAAATTTTGAGCCAGAACTGCATTTTTGTGTAAAAAAATTTAATTTTTCATTTTCACTGCCCAGTTTTATCAAAATTGGTGAAACCCCTGGGGGTTTGAAATGTACACTATACCACTAGATGAATTCCCTGAGGGGTGTAGTTTGCAAAATGGGGTCACTTGTGGGGGGGGTTCCACTGTATTGGTGCTTCGGGGGTCTTGCTAATGCGACATAGCACCCACCAAAATTCCACAAGAATCTGAGCTGCAAAATCCAAATATCACTCCTTCCCTTCTGAGTCCTGCCATTTTTTGGTCACACATGAAGCATTGCCGTACTCGGGAGAAATTGGGGCACAGATTTTGGGGTGCTTTTTCTCCTTCATACCTTCTGAAAATGAAAAATTTTGAGCCAGAACTGCATTTTTGTGTAAAAAATTTAATTTTTCATTTTCACTGCCCAGTTGTACCACAATTGGTGAAACCCCTGGGGGTTTGAAATGTACATTATACCCCTAGATGAATTCCCAGAGGGGTGTAGTTTGCAAAATGGGGTCACTTGTGGGGGGCTTCCACTGTATTGGTGCTTCGGGGGTCTTGCTAATGCGACATAGCACCCACCAACATTCCACCAGAATCTGAGCTGCAAAACCCAAAAATCACTCCTTCCCTTCTGAGTCCTGCCATGCACCCAACTGGTACTTTTTGGTCACATGTGAGGCATTGCCGTACTCAGGAGAAATTGGGGCACAGATTTTGGGGTGCTTTGTCTCCTTCATTCCTTGTGAAAATGACAAATTTGGAGCCAGAACTGCATTTTTGTGTAAAAAAATTTAATTTTTCATTTTCACTGCCCAGTTGTATCAAAATTGGTGAAACCCCTGGGGGTTTGAAATGTACACTATACCCCTAGATGAATTCCCTGAGGGGTGTAGTTTGCAAAATGGGGTCACTTGTGGGGGGGTTCCACTGTATTGGTGCTTCGGGGGTCTTGCTAATGCGACATAGCACCCACCAACATTCCACCAGAATCTGAGCTGCAAAATCCAAAAATCACTCCTTCCCTTCTGAGTCCTGCCATGCACCCAACTGGTATTTTTTGGTCACATGTGAGGCATTGCCATACTCGGGAGAAATTGGGGCACAGATTTTGGGGTGCTTTGTCTCCTTCAAACCTCGTGAAAATGAAAAATTTTGAGCCAGAACTGCATTTTTGTGTAAAAAATGTAATTTTTCAGTTGCACAGCCCAGTTGTATCAATATTGGTGAAACCCCTGGGGGTTTGAAATGTACACTATACCCCTAGATGAATTCCCTGAGGGGTGTAGTTTGCAAAATGGGGTCACTTGTGGGGGGGTTCCACTGTATTGGTGCTTCGGGGGTCTTGCTAATGCGACATAGCACCCACCAACATTCCACCAGAATCTGAGCTGCAAAATCCAAAAATCACTCCTTCCCTTCTGAGTCCTGCCATGCACCCAAATGGTATTTTTTGGTCACATGTGAGGCATTGCCGTACTCGGGAGAAATTGGGGCACAGATTTTGGGGTGCTTTTTCTCCTTCATTCCTTGTTAAAATGACACATTTGGAGCCAGAACTGCATTTTTGTGTAAAAAAATGTAATTTTTCATTTTCACTGCCCAGTTGTATCAAAATTGGTGAAACCCCTGGGGGTTTGAAATGTACACTATACCCCTAGATGAATTCCCTGAGGGGTGTAGTTTGCAAAATGGGGTCACTTGTGGGGGGTTCCACTGTATTGGTGCTTTGGGGGTCTTGCTAATGCGACATAGCACCCACCAACATTCCACCACCAAAAATCACTCCTTCCCTTCTGAGTCCTGCCATGCACCCAACTGGTATTTTTTGGTCACATATGAGGCATTACCATACTCGGGAGAAATTGGGGCACAGATTTTGGGGTGCTTTTTCTCCTTCATACCTTATGAAAATGAAAAATTTGGAGCCAGAACTGCATTTTTGTGTAAAAAAATTTAATTTTTCATTTTCACTGCCCAGTTGTATCAAAATTGGTGAAACCCCTGGGGGTTTGAAATGTACACTATACCCCTAGATGAATTCCCTGAGGGGTGTAGTTTGCAAAATGGGGTCACTTGTGTGGGGGTTCCACTGTATTGGTGCTTTGGGGGTCTTGCTGATGCGACATTGCACCCACCAACATTCCACCAGAATCTGTGCTGCAAAATCCAAATATCACTCCTTCCCTTCTGAGTCCTGCCATGCACCCAACTGGTATTTTTTGGTCAGATGTGAGGCATTGCCATACTCGGGAGAAATTGGGGCACAGATTTTGGGGTGCTTTGTCTCCTTCATTCCTTGTGAAAATGAAAAATTTTGAGCCAGAACTGCATTTTTGTGTAAAAAATGTAATTTTTCATTTGCACAGCCCAGTTGTATCAAAATTGGTGAAACCCCTGGGGGTTTGAAATGTACACTATACCCCTAGATGAATTCCCTGAGGGGTGTAGTTTGCAAAATGGGGTCACTTGTGGGGGGGTTCCACTGTATTGGTGCTTCGGGGGTCTTGCTAATGCGACATAGCACCCACCAACATTCCACCAGAATCTGAGCTGCAAAATCCAAAAATCACTCCTTCCCTTCTGAGTCCTGCCATGCACCCAACTGGTATTTTTTGGTCACATATGAGGCATTGCCATACTCGGGAGAAATTGGGGCACAGATTTTGGGGGGCTTTGTCTCCTTCATTCCTTGTGAAAATGACAAATTTGGAGCCAGAACTGCATTTTTGTGTAAAAAAATTAATTTTTCATTTTCACTGCCCAGTTGTACCACAATTGTTGAAACCCCTGGGGGTTTGAAATGTACACTATACCCCTAGATGAATTCCCTGAGGGGTGTAGTTTTCAAAATGGGGTCACTTGTGGGGGGGTTCCTAACTTTTAGCATCTTATGGTGCCTAGAAACCTACATGGTGCCTAAAAAATAATCTCATAAAAAGGAGGCTCCAAAATCAAGTAGGTGCTCCTTCTATTATGAAGCCTGTGGTTTGGTCAACGTGCACACTAGGGCCACATATAGGATATTTATGAAAACAAAAGAATTGGGGGAATCAATTTTTAGTCACATTTCTCTAGTAAAATGTACTGTGTTCCTTTGAAAAATGTATTAAAATTGCAAATCTGCAAAAAAAATGAAATTTTGAAATTTCACCTACACTTTGTTTTAATTCCTGTGAAACACCTAAAGGGTTAACAAACTTCCAAAATGCTGTTTTGAATACTGTGAGGGGTGCAGTTTTTGAAATGGCATCATTTATGGGGGTGTCTCACATACAAGTCCCTCAAAGTCACATCAGAACTGAACTGGTCCCTAAAAAAATCAGTGTTTGAAATTTTCTTGAAAATTTGAAAATTTGCTATTCATATTGTAAGCCTCCTAGTGTCCAAAAAAATTAAAAGGAAGTTGAAATAATGATGGAAACATAAAGTAGACATATGGTCTATGTTAGTTATTAACTATTTTGAGTGGTATGATTATTTGTCTCACAAGCAGAAAATTTAACATTTTGCAAATTGCTAAATTTTCCATTTTTTTCCGAAATTTTGGTATTTTTCACAAAAAAACACAGACTGTATCGACGACAATTTACGACTAACTTGAAGTACAATGTGTCACGAAAAAACAATCTCAAAATCACTGGGATAAGTAAAAGCAAAAAAAAGTTATCCCCACTTAAGTGATACATGTCAGATTTGAAAAAAAGGGCTCTGTCAGGAAGGCAATAACATGCTGTGTCAGGAAGGGGTTAAATGCACCCCCACGCCACCCCCCCACTATAAACGTGAACCCGAAGCGTGGCGAGCGCAGCGAGCCCGAGAGGGGTGGCCGTACGCGTCCTACGACCTTTTCATACCCCCACTATCCACGTCGGCATGGAGTTGAGAATAGATTAGTGTGGCGATTAGTGAGCCACCGAGCCTGAAGCGTGGCAAGCGTAGCGCGCCCCGCGAGGGGATGCGGATACCTTCACAGGTATCCGCGTCCCCTGGCGGGCCTCAAAGTTATCCGTGTGGCGAGCCACGCGAGGGGACGTGGACACCTGTGAAGCCCGCCAGGGGACGCGTATACCTGTGAAGGTATCCGCGTCCGCTCGCCACGCTTTGGGCTGGGTGGCTCGCTGCGCTCGCCACACTAATCTATTCTTAACTCCACGCCGACGTGGATAGTGGGGGTATGAAAAGGTTGTAGGACGCATACCGCCACCCCACGCGGGCTCGCTGCGCTCGCCACGCTTCGGGTTCACGTTTATAGTGGGGGGGGCGTGGGGGTGCATTTAACATTGTAAGCACCCATTAGGGTGCTCAAAAGCACCCTTTAGGGTACTTATACGACTTTTCATCGCATACAGGGTCAAAATCGCGTTGCATCGCATGCCATCGGGTACATGGCATGCGATGCGATGTGTTCATCGCACGATGCTGAAATCGGGCGCCGCCAAAATACACAAGTACCGAGGATTTAATAAATAGTAAGTGAAAGAATGAGGAGTGGGTGCATACAAAACATAACCTTTATTTCATCACTTAAAAGACGTCACAATTACCATAGAGCAGGCTTTCCCAACCACGGTCCTCAAGGCACACCAACAGTGCAGGTTTTGTAGATATCCAGGCTTGAGCACAGGTGACTTAATTAGTACCTGAGTGATTCTGATTAAACCATCTGTGCTGAAGCCTGGATATCACTAAAAACTGCACTGTTGGTGTGCCTTGAGGACCGTTGTTGGGAAAGCCTGCCATAGAGGCAATATATCAAAACAATATCTTAATGTGCCATATACAATGGCAGTGCCAATCAAGTATTGTAGGCGAAAATTTCTTAAAATACGGTATCCAGATTTAATGGCACACAGATGTGCTGCTACATATACTCTTGTATATATTTACATAAGAATACTTAGAATTAGCTTTCTTTTGGAAGTATAGTACTTGCTTCCTTCACCCCGAACTGGACACCTGAAAGTACAGATATTTCTAGGGTTCCACATTTGGTTTTTACAGCAGATTGGTAGAGTTGATAGAAGGTTTTTCAACCAGTAAGTTTTTGGAGAAAAGAAGTAGTGGAGTCGAATTGATCCTTATGTATCATATAGTGCTTCTACTTTCTGGGTATAATGTAGGTACATTAGATTCTCTTTATGCCATAAAAACGTGTTAGTGTTAAGCTGTAAACTATTCAATAGTGTCATGTGTAAGCTTAGAAACATTTATACGCATGGTGCATTACAGTGTAACGCCACGATTATGTTTTGCAGGTGACTCAGTCTCCCTTAGCTCATGACACCTCTGTGTATTCCACAAGGCCGTTCACAGCACCGCTACAATGATGCACACATGTTGTAGAATGCACCTTTGGGATGCTGAAATGTCATTTTAGGTGTTTGGACCGATAATCTGGTACACTGCTTTAACACGCAGCGGAAGTAGTCATGCTTGTCCAGGCTTGCTGCATGCTGCATAACATTGCCCTGGGCCAAGGTAATTATGTGGAGAAAGACATTGCAGTCATGCATGAAGCTGAAGCAACACAGCTTAGGGTAGTTAGGATTACTTGGAGGGGGATGTGATTTGCATTGTGCTGATACGGCAGAATTTCTCAGGTATTTGCATGTATAAAATGTAAATATTACAAATGTACTTGTAAAAGCAATATTGTAAAGCCTAAGTGGGTATTCAATCTGTAGGTTACGGCGGTGGAGCTTGTTTGACCGGCGTCACCCTGTCCCGTTCTCGGTCAGCTCGACCGAGAACATGCAGATGGGATTCAATGTCGGGACGAGAATGGGGCGTGGCCACGAGTTGCAGCCAGGAAGAGGCGAGCTGCAGCTGGCAGCTCGTCACTTCCTGGTCGCTCTCGGCCGAACGAGCCCAACAGCTTGTGAAGTTGGGCTCGTTTTGTGAGATACCCTGCTCAATGCTGTTGTGGAAGACAGCCCTGAATAGGGCCTGGCGGGCATCTCCCCTGACGGGAGATGCTCGCCGGTGATTGAATATCCCCATTAATGTAAATTATCTGTGAAACTTTAAATTTCCCCAATGTTTAGGGGATTAACGCCCACCCATAAGAAGTATTGCCATATGTGTTGTGTGATTTGATGCATACATACTGTTAAATATGGTGAACAAACATAACTTTGGAAATGTAGTTATAGTTTTTGGTGCATGTATTGTAACTTCACATAAGTGCTAGTGAAGTGTAACATATTTCAAAGCAATAATTATTATGTAATGGTATGAAAAAAAGATGAAAATGCATGTTAGAGTAGCCAAACTTTTTTTATGCTCTTGATCAACATGTACACATATACATTATTGACAATACTGCAATTATATGATTCATTTGAAAATATAAATGTATGTAAAATAAAGACAACAATACATTTGGAGCATAATTAAGGCTTTTTGGCCTGGATCCTGCTACAAACCCCCTTTCCACCTGTGGCAACACCACCCCTGGTTTGGACACTCCTACATGGGGGAGTAGTTGGGGAGCTACTGATTGTGGTGCTGGATACACTGCTGATACTAGAAGGAGCAGCAGCAATTATATTTGGTGTTTGTGTGCTGAGTTGTATCTGCAGAGGCACCAAAGCCGTGATTGGGCCATAATGGATTGGGTTTGGGCAGTGACACTTTCATTTAGTGTCCTCAGTGAATCTGTTTGGGCCCTTAAGCCCTGGCTGATTTCTGATAGTCGTGTATCCCGAGTGGCAGCCATAAGTATTTGTTCACCAGCACTTAGTCAGACAGTGTTGGCTACCTTATGGATTTGTTGGGAAAATTCTGCATGTTGTGCATTTGATGACTTTGGATTTCCATGAACTCCACCTGCTTGTGTTTGAAGGTGTCTAATGACCTTGCCAGCTCATCTGCAGTAGGGGCTGTAGGGGCTGGTTGGGTAAGTGGGATATGTTGGAGTGGCAGGATGCTTGGTGATCTTTGTGTGATGGCTGGCTGTGTTGCTTCCTCCACATGATCCAAAGACTCCACTGTCTCCAGTATAATTCTGGCTTCATCCTCCAGCATTGGCGGCCGTTGTGGTGGTTGGAGCGGTTGTTGTGATGTCTTAGTTAATATGTTGAAATTAGTAAATATTTCCCCACTATTCTGCCGTTTATGTGAGGGTGCATTTTTGATAAATTGAAAGGTTATGCACATTGAGAACCCTCCTTTATACGGACACTTTTACATCACCATATCATTTAACATGATGTGAGGTATAATTATATTGATGGGTACCTTAAAAAAATTACACCATATCACATTTTTTTAGCCACTAATTTGCATTCCATTAAATAGTCAAATTCTACACAAAAAAATACGATAAGGTGAGATTTACGGACCTTACTAAAAATCTCATCCCATTCAATGTCACCCTTGGGACGAGTTTTAATGAATTGCGATTTTTAGGCACTTTCCAAAATCACACATTATCGTACTTTTTAAAATCACATTTTTTTTGCTGCAAATTCGCATATTTAATGGGATGTAAACTCCAGGGAAAAAATTCCGATAAAGTGCAAAAATTTGCAATATTTAGTCATAAAAATATGCGATTTTGAGGACATGTGCGATTTTTAATGATAAAAATGTGCGAATATGAGGAATTGTGCGATTTTGTGTGAAAAAAAAGAAAACAAAATTGTGTGGGGGTCCCCCCTCCTGAGCATAATCAGCCCAGAGGAAAGTGAGACAGTTAGGAGGATTGCCATCTCAGTGATTCAAGGGATCTTGAGAAACAGTGACAAGATACAGAGCATATAAATTAATTCTGTCTAGTGTGAATTTTCTGATGTGTAACTAGATAATCCTTATGTGCAAAACACTTGCTGCATTCTGAGCAACTAAATGGTTTCTCTCCAGTGTGACTCCTCTGATGTATAATCAGTTTGTTTCTCTGTGTATAGCACTTGCTACATTCAGAACATTTAAATGGTTTCTCTCCAGTGTGACTCCTCTGATGTATAACTAGATGATGCTTATGTGTAAAACACTTGCTGCACTCTGAGCAACTAAATGGTTTCTCTCCAGTGTGACTCCTCTGATGTTTAACAAGGTTGTTTATCTGTGTAAAGCACTTGCTACATTCAGAACATTTAAATGGTTTCTCTCCAGTGTGACTCCTCTGATGTATAACTAGATGTGACTTTTCTGTAAAACACCTGCTGCATTCTGAGCAACTAAATGGTTTCTCTCCAGTGTGAATCTTGTGATGTCTAATCAGTTCACACCTCTGTGTAAAACACTTGCTGCATTCAGAACATGTAAACGGTTTCTCTCCTGTGTGACTCCTCTGATGTCTGAGAAGCTGTGAGTTACATGTAAAGCATTTGTCACACTCAGAGCACAGATGTGGTCTCTCTCCTTTCAGACTCATCATGTAATAGATCAAAAACAAATAAGCTGTAGAAGGTTTCTACTATACAGAGAATAGCTTTTGGGAATCCGCCAGAGGTGTAATATATGATGTCTGTAGGTGGATTTATCTGTGTTGCTTTCCAAAATGTCTTCCAAATGAAAATCCAATTACTTATTTGTGCTGCAAGAAAAAAAATAGCTGTAGGTAACTGAGGTAATTCTACTATTACAGTATTAGTGTTACTTTATATATTGAACATGGTGTGTGTGTGTGTGTGTGTGTGTGTGTGTGTGTATATAAAAGTACAAAAGTGTGTGCCTGCACACCTCCCAACTTCTGGGGGCTCGGAAGAGGGACAGTCATGCAGAGAAACAGGAAAAGAGGCATGGTCTATGAAAAGGGGGCATGTCCTTGCAGGGATGCTGTGACCTCAGGCCACACCCCCAGGTTTGCCCTCTGCATTGCTGTTGTCCCCCCAGCCAGAAGGGAATAGATGTTGTGTATGAGCTTGTAAGCTGGGAGGATTCCCAACTGCCCCCCCCCCACGTGGGACACTGCTGGCCCCGAGAGGCACAGGAGACTGTCCCTAAACAATGGAAAGGTCCCGCAAAAAAATGGGACATTTGGGAGGTATGTGTCTGTATATATAGATTTGTGCATGTACAGAAACCCCCCATGAAAATCATGTGTTTGCCCCTGACAGCAATCACCGGCATTAAGCCATCGGCGTGGAGTTGAGAATAGAAAGTGTGGCGAGAGCAGCGATCCACCGAGCCCGAAGCGTGGCGAGGGGACGCGGACACCTGTGAAGCCCGCGAGGGGACGCGTATACCTTTGAAGGTATCCGTGTCCGCTGGCTGTGCTCGCCGTCCTTAATTTTATGAAAGGCAGAGTCAATGCCCCCCGATCCTTCTGCCCTAGGCAGCTGCCTACTTGTAAACCCAGATCTGAGTAAATTAGAAACTGACATTGTGCCAGAGTCTACAGCACATGTGCCAGTCTCCAGGAACATGGCTGCTGCTTCTTGTACCTGGAGACTTCTCTATAGTGTATACATCTGTGTATACAGCTGCTGCACAATTCCCCAAGTGCTGTGATCTGGTGCTGCAGTGGTAATATGGGACGTTGGAGAAGTAAGTGTTATACATGTGGGCAGGGGGTGCAAGGTTATTTACTAAGATTATGCAACAACTCAATTATCCCAGCTGCTACATATCTGGCTAATGTGGTATCATATGTTGTACAGTGTAAAAAAATAATATTTATTTTTAAATACAATGTTAACAGATAATATAAAAATGTAGACTATAATGTTAACAATAGGATACCCTTTCATATATAATTATACGATTATAGCATTATATGTAACCATTGTTAAAGTAAAACGCTTTACGTATATATGATAAGACACTATCTGCACACATTTGATTATGTATCAGTATAATCTTATGTATAATATAATTACCTTACTCTGGGGATCCTTCCTCTGTCTCTCTCTTACTCCTCCGTCCTCCCAGCTCTCCAACCAGTAACTGACCCAGCAGCTCCTCCATCAGCTCCCACTGGCCTGATACAGCCTATTTATAGTCACTCCTCCCCAGTAGTTCCCAGGATGCCCTGCAGGAATTCTCACACTGAGAGGTGACATGTAAATTAGGGTCACATAACATTAGTATACAGTCATTCACCACAGCAGCTCCTCCTGCCCAGCTCCTTGTCTTGTAAATGAGGTGTAAATATTCCTAAAGCCACTTACTACAATGGGAAATGCTAATTACACCCTGGCAGGGTAACACCTTGTATTGTAATTAGATCACAGCAGCCTCTGGCATCCTGTTATGTCACCAAAGGATCTTTGTTTAGGAGTAACCTATTGTCTGGGCAGCCAGTCAGCAGAAAGTCAGTAGGAACCTCACAATCATTCAGTGCTAAACTATAATAGAAATAGACATATATATATATATATATAGAAAACCTGATCAAAAGTAATTTTAAATAAAGACAGTGCTGCTTGTAATGTTGCTTGTAATACTCTTTATATTATACTTTCACTAATAACTTATATTACACCATCACAATTTTAATCACTAAGGATTCTGGAACAACACAAAAATAATCTGAATGTCCAATTTTAATTTAATTTTATTTATGGATTGGTAGAATCAAATAAAATTACAGCTGTTTGAAACTGAGGGGGTGTGACCACGGCGAGCACGCTCCAATATCCTGTACAGCTAAAATTCAGCTACCCCTGGTGAACCTGTCTAATCCTGCCCAGTGCCGAGCTAAATTCCAGTTACCTTGGCATGGCCGCTAGCTCAGAGGAGGAGGGGGTCCCAAATGCTGCAGCGAGCAGTGTGCAGGAGGATGCCGGGTGGATGCCGACAAGCGTGTCGGGAGGTAGCCGGAAGGAGCCGCACAGTGGACGAGTGACGGAGGTTGGAGGGAGCAGTGTGATGGCGGACGCCGACGAGTGAGCCGGAAAGAGTCGCTCATTGACTGAGTGACGGAGTGGCTGTGAGAGAGCCGGTCCGTTATCACAGCAGCAGCAGCAAGCCGCAGCAACTGGAAGGGGACAGGGGAGACTGCAGGCTGCGGACACAGTGGAGTGGAGCGAGGGGAGACCAGTATCTTGTTGGACCCAGAGCCTGGGGGACGTTGGGGCAGAGGAGAGTGGCGGCAGCAGATTGTAGCCACCTGCCACAGGGCTCAGTGAGTACAGTACAATATTATCTCTGTGCTGTTTACCTTTGAATACTGAATACACTCTGGCTAATACTGCAGGACAACCACGTGGCTCTGAAACATTTAACTACAGACACAGGTCCACATCTCCCCCCCCCCTCTTCCTTCTATTGTGTATTACCCCCCAGACAAAAAAAAAAGGGGCAAAAATAAAATGGGGAAAACACAAAACGCGGCAGCTGCGAATCGCCTCGCAAAATATGCAAGGCCCCTGGTAACTCCAACATCTGCCCCTAGAGGGGAAAGTCCCCCCCCCCTTTATCCCCCTGAAGGTGAAAAACCTATAGAGCAGAGCGTTGCCTCTATACAAAAGGTGTTATCGCATTAGCTGCCAGTGAAGGCCGCCTGACCAATAAAATTGAAAAAGTCCAGGAGGATCTAAATCTGATAAAGCAGACAGTACAACAGATCAGGGAATGGGTAAAGGAGGTGGAAAATCACACCTCAGCCCTGGAGGACATGATCACTCCTTTGTTAGGGAAGATGGACGATATCGCCACTCAAATAAAATCCATTTACGCCAAAATGACTGATATGGAGGGGCGCCTCCACAGAAACAATTTGAGATTTGTGGGGTTGCCAGAAAAAGCTGAAGGACAAAACCCTGAACAGTTTATACAAAAATGGCTAATTGACACCTACGGGCAGGAGGCCTTCTCCAAATTCTTTATGGTGGAAAGAGCCCATAGAATACCCATGAGAGCTCTCCCCCCAGGGTCGCTGCCCCGCACCTTTATTATTAAGCTTCTGCACTATTCAGTATACAATATTGAAAATGGCCAGAAATAAAGGCCCTCTGACCTGGGACAATATAAAGGTATCCATCTTCCCGGATTATGCAGGAGAAGTTCAACGGGAAAGGGCCCAGTTCTACTCTATTAAAAAACGTTTAAGTTGGACCTGCAATATTCAATGATGTTTCCAGCAAAACTCTGCGTGGAACATGATGGCTCAATGAAGTTCTTTAATATGCCTAAAGAGGCTGCAAGCTGGTTAGATGGTAATTTCCCAGCATAATGCATGGTGAATTCCAGTTAAGAATATGGCGATATGTAAATGAACTTTCAAAAAATGGACTTTGCCCAGAATATTAGTACTTATAGAGAAAATTAATGGTTTTTCTCCCTCGCTCCTGAGGGCTGAGCTTTTTTGTGTTTTTTTTATTCTCTTCCCCACTTTTCTCCTCTCTCTTGGTTTCTTTCTTGTCATATCAAGAAATTTAACTGTATATGATATATTAATTGCTGGGGTACAACCTTTTGCAAAAGGCGCTTATAAATTAACCATTTGGTATAAGGAGGGTTCACTTGGGGCAAACATAGAGAAACAGGAGTGGGGGAGGACCCCCAGCTCGTGGTCATTATATATATTGTCCCCCCCCCCAAAAAAAAGGGGGGGGAGAGAAGGTCCAGAGAGAAGGGGGGTGTGGGTTATGGGAGAGGGGACAGGCTTGGGAGGGGGAGAGGCATTTCAGAAGGATAGGAAGGCATGCAGGGAGGGGGCGGGTAGGGGGGAGGCTATAAGGTTAACAGCATTAAATTTAATGGTATACATTATTGGTGGGAAGATTTATAATTTGAAGGGTCCATTCACACATCCACTGATATGGTGCCGATAAAATATTCCCTCCTCTCATGGAATGTACGGGGGATGAACATCAAAATTAAAAGAGCATTGGTGATGCGACAAATACGACAGTACGCCTCAGACATTATATGCCTGCAAGAAACACACCTGGTGGGAAACAAGTTGTTATCCCTCAAAAAAGCTTGGATTGGATGGGCCTACCACTCCCCCTTTACATCCACGTCTCGAGGGGTATCTACAGTATACTGATCAGAAAGAGAATACCTTTTTCCATGGAAACAGTAGAGATAGATTAGAAACCTCTTGGCAAGAGTTCTTTGACAAAAACAGGGACACAGGGTCGGTGGCTTCAAAACCTCATATAGGAGGGAGGAACAGAATCTGGAAACAAGCTGTAATGATTTAGAACAAAAATACCTGAGCAATAGAACAGAGGATAATAAACGGGAGTGGATTAAAGCTCAGGATATCTGGCATAAATGCCCCTTTGATAAGGCAATATATAAAGATCTTTTTGCGGGACATACCATCTATGCTAATGGAGATAGACCCAGCAGCTTTCTGGCACACCTCTCACGCTCAGACCAACCTGGGAACACAGTGCTGGAAATTCACAACTCTGGGGGGATATAGTTCAGCAGACCCCAGAGATAGAGGAGTGTTTCAGGCACCACTATCACGAACTATACACCTCCCAACAGGGCCGGTCCCCTGAGGATATTCATATGTTCCTATCAGGGATAAAAAAAAAAAAAATAGAATGTCAAGGGAATCCAGGGAGATGCTAGATGGTCTACTGACCCTCCTCGAGATGGAAGAGGCAATATCGTTGATTCCCGGTGGCAAGGCACCGGGTCTCGACGGTATACCACAGGAGCTATATAAAAAATATAGTAAATTCTTTTCACAGAAATTTCTTGATTTATTTATTACATTGTACATGAGGGAGACACTGCCAACTAGTATGTCAGAGGCCCTAATTATAATTCTACTAAAAAAAAGACAAAGACCCCAAAAATATGGACTCTCATAGACCCATTTCCCTGCTGACTAATGATATAAAAATTTGTGCTAAGATCTTATCAGCCAGATTAAATAGAGTAATAGGGGAAATTATTCATGAAGACCAAACAGGCTTTATGCCTGGGAGTTCAACTACAACCAATTTGAGAAGGCTATACGGCCAACTCCAAACCCCACAGGAAACAGGAGGGAACTCTTGATGCCGCTAAGGCATTTGATACAACTGAATGGGGTTTTCTGTGGGAGGCTCTGGAATGGGTAGGAATTGGCCCAGTTTTTATAAACTGGGTGAGACTGCTATATGTTTCCCCATCAGCTATGGTGTCTGTTAATAAATACATCTCCCGCAGGCACCCGTCAAGGCTGCCCAATGTGGCCAGCTCTATTCACCATAGCGATGGAGCCGCTGGCAGGCATGATTAGAGAAAGTACATCATTCCAGGGTCTAAAAATAGGTACTAGAGAAGACCAAATTGCTGGTCCTGATGAAGCTGGTGGCGACACGCGCGTCAACCAAACACACCTAATGTGTCTAAACCCCCTCTTCCCCTCCCCACTGAAATGTATTTTTGATCTGTAATTCTAGACTGGCAGCGTTGTACCTTACAGAGGCGAACGATAGGTGATTGGGTATGGTTCACAGTAGCACCTACTGCTAGTGACACCACTGAGACCCGACACCCGTCTACAGCACGGGCGCACGTGCAGACAGGGTCCGGCGCGGTTATCTCCAGCACCTCAGGGAGAAGCCGGCGCACGGACGGCACATACAGTGTAGCGCCTGTGCCCTCAGCGTCTAGTGCGGCTCTCTCCCCACATACAGGGGGAAGCCAGCAGCAGACGCAGTACTACAGGGGTTAGTACCAATTGAGTGAATCCCGAGCGCTACCCCTGGACTGTGTGATATTGAAAGGTGAATCCAGCAAGTGTGTATGCACAGGGGTTTGACAGAGGAAACCCCTGGCGACACATATAGCCGATGACCTCAGGGACAGACAGTATACCATTCTAACCACTGTCCCCTGTGCTGCATTGACACACAATGATACAATAATGCACTGTTGATATTCCAGGAAATGTGAATGTTAGCAGACACCCACAGTTTTTTACTAACAGCCGATCACTTGAGGTGTGCTAATTATAACCAACATCAAATTTGTTTCACAGTGCCAAACTTGCTGGAAACAGCACCATGCCGACACACCCATTCGCCCTTTAAACAATCTAAATAAAGAGAGTAATATATGTCAAATAAATAATAAAAAAATGCTGATCCATCTCTACAATATACAAGAAATCACACAGACAAATTGGGGATAGAGGGGACACACTACGCAGGGTTAATTCCACTTTTTATACTCACCTTGTCTTACCCTTATATGTGTTTTTATATGTCGCAGTTCTTAAAATAAACTAATAAAAGCTATATTTTATAAATTTCTTCTCTCCATGTGCGCCTCAAATGTGACAATCTTTCCTTCTTTTTTTCAAATAGGATCATAAAATAGCAATGCCCTGGGTTCTGGAGGCGATTAATGTCTTCAGCATATACTCTGGCTTACGGATCAACTGGAGCAAGTCACATATTTTATCCGTAAATGAAAATAGACCTTGGAATATGGGTTTCTAGGGACACATCAAAATTCGAAGCTCTCAATATAAACCCCCAAATTGAATACATAAAATCTAAAATTAAACCTTGGGCCTTAACAATGTTAAGTGCACCCACACGCCACCTCCACTATCAACGCCAACCCGAAGCGTGGCGAGCACAGCGAGCCTGCGTGGGGCGGCAGTACTCGTCCTCCATCTTTTCATACCCCCACTATCCATGTCGGCATGGAGTTGATTTTATATAGAGTGGCGAGCGCAGCGAGCCTCCGAGCCTGAAGCGTGGTGAGCGCACGCGCATTACTTCACATGTATTCCGCGTCCACTCGCCACGCTTCGGGCTCGGTGGCTCGCTGCGCTTGCCACACTATATAAAATCAACTCCACGCCGACGTGGATAGTGGGGGTATGAAAAGGTCGGAGGACGCGTACCGCCGCCCCTCGCCGCGCTTCGGGTTCGCGTTGATAGTATGGGTGGCGTGGGGGTGCTTTTAACATTGTAAGCACCTATTACGATGTTTATACAATTATTTATCTTATAAGGGGCACATTTAACATTGAAAACACCCATTAGGGTTCTTATACAATTTAAAATTGTATACCATTGTATATGCCATACAATGGCATACAATTCGATGGTATACAATTAAAAATTGTTTAACATCAGCTAACATCGTATTGCATCGCATTGCACACCATTGTATGCCTTATTGTATGCGATGCGATGGGCACCATGATAATACACAAGTACCCAATGCCCTCCATCTGTTAGAACTGAGAGAATTACATGTACAAGAAGTGTGGGTACAAAAAGGAATAAATGGATTAGGGCAGTTATATGAGGAGGAGAACCTGAGAACTTTTCAGTCCTTGAAAACTGAATTCTCGCTACGAAACAACGATCTTTTCAGATATTTGCAGATAAGACATGCCCTGGAAGTTCAGTTTGAAAACATAAATCCCATCATAAAAGAATCGTTAACTAAGAAATTGGTCATCAGATCTCCCCAAAGGCATGAGGTCTCCTTCTTCTATAAGGCCCTGACTCAGGTATCACATGATAAGGGGCTAGTGGAATTGAAGGATAAGTGGGAAAGGGATCTGGGGGGAATAACAAAGGAGGATTGGGAGGAAGCAGTGAGTAACATCCGTAAAGCCACAAATTAAGCCAAGTTTCATCAGGTCCAATTGTTTATAATCCATAGGACATATATAACACCAGAACAAATGTACAAATTTGGGGGTACAAAAAGCACTCGATGCCCGAAATGTGTAGTTAACACGGGTTCATTCTGGCACCTACTATGGGAATGCCCCAAGGTGGCAGCATTCTGGACAGGGGTGATAGAAGCTACCCAAAAATGAATGCACCCCTCGCACATGTATCCTAGCCGTAGTAGAGAATACATCACTAAGTAACAGCGATAAACTACTACTGATACAGCTATGCACCCTGGCCAAGATATGCATTGCCAGAAAGTGGATGGCAAAAGAGGGGCCCAGCTTAGACGCATGGCTAGCATTGGTACACGCCACTAAGGACCATGAAATTCCATAAAATATGGGACAAAGTGACGGCCTCCATGGTGGCCAATTGACCAAAAAGGGACCCTAGGCTACACAGGAACCTGAACGAGGGAACAGATCAACCCCACATAAAATAGTAGCTATTAATAATTGCCTGACTAAATGGGCAAATAACTGACTTAAATTAACCTAAGGGCCGGGGGGGAGGTAGGGGGGGTGTGTGTGTGTGAAAGTAGGACATCAACAAAAGGATGTATGACTGTTAATAGCACATAATGTACATAAGCATGTGGTTGGGGTGAGGTGTCTCGGCCCAAGCGCCCATATAAACACGATTAAAGAGATTATAATTCTATAGAAAAGTAATAATTAAAATAATAAGTAATAGAGAGAAATAGTATTTTATTCACCGTGCAAGTATGGTTGGTAACCAATATAAATGGACAATAAGAACACAATCACATTAGCACAAAATACAGGAGTGAGCACAATGAAAGATTTAATGAGCACATGTATAAAGAAAAATCCAGAATAAACAAAAAAAAAAAAAAGAGGAAGACACATCACAAACGTAAGTAGCACTTGACTAATTGCGTCATTAAGTCACATGTTTGATTGAGAAAGAATCTATACACAACCAGCGGCACATACTGAAATAAAAGCTTCCATTTCTGGTAGCATAATCAATCAGGGTGAAGGGGTTGGGGACGCGGATCCACAAACCACAGAAGAATAAACAAACTAAGCAGAGATTAAATGTGTTTGTATCCATAACCTGTCTGTGTACAGGAATTAACTGTATGAGTTTACAGCCAAACACTCTTATGTTATTTAACTTGTTACTTAACTTATTAAATAGAAGTTTTGAATGGGGGGGGGGGGGGGGATAAAAATTGAAACTGTTTGAAACTGTATAACTGGTTTGTGGATTCTCACTAATATATAAATTATGGCAAGTAACAGATTTATATCAGATAAATATTAATCACAAAATATGACATTTATCATTTTATTTATCACAATGTGACATTGGGTATTGTCTTATTTTAGCAATAAACATAAAACTATAAAAATAAGAATTACAGTTGAAATATGTAATTGGAAGGAATACAACCCATAGGGAAAGGGCAATTTATGTTTGTCCCAAGGATGAATGAAGGGATAGGATAGAAGAGCTGTCAATTAATCAAATGCAAGGTCGGATCTTCCTCTGCTATAAAACACCCTCTATCCCAGCAGTCAGGTTTGCCCAGATGAAGCTCACTGTGACCTGCACATGGGCAATCAGTAGTTCTGTGTATTCAGCACAATGATATCACTGTCAGACCATTATCACAGATAGGTGATAGCATCTAGTACTCAGTACCTGTATAAACACTGGTGCAGACCCATTGAGAACATTTATAGAGTCAGGTGAGACACACTTAGCACTTTGTGTCTGCAGGAACACCAGCACAGACACGCTGAGAATCGGCAATCAGCTGTGACATGCATATGGAGTAAGTGCCGATGGATGAATAGAGCGGGGCAGTGTCCCATAATAATTAGCACTTAGTTGCTATACTGTGCCGCTATAACATAAACTCTTATGTGCCCATGGAGATATAACCTGCATTACACCAATATAAAATCATCTGAATAAAGGCTCTGATAACCCATTCAGTGGCAGGTTTTTATTACCATGTCACCTCTCCCAGGGCGGGTTTTTATTACCATGTCACCTCTCCCAGGGCGGGTTTTTAAATGATGAGTTGATCATGAAAATTCATCTTACAATAATTTATTTAAGAATACAATAAGTAGTTTTCAGAATATTTTGCCATGAAGGCAGACTACAAGCAAAATCACACACACAAATTCTAATACTTGCTTTTGGTGTGATCATTTACAAAGCAGCCTTCTGGATGTAATGGGATGTCCCACACAGCTTACATTCCCATCTATCTGCTGGGATACTACTTCTTTCCTGTGGCTGGTATATGGGTTGGGAAGTGTCTTTCAGTAAGACGAGCTGGTGGGTCTGTTTTTGAGGGTCTTCCTCCCATGAACACTTTCCTATTCATCGTATACTTTTCTAAAATCCCATGAATGACTTTATGTCTAAATTGTAGGAGACTGCAGTTTCCATCACCACTTTTCCCATATATATAATATGGGCAATCACAAGAGTTATATCAAATGAAAGAATAGTTTCCTATACCATCTGACACTCTTTCTGAGGCATTCATATGGTTTTATTTTTTGGTTTAATCTGTCTACTCCTACCATTTTTGCCTTGTAGTCTAGAACTGCCTCTGGCTTCTTCACCTGTGTGACATAGTCTTCCCATTTGATTGCTGCTTAAATTCCTGATGTGTAGCATCAATTTCTTCAATTTAGCAGCCTGCAGTTCCTTTGGCATTTCCTTTTTTTATAAGTTAACTGTTCCACAGGCTCCAACACCATGACATTGCAGCTCATGGAAAGGTATAGGACTCGAGAACCATCGGTCCATTAAAACAACATATCCTTTACCGATAAGTTCTGGGCACAGCACAAGTTTGGTCACTGAAGCATGGCTTATTAGTTTATGTGAAGTACTCTCTCCCTCCCGCCCTTCTTCACCTTGGCCAGTGTAAATGAAAGTCCCAGGCATATCCTGATTGTGATTCACATATGAAAAATATTTGTATTCCAAACCTAACTCTCTTTAGCGGAATATATTGTTTCATTAGTTGCCTTCCTTTGAATAGCATAAGGCTGTCAGCTACATAAATATATTGCTCTGGCATATATGTTTTTCTAGTGCATATAGATTTGAGGATTTCGCACTGGATTTATGCCAAGTAGTATATTTTATGTGATAGGATTTTATTGGCAGCGTTTGCTCCAATACCCAAAATAGATAGCTATTAGTTGCTTTATTAAATATGTGGGTTGGAGGTGCTCCCCTAAGTCAGTGAAGACATTAAGATACACAGAGAAAATTAAGACTTGTGTTGGGGGCACTAAATAGATGAGAAAGGATGTATACAATTTAAAAATTAACTTTTATTTGGTTGATTTAGAAAAAAGTTCTATAATACCCGTTCAGTAATTGACTGAACTGGGTGTAGGAACTAGAAAAGAAATACTAGTATGGTATTTCCAACAATACATTTACCACAAAACAAGACTGATAGTATTGTAATAAACCCTTTCAATGAAGGTAATTAGCATAAAATATTAAAAGGAGGATCTCTTCTCATTAACTGCTTAGCTCTTATCCTACTATTGAGTACACATTAATTTGGCAGAAGATATCAGTCCTTAGGAGTGATTTACACTGACCGCTAAACACAGCGAATTATATTATCATGAGAAATTAGATCCTGTAAATAACTTAATTAATATTCCAAGATATACACAAACTGTTGTAATATTTATCACAGGCCACATAGTATTGGTTGTGACATATAACTATACTGGTATTCAAAAAAAAAAAATATATATATATACATACACAGTATATGTAGCTCCAGGCAAGATTCTCTTTATTTTCCACTTTCTCACTATCGTGTGCCAGAGGATAGTGAGATTGGAATTCTAACAGAGATGCTTTAGCTCAGGAATGACAGTTTAAAGGTTCCTTCTGCTGCTTACTTTAAGTTATTCAGCAATACTGGTGTTAAATAACATTGCAGTACTACTGGCCAGCTGTCAGCAAAGTGAGAGGAACTAAATGGAAACTATGTTTGTGCAATCTGTATCTATTTTATCAAAGGAAAGATTGGTGGTATAAAGAAACAATTAATTGGTATGATAACAACTTATGCTGTTTAAACCACTACTGATATAATACATCGTATATTGATATGTTTGCACAGAGAATAAAGAGAGAATTAGGGATCTCCAAGGTGTTAATTCCAGTAAAGATTCTGCTGTCCACTCATCATTATGCAAGCGGATGAGGGATGAGAGATCTGACCTGACACCTGTCAATCTGAAAAGAGATAAAGTATAAACTCTCTATTGCTCTGCGTTTAACATGTTTGATGTACCCTGATGCTGCAGAGCATTGCAGGGCATAGACCACCGGTCCAGCGAGTGAGAGGAGATTCAGAAATACCGTTACGTAGCCTTCTTATTTCAGAAGTCCTAGCTTGGTTGCCACAATCCAAATAAAGTCTTTATACTTAGTGTAGTCCTATGGTGATAATATCGCCAATTTAGCCGTCATATCAGACGGCTGATGGAATAAGGTTTCTGGTGCCCACGGAGGACCCCCCCACACACAGTGAGGCACGATACAATCACTGGCATTACTGGAGGCTCTATCACATATCCCTAAATTGGCGATATTATCACCATAGGACCGGGTTTGCCAAGCTCAGCTTATCTACACAGCCCGGATATTTAACGTGAGTACCACTGAAGTGGTTAAATACATTGAAGGTGAATACTAACCGATAATTGTATATATATATATATATATATATATATATAGAGAGAGAGAAAAGGGGTTTTCAGGGTGCGCTAGGACCTTTCAATTATTTAAGACAGTATGGTTTAAAATAGGAAAAATTTAATAAACATTTGCTCACAGAGCATAGCAGTATAAACAAAGGTCGAATTGATACACTTTACAATGTATAAAATGACATAAACACAATTCAGGTCAACAGTCGAAATGCGCCCAATAGGCCCAACGCGTTTCGTCGTGAACACGACTTCCTCAGGGGCACAATACAACAGTAGGCAACGATGGTCACACTGTGAATTACAGTAAATACAAATAAATACAATGTCCATAAATTGGATAAAAACAAATAATAAGAGGGTAATAGGTTGAGCAGGTGTAAGAAAAGGGAGAAGGAAAACGATTAAATATTGGTCCTTTTGGATCACATACCAGTCAATGGTTTAGGGTTTGGACACCAACCAAATCTAGAAATTTCACAAAGAGGAGATGTCCTTAGGTGATTATAACATAATGTCCTAGAATTAAAGTTCAATAAAATCCTCAGTATAACATTTCGCTTAATTCAAAACAGATTATTTTCCTTTTGAAGTATGATGAAAAAAGTACATACCACCAGCTTGTTTACAGATGAATAAACAAATAGAGAAACCATTCAAAGTTATACGGCTATAATGACCACTTTCAATTGTAGATAGATAAGGGGAATCTGGTGAAGTGAATAAGATTGACACTCTATTATAATCAATTCAGCAACCTCTGCAAGTAGGGTAGAGATTGGCAGAAAAATACATAGAATTAAATAAAGTATATATCAATACATACTATTTCCGACTAAAGAAATGTACATAAAAAAAATATTTTTCATAATTTTTTAACGGATTACATTCTTGAAAAAAATTAAGTTTAGAGGAACAACAGCATGTTCAACTCACATATTAAACCATAACATCAAACAGCAAAAAATTTACCAATATACAGTAGGTGAGTACTTACTAGTAGCCCAATGGAAAGATGTGTACTGCTCAGCTCCAAAAGTGAAAGTGACAGACCTGTGAGTGAGCTGGGTATATATAGGGTGTAGAAAAAACGTCACTTCCTGTAGCTGTTAATGGGATGTGAACTATAAAGTGCCTATAAATGGGCATATGAAAAAAAAAAAAAAATTTTTTTTTTTTTTTTTTTTTTTTTTCCCTTTTCCTTCCCCTTTACCTAGAGGAAATGCTGCTAAGTAGCGCTACTATAGGTAAAAATAGATGGGGGAAGTTAAAAAGAAATTTTGGTTGAAAAATATAATTATATGGTGCTAATATAGATACGGATGTGATATCACTTAAGGGAATGTGAATATTGATATTAAATCGATTATAACTAATATACATCAATGGTTGATTGAATTACTAAATTAGCCTCACAATGAATATAGATGGTGAGGTGATAGTGATAAATAAATGTTACAATTCATCAAAAAAAGAATGATGATGAAGGTGATAAAAAATAGCTATGAGATCATGGTTTAATTTACAAAAAAAACTGCATATAGTACAAAACAATGTAAAAAGAAGGATTCAATTGTATATTACTGAGGTCAGAAAATTGACAATAATTAATTTTAAATTGTAAAAAAGAGAGAAGTGGAAAAAATTATAAGGAGAATGAAGAAAAAGGGGGGGGGGAGCCACAGAATTTCTCAGAGAAAGGCCACTATGTCGACCCCTTCATTTAGACCTCTAGGAGATAATGTATCTAGAGTGTAAATCCAGTAGCTTTCTTGCTGGATGAGCTTGCGGCCTCTATCTCCACCCCTTGGATTCTCCTTGACTTTTTCGAGTATGGTAAACTTGAAATTATCTTTTGTAACTGTCGAATTGTGGTGATCAAGAAAATGTCTAGGCAGACTATGAATGCGTACTTTGTTTTTAATATTTCTCATGTGTTCCTGTATCCGTATTTTTGCTTGTCGGATGGTCTTACCAATGTACTTCAGGTTACAACTGCAAGTAATCATATATATAATGTGATCCGAATTACAGGTTACAGAGTCCTTGATGGTATAGATTTTTCCATTATTCAAAGTGCAACTGAATTTGGTCTTATCAATGAATTTGCAACAAATGCATTTGTTGCATGGTAGAATGCCTGCTCTTTTTTCAAGAAAGTTGTTGGTAGCCGGTACTTTATTAATTGATGATTTCAATCTACTTGGAGCCAACATAGTTTTGAGATTGGATGCTCTCCTAAATACAAGATTGGGTTTATTCGGAAGGTGAGATCCCAGTACGGGGTCCCGCAAGAGTAAATCCCAATGGCGCTCAAGTGTCCGCTTAATTTGTTGGTTTTCACAGTTGAATTGTGTTATAAATGGTCGGCATTTAAAATCAACTTTGTCTTTCTTAGATTGTACTAGTAATGAATTTCTTTCTTGGGTAAATGCTTTATCCTTCGAAGATTCGATGAATGGCCTATCGTACCCCCTTTCAAGGAAGCGATCAGACAACAGTTGTGATTGTTGTTCGAAATCAGAGGTTTTACTACAGTTACGTCTTAATCGGAGGAACTGGGCGTAGGGGACGCTCTTTTTCCAAGTGGGGTGATGACAACTGTTAGCCGGGATGTAACTGTTGGCGTCTACAGCTTTAAAATGAGTTTTTGTGGTAATTTCTTTGTCTGGTATACCTTCAAGTTCAAGATCTAGGTATTCGATTACCGTTGGATGGGATTTAAAAGTAAATTTCAGATTGTACTCATTGATTTGTAGATGTGTCATAAAATCCTCAATACTTGTTTGGTCACCTCGCCATATAAAAAGCAAATCATCGATATATCTGCGGTACAAGATGATGTTTTCTTCAAAGGCAGTACCATAGATGTGGTTCTCCTCCCATGCCCGCATGTACAAGTTGGCATAGGCGGGGGCAAATTTAGTGCCCATAGCCGTGCCTTGTTGTTGGAGGAAAAATTGTCCGTCAAATTCAAAAAAATTATGGACGAGAATGAAATTCATACTTTCAGTCAAAAAAGTTAATTCAGAATCTTTCATCAAGGGGTTGTTCTTAAGGGTTTTTCCCACCGACTCGAGGCCTTTGATGTGTGGTATAGAGGTGTAAAGGCTCTGTACATCAATAGTGAGCCAACAAAACTCGGAGGACCAAATTTTCCCTTCCAATAGATTTAACACAGCGGTACTATCTTTAAGATAAGAGCGTGTTTGTAGGACATAAGGCTGGAGTTTTAAGTCCAAATAATGGGACAAATTGGCCGTAAGTGAATTGACTCCAGCAATGATCGGACGACCAGGTGGATGCAATTTGTCCTTATGCACTTTAGGAATGTGGTAAAACACTGGCATGGTGGGGAATTTGACGTTCATAAAGTCAAATTCATCTCTGCAGATGACTCCCTTTTGGAGGCCTGAATGTAAGAGAGACTCAAGATCCAGTTTGAAGTCCTCCGTCGGATTACTAGACAATTTGGCATAGGTGGTTTGGTCACCAAGGATCTTGTTGGCTTCAATTAAATAGTTGGTTTTGTCCTGCACAACGACAGCTCCTCCTTTGTCTGCTGAACGTATGATTGTATCTTCATCTTTTTTGAGGATATTCAAAGCTTTATTTTCCCTGATGTTCAAATTGTGGGAAATGTGTTTGTTAGGTTTGATTTTCCGGAAATCCTCACGGACAGCTTCATAGAAAATTTCTATATGACTGCCCCTTGATTCTACCGGGTAAAACCGCGAGGGTAGGGAAACCAAGGGGGCATCATTTATGGGTACCGATTGAATGGAGGGATTTTTCAGAAAGTGTCTTTGTACGGTCAAGTTCCTAACATATTTATTAAGATCGATAAACAGATTGAAAGGATCAATGTGGTTGTTAGGAGCAAATTTAAGCCCTTTATCTAGAACCGATGTCTCGGCTGCAGATAACTCCTTCGTGGAAATGTTGATGATTCCGGAACCAACTGAGTGGATGGGGCTTTTTTCTTTTTTGGGGAGTTTTTTCCCCCCTCTAGATCCTCTACTTCTCCATCGAACCTTCTTTTCTGTCCATGGGGTGAGTCTAACCGGGTGTGTAGTTCTTCTCTGGTAACCCGTGGCGGTGGATTCGAACTGGGACCTTCCTCCAAAAAATGACGTTGGTGGGTTCTATCTACTGACGGAGATCTAAATACTTCAAATCTGTTATGGTGAGGATTTTCACGATATGAGGGGAACCGACCCCTATAGTTTCTTCTGGATTGAAAATTCTCTCTCTGGTCATTATGATCATATCTATTGGATCTATAAGTATGTCCATATTGCTCGTTGTGTCTATGGGAATTTATCCCCTGTCTACCATAATCAAATTTGTTATAAGGGGTCCTTCTGTGATTATCTCTGTAGGGGTGTTCTCTGTAGGGGTGTTCTTCCCTTTGAGGTTGGAAACGTCTGATGTTATACTGAGGGTTCTTAATTTCTTTAGGCCAATTGTGAACTTGGCCATTAGCATAATCTTTCTTGTCCCGAGTAAACTTTTTTTGTTTTCTCAAAATTATTTCTTTTTCCAGTTTACTCATTTTATTTTGTAGATCGGTTGTGTCCCTTTTGAAATCCTCATTCAGATCAAATTTGGATAGTGAGGATTCGAGTTTTCCGATTTCATTATCGATTAATATAAGTTCCTTTTTACGTTCATTGACCAATAGATTGATAAGTTTGGTGGAACAATCGTCCAAAATTGAATTCCAGTTTTTCAAGAACGAAACATTGTCGCTTCCATAGGTCGGGGTTTTTTGTATTCTTAATCCTCGCGGGATACGCCCTACTTCTAGGTACTTCTCTAGCGTGATGATGTCGTACCAGCCTTTCAACTCTTTTGTTCCCAATTTTTCCAGAGTATTAAGGTATCCATAATAATCGTTATCGTTGTCTTCCATCTCTGACACCTGCTCATCTTCTGAAAATATGCTTTTGGCATTAAAAGATCTTTTAGTTCTGTCATTAAGAAAATGCATGGCTGCAACGTGTGGAATCTAACAGCAAAGATGATATCGAGAAAAAGAAGGCCACACAATGCGCTCAGTGAATTTAGTTAAGCAGCAACCCTGAGGGGGTCCCCTGTTAGATAGGACCCAGTATAGACATAGAGAGAAAAGGGGTTTTCAGGGTGCGCTAGGACCTTTCAATTATTTAAGACAGTATGGTTTAAAATAGGAAAAATTTAATAAACATTTGCTCACAGAGCATAGCAGTATAAACAAAGGTCGAATTGATACACTTTACAATGTATAAAATGACATAAACACAATTCAGGTCAACAGTCGAAATGCGCCCAATAGGCCCAACGCGTTTCGTCGTGAACACGACTTCCTCAGGGGCACAATACAACAGTAGGCAACGATGGTCACACTGTGAATTACAGTAAATACAAATAAATACAATGTCCATAAATTGGATAAAAACAAATAATAAGAGGGTAATAGGTTGAGCAGGTGTAAGAAAAGGGAGAAGGAAAACGATTAAATATTGGTCCTTTTGGATCACATACCAGTCAATGGTTTAGGGTTTGGACACCAACCAAATCTAGAAATTTCACAAAGAGGAGATGTCCTTAGGTGATTATAACATAATGTCCTAGAATTAAAGTTCAATAAAATCCTCAGTATAACATTTCGCTTAATTCAAAACAGATTATTTTCCTTTTGAAGTATGATGAAAAAAGTACATACCACCAGCTTGTTTACAGATGAATAAACAAATAGAGAAACCATTCAAAGTTATACGGCTATAATGACCACTTTCAATTGTAGATAGATAAGGGGAATCTGGTGAAGTGAATAAGATTGACACTCTATTATAATCAATTCAGCAACCTCTGCAAGTAGGGTAGAGATTGGCAGAAAAATACATAGAATTAAATAAAGTATATATCAATACATACTATTTCCGACTAAAGAAATGTACATAAAAAAAATATTTTTCATAATTTTTTAACGGATTACATTCTTGAAAAAAATTAAGTTTAGAGGAACAACAGCATGTTCAACTCACATATTAAACCATAACATCAAACAGCAAAAAATTTACCAATATACAGTAGGTGAGTACTTACTAGTAGCCCAATGGAAAGATGTGTACTGCTCAGCTCCAAAAGTGAAAGTGACAGACCTGTGAGTGAGCTGGGTATATATAGGGTGTAGAAAAAACGTCACTTCCTGTAGCTGTTAATGGGATGTGAACTATAAAGTGCCTATAAATGGGCATATGAAAAAAAAAAAAAAAAAATTTTTTTTTTTTTTTTTTTTTTTTTTTTCCCTTTTCCTTCCCCTTTACCTAGAGGAAATGCTGCTAAGTAGCGCTACTATAGGTAAAAATAGATGGGGGAAGTTAAAAAGAAATTTTGGTTGAAAAATATAATTATATGGTGCTAATATAGATACGGATGTGATATCACTTAAGGGAATGTGAATATTGATATTAAATCGATTATAACTAATATACATCAATGGTTGATTGAATTACTAAATTAGCCTCACAATGAATATAGATGGTGAGGTGATAGTGATAAATAAATGTTACAATTCATCAAAAAAAGAATGATGATGAAGGTGATAAAAAATAGCTATGAGATCATGGTTTAATTTACAAAAAAACTGCATATAGTACAAAACAATGTAAAAAGAAGGATTCAATTGTATATTACTGAGGTCAGAAAATTGACAATAATTAATTTTAAATTGTAAAAAAGAGAGAAGTGGAAAAAATTATAAGGAGAATGAAGAAAAAGGGGGGGGGGGAGCCACAGAATTTCTCAGAGAAAGGCCACTATGTCGACCCCTTCATTTAGACCTCTAGGAGATAATGTATCTAGAGTGTAAATCCAGTAGCTTTCTTGCTGGATGAGCTTGCGGCCTCTATCTCCACCCCTTGGATTCTCCTTGACTTTTTCGAGTATGGTAAACTTGAAATTATCTTTTGTAACTGTCGAATTGTGGTGATCAAGAAAATGTCTAGGCAGACTATGAATGCGTACTTTGTTTTTAATATTTCTCATGTGTTCCTGTATCCGTATTTTTGCTTGTCGGATGGTCTTACCAATGTACTTCAGGTTACAACTGCAAGTAATCATATATATAATGTGATCCATTGACTGGTATGTGATCCAAAAGGACCAATATTTAATCGTTTTCCTTCTCCCTTTTCTTACACCTGCTCAACCTATTACCCTCTTATTATTTGTTTTTATCCAATTTATGGACATTGTATTTATTTGTATTTACTGTAATTCACAGTGTGACCATCGTTGCCTACTGTTGTATTGTGCCCCTGAGGAAGTCGTGTTCACGACGAAACGCGTTGGGCCTATTGGGCGCATTTCGACTGTTGACCTGAATTGTGTTTATGTCATTTTATACATTGTAAAGTGTATCAATTCGACCTTTGTTTATACTGCTATGCTCTGTGAGCAAATGTTTATTAAATTTTTCCTATTTTAAACCATACTGTCTTAAATAATTGAAAGGTCCTAGCGCACCCTGAAAACCCCTTTTCTCTCTATGTCTATACTGGGTCCTATCTAACAGGGGACCCCCTCAGGGTTGCTGCTTAACTAAATTCACTGAGCACATTGTGTGGCCTTCTTTTTCTCGATATCATCTTTGCTGTTAGATTCCACACGTTGCAGCCATGCATTTTCTTAATGACAGAACTAAAAGATCTTTTAATGCCAAAAGCATATTTTCAGAAGATGAGCAGGTGTCAGAGATGGAAGACAACGATAACGATTATTATGGATACCTTAATACTCTGGAAAAATTGGGAACAAAAGAGTTGAAAGGCTGGTACGACATCATCACGCTAGAGAAGTACCTAGAAGTAGGGCGTATCCCGCGAGGATTAAGAATACAAAAAACCCCGACCTATGGAAGCGACAATGTTTCGTTCTTGAAAAACTGGAATTCAATTTTGGACGATTGTTCCACCAAACTTATCAATCTATTGGTCAATGAACGTAAAAAGGAACTTATATTAATCGATAATGAAATCGGAAAACTCGAATCCTCACTATCCAAATTTGATCTGAATGAGGATTTCAAAAGGGACACAACCGATCTACAAAATAAAATGAGTAAACTGGAAAAAGAAATAATTTTGAGAAAACAAAAAAAGTTTACTCGGGACAAGAAAGATTATGCTAATGGCCAAGTTCACAATTGGCCTAAAGAAATTAAGAACCCTCAGTATAACATCAGACGTTTCCAACCTCAAAGGGAAGAACACCCCTACAGAGAACACCCCTACAGAGATAATCACAGAAGGACCCCTTATAACAAATTTGATTATGGTAGACAGGGGATAAATTCCCATAGACACAACGAGCAATATGGACATACTTATAGATCCAATAGATATGATCATAATGACCAGAGAGAGAATTTTCAATCCAGAAGAAACTATAGGGGTCGGTTCCCCTCATATCGTGAAAATCCTCACCATAACAGATTTGAAGTATTTAGATCTCCGTCAGTAGATAGAACCCACCAACGTCATTTTTTGGAGGAAGGTCCCAGTTCGAATCCACCGCCACGGGTTACCAGAGAAGAACTACACACCCGGTTAGACTCACCCCATGGACAGAAAAGAAGGTTTGATGGAGAAGTAGAGGATCTAGAGGGGGGAAAAAACTCCCCAAAAAAGAAAAAAGCCCCATCCACTCAGTTGGTTCCGGAATCATCAACATTTCCACGAAGGAGTTATCTGCAGCCGAGACATCGGTTCTAGATAAAGGGCTTAAATTTGCTCCTAACAACCACATTGATCCTTTCAATCTGTTTATCGATCTTAATAAATATGTTAGGAACTTGACCGTACAAAGACACTTTCTGAAAAATCCCTCCATTCAATCGGTACCCATAAATGATGCCCCCTTGGTTTCCCTACCCTCGCGGTTTTACCCGGTAGAATCAAGGGGCAGTCATATAGAAATTTTCTATAAAGCTGTCCGTGAGGATTTCCGGAAAATCAAACCTAACAAACACATTTCCCACAATTTGAACATCAGGGAAAATAAAGCTTTGAATATCCTCAAAAAAGATGAAGATACAATCATACGTTCAGCAGACAAAGGAGGAGCTGTCGTTGTGCAGGACAAAACCAACTATTTAATTGAAGCCAACAAGATCCTTGGTGACCAAACCACCTATGCCAAATTGTCTAGTAATCCGACGGAGGACTTCAAACTGGATCTTGAGTCTCTCTTACATTCAGGCCTCCAAAAGGGAGTCATCTGCAGAGATGAATTTGACTTTATGAACGTCAAATTCCCCACCATGCCAGTGTTTTACCACATTCCTAAAGTGCATAAGGACAAATTGCATCCACCTGGTCGTCCGATCATTGCTGGAGTCAATTCACTTACGGCCAATTTGTCCCATTATTTGGACTTAAAACTCCAGCCTTATGTCCTACAAACACGCTCTTATCTTAAAGATAGTACCGCTGTGTTAAATCTATTGGAAGGGAAAATTTGGTCCTCCGAGTTTTGTTGGCTCACTATTGATGTACAGAGCCTTTACACCTCTATACCACACATCAAAGGCCTCGAGTCGGTGGGAAAAACCCTTAAGAACAACCCCTTGATGAAAGATTCTGAATTAACTTTTTTGACTGAAAGTATGAATTTCATTCTCGTCCATAATTTTTTTGAATTTGACGGACAATTTTTCCTCCAACAACAAGGCACGGCTATGGGCACTAAATTTGCCCCCGCCTATGCCAACTTGTACATGCGGGCATGGGAGGAGAACCACATCTATGGTACTGCCTTTGAAGAAAACATCATCTTGTACCGCAGATATATCGATGATTTGCTTTTTATATGGCGAGGTGACCAAACAAGTATTGAGGATTTTATGACACATCTACAAATCAATGAGTACAATCTGAAATTTACTTTTAAATCCCATCCAACGGTAATCGAATACCTAGATCTTGAACTTGAAGGTATACCAGACAAAGAAATTACCACAAAAACTCATTTTAAAGCTGTAGACGCCAACAGTTACATCCCGGCTAACAGTTGTCATCACCCCACTTGGAAAAAGAGCGTCCCCTACGCCCAGTTCCTCCGATTAAGACGTAACTGTAGTAAAACCTCTGATTTCGAACAACAATCACAACTGTTGTCTGATCGCTTCCTTGAAAGGGGGTACGATAGGCCATTCATCGAATCTTCGAAGGATAAAGCATTTACCCAAGAAAGAAATTCATTACTAGTACAATCTAAGAAAGACAAAGTTGATTTTAAATGCCGACCATTTATAACACAATTCAACTGTGAAAACCAACAAATTAAGCGGACACTTGAGCGCCATTGGGATTTACTCTTGCGGGACCCCGTACTGGGATCTCACCTTCCGAATAAACCCAATCTTGTATTTAGGAGAGCATCCAATCTCAAAACTATGTTGGCTCCAAGTAGATTGAAATCATCAATTAATAAAGTACCGGCTACCAACAACTTTCTTGAAAAAAGAGCAGGCATTCTACCATGCAACAAATGCATTTGTTGCAAATTCATTGATAAGACCAAATTCAGTTGCACTTTGAATAATGGAAAAATCTATACCATCAAGGACTCTGTAACCTGTAATTCGGATCACATTATATATATGATTACTTGCAGTTGTAACCTGAAGTACATTGGTAAGACCATCCGACAAGCAAAAATACGGATACAGGAACACATGAGAAATATTAAAAACAAAGTACGCATTCATAGTCTGCCTAGACATTTTCTTGATCACCACAATTCGACAGTTACAAAAGATAATTTCAAGTTTACCATACTCGAAAAAGTCAAGGAGAATCCAAGGGGTGGAGATAGAGGCCGCAAGCTCATCCAGCAAGAAAGCTACTGGATTTACACTCTAGATACATTATCTCCTAGAGGTCTAAATGAAGGGGTCGACATAGTGGCCTTTCTCTGAGAAATTCTGTGGCTCCCCCCCCCCCTTTTTCTTCATTCTCCTTATAATTTTTTCCACTTCTCTCTTTTTTACAATTTAAAATTAATTATTGTCAATTTTCTGACCTCAGTAATATACAATTGAATCCTTCTTTTTACATTGTTTTGTACTATATGCAGTTTTTTTGTAAATTAAACCATGATCTCATAGCTATTTTTTATCACCTTCATCATCATTCTTTTTTTGATGAATTGTAACATTTATTTATCACTATCACCTCACCATCTATATTCATTGTGAGGCTAATTTAGTAATTCAATCAACCATTGATGTATATTAGTTATAATCGATTTAATATCAATATTCACATTCCCTTAAGTGATATCACATCCGTATCTATATTAGCACCATATAATTATATTTTTCAACCAAAATTTCTTTTTAACTTCCCCCATCTATTTTTACCTATAGTAGCGCTACTTAGCAGCATTTCCTCTAGGTAAAGGGGAAGGAAAAGGGAAAAAAAAAAAAAAAAAAAAAAAAAAATTTTTTTTTTTATTTTTTTTTCATATGCCCATTTATAGGCACTTTATAGTTCACATCCCATTAACAGCTACAGGAAGTGACGTTTTTTCTACACCCTATATATACCCAGCTCACTCACAGGTCTGTCACTTTCACTTTTGGAGCTGAGCAGTACACATCTTTCCATTGGGCTACTAGTAAGTACTCACCTACTGTATATTGGTAAATTTTTTGCTGTTTGATGTTATGGTTTAATATGTGAGTTGAACATGCTGTTGTTCCTCTAAACTTAATTTTTTTCAAGAATGTAATCCGTTAAAAAATTATGAAAAATATTTTTTTTATGTACATTTCTTTAGTCGGAAATAGTATGTATTGATATATACTTTATTTAATTCTATGTATTTTTCTGCCAATCTCTACCCTACTTGCAGAGGTTGCTGAATTGATTATAATAGAGTGTCAATCTTATTCACTTCACCAGATTCCCCTTATCTATCTACAATTGAAAGTGGTCATTATAGCCGTATAACTTTGAATGGTTTCTCTATTTGTTTATTCATCTGTAAACAAGCTGGTGGTATGTACTTTTTTCATCATACTTCAAAAGGAAAATAATCTGTTTTGAATTAAGCGAAATGTTATACTGAGGATTTTATTGAACTTTAATTCTAGGACATTATGTTATAATCACCTAAGGACATCTCCTCTTTGTGAAATTTCTAGATTTGGTTGGTGTCCAAACCCTAAACCATTGACTGGTATGTGATCCAAAAGGACCAATATTTAATCGTTTTCCTTCTCCCTTTTCTTACACCTGCTCAACCTATTACCCTCTTATTATTTGTTTTTATCCAATTTATGGACATTGTATTTATTTGTATTTACTGTAATTCACAGTGTGACCATCGTTGCCTACTGTTGTATTGTGCCCCTGAGGAAGTCGTGTTCACGACGAAACGCGTTGGGCCTATTGGGCGCATTTCGACTGTTGACCTGAATTGTGTTTATGTCATTTTATACATTGTAAAGTGTATCAATTCGACCTTTGTTTATACTGCTATGCTCTGTGAGCAAATGTTTATTAAATTTTTCCTATTTTAAACCATACTGTCTTAAATAATTGAAAGGTCCTAGCGCACCCTGAAAACCCCTTTTCTCTCTATGTCTATACTGGGTCCTATCTAACAGGGGACCCCCTCAGGGTTGCTGCTTAACTAAATTCACTGAGCGCATTGTGTGGCCTTCTTTTTCTCGATATATATATATGTATATATATATATAAATATATATATATGTGCTTATGTGTGTGTCCATCTACCAAAATCTATTTTGTGAATTTCAGTACATAAGAGGCACTAGTCACCTGTCTGATATATTATATTAATGAATAAATCAATAATTTAACAGATATATAGGTGAACAATAAGTGATTGCTTGTGGAATTAGAACAAAAGGCAGCCCTGTTATAGTTATATAATAACACAAGAGAGACATAAAACACTGCATTGGAACAACATTAGTGCGGTTATACTGAGAATCTGCAATAAGTGGCAACACTGTATCACAGCTAGAGCCATATATAAATGTAGCTACATATGAAAGAAACAACGGACACTGTGACAATATATAATATATAATATACATTTATTTTAATGTGCTGCCAGATATTATACAAAATAAAATTGAAAGCATTTTATAACAAACAGCAGAGAAACCGCACGATGTTATCAATTTAAGTTTTCACATCTATTCATTTAAATTGAACAAAAAACGCACAATTCGGCATATTCTAGAGAACAGACAGATCTGTAACTATTTACAACAATAGGAGTGTGGGATGTGTCATATATTGGTGAATGAGAATGAATGAAACATACATTGAACTGTTGGCAGAGTAAGGATTATAAGTATATGACTACAATTGACAGAAATATTAATCTTCCCTGTACTTGACCATGAATAGATTTCTTATGGAATGATTAATATGTAGTAGATTGAAACTGTATGGGATTGCCCAAAGGCTACTTACCTTCCTTGATATAATGGTATATTGACTTATGGGCCCCATACATCAGCGACTAATTGTGACAATCCTCCGTTCTGGAGATGATTGTCACAATTAATCTTTAATGTGTGGGCTCCCCCTTTTGGCAATCCCAATCAAAAATTAATAGGGATCGCCAATCGATTGCTGAATCAGATTTTTATACATGTTTAAAAACATGAAGTTTTATTGAAGCTTCATTTTTGTATGTGTGGGAATTATAACAGGAAAAATCTGCCGATCACTGAAACAAATCTGTAATGTGTGGGCAAGTCAAATAGATTGAATAAACCATTTATCTGGGGGGAAAAATAACTGGATCTGAGATGCAATTAATTGTGATTGCTGATGTATGGGGTCCATTACTATATAATCAGCACCATTAAAGAACCCACAGGTAATTGTTTTGAAGTCCCATTAAGTATAAAAATCTTTAAAACAGACTAGATTCTCATAGAACAAAAACACAGTGTGTAAAATTTCAATCTCAAAAAAATTGAATTATTTTCAACACTTTTCACATTCTACCCTATATTTTGCTGGCTTTTAGCAATTTTAGCATATGTACTAATAAAAGTTACATTTGATAAAGAAAAGTATAATTTTGTAATGATTCCATAGAAGACGAGTCTTACAAATATAGATTAATCCAGTAAATGCCCCAAGATAGGAACCCTTTCTTCTTTTTCTTTTGGGATATTTGCTAACCAAAGTTAATAATGACAGCTTGACTAGATAAGCAGTTCATTACCTTATTCATCCTTTTATTGTCCCATAAGCAAATTTTCAAATCTATGGGCAAACTGTTATGCCCATGTCGGTCCCATGCACTTGTAATAAAAAGTATGCATCAGACTGAAAATAATTATTTAAAATAATACATTCTAAGTAATCCATAATAAGTCTGCCATATATATCTACTGGTCCAGCATCAGAGTTTAAGAAGTGGCCTAAAGCTACCACTCTATCTTTATGGAGAATATTAGTATAAAGTAACATTACATGTTAATAGAATATTGCTTTTCCTTTCAGTGTACAAAAGTGAGTTGTGGTCACAGGCAACTGCACCCCAACCTAGACATGGTGAGTTCAGTGATATATTGTATATAGATAGATATACATAAATTATATGTATGCATGTTTGTTATTATTAGCAGTGAATCATTGTAGAGTTTCTGCTGATATGTAGAACATCTTAGTGCTGACTCTCTGCCTGGACAATAGGTGACTACTAAACAAAAGCTTCCATTGGTGATATAACAGGATGCCAGAGGCTGCTGTGATCTAATTAAAATACAAGGTGTTACCCTGCCAGGTTGTAATTATCATTTCCCATTGTAGTAAGTTTACAACATTATTAATATTTACACCTCATTTAGAAGACAAGGAGCTGGGCAGGAGAAACTGCTGTGGTGAAAAACTAAATACTAATGTTATGTGACCCTAATTTACATGTCACCTCTCAGTGTAATAATTCCTGCAGGGCATCCTGGGAACTACTGGGGAGGAGTGACTATAAATAGGCTGTATCAGGCCACTGGGAGCTGATGGAGCAGCTGCTGGATCAGTTACTGGTTGGAGAGCTGGGAGGACGGAGGAGTAAGAGAGAGACAGAGGAAGGATCCCCAGAGTAAGGTAATTATATTATACATAAGAAAATACTGATACATGAACAAACCTCTGTAGATATTATTGTACAGATATTGGGTGAGATTTAATAGGATGAGAGATTCAGAAAGTGAGAGATTTTGTGAGAAATCTCAAATTTTTTTAAAGTGGCAATCATTTACACTGCAAAACCAAGTTGATTTTGCAGTGTGAATGATTGCCGCTTTAAAAAAACTGGAGATTTGTCGCAAAATCTCTCACTTTCTGAATCTCTCATCCTATTAAATCTCACCCATAGTCTTTTTATCAATTTTTAGTCTATATTTGTGATATCTATTGATAAATAACACACTGCAAAAAACTTCTACAAATATGAAGATATTACAGTATATTACACAATTTTACATTATCATATTGAACACTGTATGGTAAGATATACTTGAAGAAGTATGAAAATTACTATCAGTTCATAATAAATGTGTAAACATTAATATGAATTTCTAGTTTGTCAGTGACATTGGGGGAAGTTTAATATCATGAGAGATTCAGAAAGTTAGAGGTTTGGTAAGAAATCTCTAGTTTTTTTCTTTAAAGCGGCGATCATTTACACTGCTAAAGCAGTTTGATTTTACTGTGTTAATGATTGCCGATTTAAAAACCTGAAGATTTCTTACCAAATCTCTTACTTACTAAATATCTCATCCTATTAAATGTCACCCTTTGTATAAGCCAGTAATGTAGCAGCAGTAAAGTATTCTCTCTCATTATTGTAGTAATTAAGGAATTCCTTCTTGAATAACCATATGAAGATGCATTTTTATCTATGACCATCCAACTACTAATTGGATTATGCTGTACGATGGTTTTGTTTTACAAAAGTGACCAATGATTTAACCTTATACATAATTTACCACACAATTAGTAAATAAATAATAGGTGAGATGTGGGTCACTATATAATACTCTCAGCATTGAGACCGGTCTGATCCATAAGCTTGATTCCTAATTGCTCTCAAGTAACAAATTAACACAATTCTGCAAAATTACCTTAGACCAACTTTTTAGAGGCAGGTCTTGTAATCACAGACAGAAGAGATCTCCTCACCTTCCTTTATATTATATTCCTCATATGTAAACAAAGAAAACATATACATAGTGTAGTAGTCCAACACATTTTTTTTTGTAAATACAGGTCCATCTTAGCCCAGAGTTTATAGGGAATGGTGTATTCTTTTCTATATGTATGGTATCACCTCCGTGAGACTAGAGATATTGATTGATGCTCACACTCAGCTTACATCCCACAGGGTATCGGGAAACTTATAAAGGTTTCTTTCACACAAATGTTCTAGTTTTTTATGTATTCAGGAAATCAACTCACATGTATGCTTACTTGTACCTCACTAAAAAACTCATTATTGTTCCATAAAAACACTTTTCATTAAAAATTACTATGGATAAAAACATTGCCAGGGGGTCACATGGATGACATACCACTGTACACAGATTCTGCAATCAGATTATAGAAAAACCTGGGGATTGCTCACCAATAGCAGGTCCGTGGACTGTGGTGGGTGACCCACTCCTGGAAAATAAAATATAAAATAGCAACCAACGCGTTTCAACTTTAGTTATTAGTCTTTTTCAAAGCATCTAATAGATGACCTCTAATAAATAAATCTAATAAATCCCCTCCGATAACAACTCTGATAACAACTCTTCCCTTAGCTAGAAGTCTTTATGAAAGGCACTCTGCTCCATATTCAGAGCATATATTGATGCAATAGTCAGAAGGGAATGGCTTAAATGAAGAACCAAAATATTAAAATGACCCTTTGGGTCCAAATAGGAGTGTTCTAATATACAAGCCAATGAGTTGTGCAATAATATAGCAGTGCCTTTTTTGTAGAAGATGAATAAAAGGCGTGAGGAAATGTGTGGGAGGCCACTGAGGGGTGTGGGGTTTTTAAGTGCGATTCTTGCAATAATTATATATCTATCTTCTGCTTTTTTATGAATTGTATTGCCATGGTGCACATACGTGGCCAGTTCAGACAGTCTACATTTAACGACATTATATTTAAAGTCATGGTGTATACCAGTGGAAAATAGAGCTAAAGAGACCAGTGATTAACTGTAAAGGGAGAGTAGTGAAATAAAAAGTAAAGGAAACACCAGAGAAGATGACCAACAGGACATCTGAGTAACTGAAAATGGCCACTGACTCAAGGACACGGTTATCCGCAACACTATTGGGTGCCATCCATTCCAGATAGGACCACCATGTTGCGGAGGGGGGTATCATAGTGGGACAAGGGGCCACCTCACTCCTCCTCTGAAAGGCATCTAATGAGCTGCTGGTTGGAATGATAATCTGTCCTTCTCTAATTATATAGTGCAGAATATGTTATAGTGTCAGCAGCGCTGGTGTAAAAGAATGCTGCTATAGAATTGCTATATCTTAACTTAATTAAAATGAGCTTAAGGCTTAATTTCTCTAGTTTGGAAATCCAATCAGCTTAGCTATTGATTGATGGCCCATAGTAACATCCCATCTGAAATAGCAATCACATATTAGTAACTTTCCAAGGATCGTATCCTTATTTGTCCTCCTCCTGACTAGGTAGAACAGTGTATTTATGGAGACCAATCCCACCAAATGTTTCTCCTTCCTGTGTTCCTCAAAAACATAAATAATTACTCCTCATGGTGAAGATATTACACTGATAAAACACACTCTAAAAGTTGTTAAGTACCATATGGGGCCTTATGCATAAGGCATGGTAGACTAAAATGGTAGATGTTAATCCCGGGTTTATCATCCTGAATTGGTCCAAACTCATCCCATAATTTTCTTTGACAATGCAAATATAGTTCTCCATCGTGACCGGTATAGGTCTTACTCAGGGTGTGTAGGGGTCCTTCTCCAAAGCGGGAGGAGCCTGTACAAATCAATCAAATACATTAAAATACATAAAACACTTTAAATCTCATCTCTAATCTTAATGGGTGTAATAGACAGTGTTCATAATACTAATTAAACCTCTGAGAATTGCATAAAATACAACTTGTAAAATCTCATAAATATCCCAATTTTGGATGTTGTAACGCGTCTTCCTTCCAGTCCCCATCTTCTGGACACAGTAATACTTACAATGATTATTCTGCCCATTTGCAGGTCCCCTTGTTTAATCCTGCTTCATCTGCATTCGTCTGCATTTATATTTAGTGTTCAAACTGAAATCTAAATTGCAGTGTAAAAATAATGCAGCCAGTATTTACCATGCACAGAAACAAAATAACTCACCCAAATCTTAATCTCTCTGCACATGTTACATTACCCCACCTCCAAGATGGTTTTGTCCATTTGCTAAAAAATGGGCATTACAATCAGTTCTGAATAACCCTCATGGGTTAAACTTACTAAGATGGAATTTGTACGAATGCAGGTATTCATACCCATCTGATGTAAAATACTGTATGGCTGGTAAATTATCTACAGGTAATTTACTATTAGCCGGATTCTGCTGATTTGCCATATTTATATACGGCAAGCTCAGCGGAATTCTGGTGTATGAATAAATGCACCATCAATAGAAATTGGCCATTATGGACATGATTTCTATAGTGATGTGCTCATGTACTAACATTGGTACTGATGAATTTGGCCAGTAATTCAGCAGGAAATACAACCGGAAAACACTAATCATTTTCAGATCTATGCGATGCTTCTCTGTATAAAAATAACCTGGGAAGATATATTGTCTGTATATAGGTGGAATCTGTCAGTATTGTTATATTCAAATTAAAGAAAATTGCTTGTGCCTTAAATGTGGTATAACTACAGCCAAATTTTTGCATTGTATGTGGGACTGTTAGAGACTGAAGAGATTCTGGTACTAGGTTATTGTGTACATTAGACTCAACTCTCATTTGATTCCTCTGCAATTATGTCAACTTTCATAATTGACCAATGGGCAATTTCAATAAAGATACGACATCTCTTCTTCTTACAATATTGATGATGGTCAGAAAATGCATTCCAAACAATTGGACAAAAAAACTGTCCCACAACAAATAACAGTCAAACAAAAGCTCTTACAAATACTATATTTCGAACAGAAATACGCGAGACTAGACACATTTTATTGTAAATAGATATTGTTCATCAAAACTCTTGATATTGTTACTAAAACACGTATATTCTCTACCGGTGAACATTTTTAAACACAATAACCTTACTTTGGAAATATCATTGACATTGCTGGTTAGGTAATAAAGCCATAAAATATGTTATTTATATTTATCACTGGCTGACCCGCCCGGCGTTGCCCGGGAAAACCTTGGGGGTTTTTTATTTCCAAAATTGCTGAAAAATGTCATCTTACAGTATGCTGTGCCAAAGACCTAAGATTGTAATTTGTTAAATATTCCACCAGAATGTGTTTGCACTGATACTCAATGACATCAATGACATCAGGTGTGGTGTTGTTGTTTGAAACACAACGCTCCTGAGTTGATAACTTGTATGTGTTGATGAATTCTACATCCACTCCTGAGATTTAGCACCTATGACATACCCTCCAACATCTAAGGGTCAGAAATCGGTACAAAATCAGAAAGGGATGTGGCCACACCTCCATTTCTATACTTTCAATGGTACAGTTTCTAGGGTGTGTAATTACAGGCACTGAGTGCGTGGAAACCGGGGTGGGCGTTACTTACTATGCCATAATTAATTAAAATTTCATCGCTCCCTGCCACTGCAGGTCCCCTCACCGATCCTGCCTGCAGCAGTCTCTGAGGTCTGGAGATCTGCAAAGCACATGCATCAGGCGTCTCTACCAAACAGAGGGGCAGCCCCTGAGTGTGGGAGCAGGTCCGCGGGCCTGGCCACATGACATCATGATGCGACGCACGTTACCCGCACCACTGCAATGCACCACTGGGAACGGGTGCGATGGGCCACATTCTTCCCTACAACTGCCGGGCCAATCCACCGATCCAGCCATCACAATCATAAATGGGTGCATTGATAAGGTTTGGAGTGTAAAAAGTTGAAGAATAAGACTGAGATAAAGATTTGCCATGTTAAAGTGTACAATTTACTCAATAAATCGTGAAAAAAATATAAGTGTACATAGACGTACAATCAAGAAATGAAAGTAGGATTAAAGAATAAGTTCTGATTCAAACTGATAATTGTTTGGATGGGGGTGGGTTGTGAAACAAATCTATAGGTGGTGGTATGGATATTGTGGGCATAAATGGTGTTTGGTACACCTACAGGGGGTCCTCAATTGATGGGATTTTCACTACAGTGTCACGGTCACAGTGTCACCATAGCGGGATTCCCAATTGGGGTCAAGGTGGTCTTTTAGGGACCCTTTGGAATCCCGTAGGTCTCTTCTCCTTGAGCCTACGTTCTCCCTTAATAATAGTCAATCACTGAGGGAGACCGTACGCTCCAGGAGAAGAGAAAATGGGATTGTAAATGGGTACCTAAAAGACTCCTGAACCCCAATTGGTGACACTGTAGTGAAAATTTCTCATCAACTGGGGACCCCCTGTAGATGTACCAAACACCAATTATGCCCACAATATCCACAATACCCCACTCCACCTATAGATTTGTTTCGCAACACACCCCCATCCAAACAATTATCAGTTTGAATCTGAATTTTTATTTTATTTTTTTTTAAATAATTTTTTTATTTAATTTCATTTCTTGATTGTACTTCTATGTACACATATTTATTTCACAATTTATTAAGTAAATTGTACACTATAACGTGATAAATCTTCATCTCAGTCTTATTCTTCAACTTCTTACACTCATAACATTCAAACAAATACATGCAGCGCTCATGCCCATCGACCAAATATTATCTATGAACCAAAAGAGTCTGGGAAACCCTTAAGGCAGAGCAGTGCCTAACATCCAACTGACTAACAGGGTGAGTGCAGTGTACCCACTTTGTATTGATCAACGGGTGCATTGGCCAGGACAAAGATTTCTCAATGCAACTGGCCGGGGAGTGCAGAGACGGATATGGGACGAAAAAAAAAAATGGTACATTAGGTACAGATTTTATTTGCCGGTACAGACTGTTAAATAAATGGCAAATTCTTTTTTTATGTGTTTGTGTGTGTTGTACTGTTTTTGTGTGTGTGTTGTAGTGTATGTGGTTGTGTGTGTTGTATTGTATGTATCTGTCCAATGCGTAAGTGTGTGAGGTGTGCTATGTATATACAGTATGTGTATGTGTGTTGTGCCTTTGTGTATGTGTGCAATGTTTAAGTGTGTGTTTTGAGTGTTGTACGGTTTTTTGGGTGTCTTTGGTGAATGTGGGTGTGTGTTGTGCTATTACAGGTAAGTTATGTGTGTGTTGTGTGTATCTGCCCAATGTGTAAGTGCGTAAGGTGTGCTACGTATAAATGTGTGTGTGTAATGTGCTGTGTGTATCTGTGCAAAGTTTGTGTGTGTGTTCTGTGTATTGTACTGTTTTTGGGTGCGTGTTGTAGTGAATGTGGGTGTGTGTTGTACTGTGAGTGGTGTGTTATGTGTGTATCTGCCGAATGTGAGGTGCGCTACATTTATATGTGTGTGTAGTGTGCTGTGCGTATCCTGGAAATGCTTAAGTGTGTGTATTCTGTGTGTTACTGTATCTGCACAATGTTTAAGTGTGTGTTCTGTGTGTTTGTTGTACTGTTTTTGGGTGTGTGTTGTAGTGTATATGGGTTTGTGTTGTACTGTATGAGGTGTGTTATGTGTGTGTTTTGTCGTGTGTATCTGTCCAATGTGTAAGTGTGTGAGGTGCGCTACGTATATATGTGTGTGTTGTGTGCTATGTGTGCATATGTGGTGTACTGTGTGTGTGTGCATGTACAATGTGTACGAGTGTATGTGTGTGTGTGTGTGTGTGATGTGTGGTCTATGTTTATCCTCAATTATTCCTAATTTTTTTAAAGCCTTCACCATAATGTTCGAATGTGTCATTCATACTCAAAGACAGCAATGAAATCAGGTGTGGAGTTGTTCCTTCGTCAACGGTTTCCCAGATTGTCAATCTTTTTCCCCAGATCATCAATGAAGGCAAATTAAAACTTGGTGTTTTTTAAATTTCTAGGTGAAATTTCCCAAAAACGGTTTTGAGGTACACACCACCGGGTCCAGAGGTATATTGTTGCTGAATTTGGTGGCTCTGAGTGCCACGGTGTGTCTGCAATGCGACAGACACGCACACACACACACACGCACACACTCTTCAACTTATTATATAGATTACACTCTATTCTTCTCCCCTTCTTTCCTTCATTCTTCCACTTCACTTCTTGACCTTAATTACTACTGCACAATTAATATAAATGTATACAATTATCAAAATACTTCAACTATTTATAGTTATTTACCACATGTCAATCTTGTACTTGTTTACTTCTCAGATATTTGTTGCTAAGTATAGTCTGAAAAAAACTTTAATAAAAAAAATATATATATATATATATATACAAATACAGGGACTCAACACTCTCCAGTCCCTGTATTTGTATTTATTAGAGCATGTGGTCACAGGCCACTTCACCAAAACCTGGGAATGGCGAGTGCTGCTTGCACCCCATTCGCAGGTATGGCGAGTGTTGTAGTACTCTGTATGTGTATGTGTATATATATATATATATATATATATATATATATATATATATATATATATATATATATATATATATATATATATAGACACAGAATATAAAAAAATAGTATCAAAGTTGTTCGGACATTTCGATAAAATATGCAAACACATTCAAAAGTAATAACTAGTATAATAGTATAATGCATATAATAAAAATAGAAAATAGAAAATAAAAAAAATCTATGTTAAAGAGTATAAAATAATAAATGAATTGTCTCAGTCTATGAGATAGTAACCAGGTACACAGCTATCTAGAGGGATAGTCCATCTCCCAAAACTAAGTGGGAGACAGACTATCAGTAAAGGCGCTGTGATTATACTTGGATACTTTACCCTCTACACAAAGCGAACTGTTATATTCCACCCAAAATCCTTCTTGTTAGCCGGGACACAAAGGCCCTTATTCAGATCTGTTTGCAGTAAGAATTTGTCTGGAAAATGGGCAAAACCATGTGCACTGCAGGTGGGGCAGATGTAACATGTGCAGAGAGAGTTAAATTTGGATGGGGTGTGTTGAAACTGAAATCTAAATTGCAGTGTAAAAATAATGCAGCCAGTATTTAACCTGCACAGAAACAAAATAACTAACATAAATCTAACTCTCCCTGCACATGTTACATCTGCCCCAACGGCAGTGCACATTGTTTTGCCCAATTTACAAACAATTTTTTACTGCGATCAGATCTGAATAAAGGCCAAAGAGTGGATCAAATACATTAAAGGGAAATCTGTGCCCTAATGAAATGAGGATTATAAAAAAAAGTTCCTATGTGAATTACACCCTGAAGGACGCTCACCTCCCTCTAGATAGCTGTGTACCTGGCTACTATCTCATGGACTGTGCCATCTAATTGATTATATTATACTCTTTATCATATTTATTTATTTTTTCTATTTTTTTTTTTTATTAAATGCATTATACTATTATACTATGAGCCAAATGGTTCCTATCTTCCATCTAATTATATGTTTCTATCTGGAACAGCACTCACAGAGACAGTAACAAGGAAAAGCACTCAAAGAAACAGCACTCACAAAGGCACAGTCTACAGAGGCAATGCTCAGAAGAGCAGCACTGTTAGGGGGAAGCTGGGTGGCAGGTCCATCCCAGCACCCTGGGTCAGGTGGCCATATGGGGATGGGGGTTTGTGGCAGTCATATTCTTCTGCTGGGTAGCAGGGCAGAAGGTTTGGGGACATTGCTAGGCAGACAGTCTCAGCTGTTTCATCCCGCATTGATTGGAGACAGACTTTTTTTTTTTTTTTTTGTATTAAATTTTATTTAACAAAATACATTAGATATGATGGTTTCTTTACATATCTGTACATTACAACATAAAACATACAATGGAATGACAAAGGACATCGTTATCTCACATAACACATAAAACATTTCATCTTACATTCACCTTTTATACCTAGATAAAGTTATCTCTCACCTAACTATTATCTAGCATTCTCTCTACTTACTTACATACTTTATAGTTATGCCACGTGGGTTCAGAGTTTAATATCTTTCTAAGGGGTTATATAGTTTGCTTCTTGTTTTTTTTTTTCCCCTATACTTCTTACTTAGGGGGGAATCAGGTTCAGGTTATTAGATACTTAACCTTTTCTTTTGTCTCTTATGTTATTTTTTGATCATATCTTCCCATAAGGAGCCCCCTTCACGTTCTATATATTGTTTCCAAACCTCCCATTTTTTACTTAGTTTTATATTTTCTATAACCTCATTTAGCTCCATTCTGAAGGCATAGTTTATCTTCTCCTTTATCATTGATATAGGAGGTAATTTATCCTGTCTCCAGTACTGGGCTATTGCTGTTTTTGTCGCCAAAAAGACTTGGTTTAGGAAATATGTGTTTGTTTGCTTCGTAGGTTTTAAACTAACGTGAAGCAGTACCCTCTCGGGTGTTAAGTCCACCTCCTCTCTTGTTACCTGTGTGACCAGTATTCCTATATCCCTCCATATTTATTTTAGGTACTTCTGTACTTTCACGGCACCACTAGAAATCGCGGGCATCGCGGCCATTGAATGCACTAAAAATCGGGTGCGACGCGATGCCCGCGATGCCCGCGATTTCCCATAGGGACCAATGTTAAATTTCTCAATTGACCCGATTTTACTGTTCAATGCCTCAATTGACACGATTTTTCCATAGAAATCAATGTTAAATGGCCCACAGAGGCCAAATAGACACCCTGAAGTGTGAAATGGCCCCCACAATTGTTAACGCCACCCCACGATCAACGTGAACCCAAAGCGTGGCGAGCGCAGCGAGCCCGCAAGGGGCGGCGGTACGCGTCCTACGACCTTTTCATACCCCCACTATCCTCGTCGGCGTGGAGTTGAGAACAGAATAGTGTGGCGAGCGCAGCGAGCCACCGAGCCCGAAGCGTGGCGAGCCACCGAGCCCGAAGCGTGGCGAGCGCACGCGGATACCTTCACAGGTAAACGCGTCCCTTCGCGGGCTTCACAGGTATCCTCGTCCCCTCGCGGGGCTCGCTGCGCTCGCCACGCTTCGGGCTCGGTGGCTCGCTGCGCTCGCCACACTATTCTATTCTCAACTCCACGCCGACGTGGATAGTGGGGGTAAAGGTCGTAGGACGCGTACCGCCGCCCCTCGCGGGCTCGCTGCGCTCGCCACGCTTCGGGTTCACGTTGATCGTGGGGTGCCGTTAACAATTAAGGGGGCCATTTCACACTTCAGGGTGTCTATTTGGCCTCTGTGGGCCATTTAACATTGATTCCTATGGAAAAATCGTGTCAATTGAGGCATTGAACAGAAAAATCGTGTCAATTGAGAAATTTAACATTGGTCCCTATGGGAAATCGCGGGCATCGCGGGCATCGCGTCGCACCCGATTTTTTAGTGCATTCAATGCCCGCGATGACCGCGATATCCTATCTGTCCTAATCTAGTGGCGCCGTGAAAGTAAAGAAGTACCTTATTTTACTTTATTTCATTTCCAGAAAATATGCATTAAATCTGCACTCCCTTCTCCGCATCTCCAGCAGATGTTTATTTGGGCCGGGCAAATTTTGCTTATTCGCTCTGGGGTATAGTAGGTCCTATTCAATAGTTTCATGTATCTTTCTATGTGTGATACTGATCTAGTCATTTTATGGACTGTTGAAAAGGTCTTCTCCCATTGCTCTTCTCCTATCTCTAGGCCTAGATCTTTTTCCCATTTAAGCTGTCCTATAGTTTTCTCTTCTATCGTGCTGTTTATCAAGTTGTTATACCAGAAGGTGATTCCCCCTATCTGTTGTCCTCCCCTCATTCTATTAATTACGTTGTTAGGAAACTGATTCGCTTCACCTTTTCTCATTTGATATTTATTTACCCAGCTTCTTATTTGTAGGTATTTATAAAAGTCTGCTGTCGGTATCCCATATTTTTGTTGTAGCTGTTCGAATAACGTTTTTATTCCTTTAGCTATCCACGTATCTCTTTTGAGATCTGGGATCAGTTTCATAACTGTTTGGATTTCTATATAGTTGAAAAGTGTTTTAGTTTCTTTTTGCATATTCAAGAATATGTCCCAAACTTTAAATGTATCTTTAATTGATCTAGGGCTGTTTTTAGGTATTCTTCTCATATTTAGTGGCATCCATATAAGGTCTATTATCTCTAGCTCTTTAATTATTCCTTCTTCCACCTTCACCCATGGTCTCTCTTCTCCTCTTTTTATTCCCTCTGGGATCTGGTTCAGGATGCATGCATATTGGTACATTTGTAAGTCTGGGAGAGCTACTCCTCCCTTTATTTTTGGCCTTACCAATTGTTTTTTTTTTTTTGTTTTTTTTTTTATTTTTATTTCACTTTTAAAATCTTTACATACATTTGGATATATTAGGCATACAACATGTATGCCACATATCTCCCATTTATACACTTATATTCCTTCACATACAACATTTAACATTCAACATTTAACATTTAACATTAACATATACATTTACACTTACATAGACATTTACATTTACTAGTCCGTCTCCTTAATCTTAATTGTTTCACGATGTTCATAGTATATTTTTCTCTGTAGGTCATATGGGTTCCTCAATCTAGATCTGTACTTATTTCCCCCCCTAGTGGTATTTCTTATGTATCCATGTATTTTCCCCACGCTTGCCACTTTTTAGTTATATTACTCTCTTGTACGTCTGATGTTTCCATATTATACGCAAAGTTTATTTTACTAATTACTAGTGTAAGGTTTGGGGGTTGATACTTTTTCCAGTTCTGGGCTATTGCCGTTTTAACTGCAATAAGTATCTGATTTAGTACATATTTATTTTTAATTTTCGATTCTTTATTATATATATGTAATAGTGCCATTTGGGGGGACAGGTTTATTTTTACCCCAGTTACTTGCTCTATTAGGCGTTCTATTTCCTGCCAAAGATCTTTTAATCTACTGCAAGCCCAAAAGACGTGTAACAGGTCTCCTCTTTCCTCCATACACCTCCAACATACATTTGGTTGATCCGGATAGAATTTATTATTTTTTTCTGGTGTTAAGTATGCCCCTTAGAACAATCTCATAAATTTCTCAATATGGGAGCTAGATTTAGTCATACCATGTATTGAGTTGAACAATCTGGTCCAATCTCCCTCATCCAGAGACACCTTGAGTTCTTGCTCCCATCTAAATTGTGGTTTAATTTTTTCTTCTAATTTGTTATTCAATATATATCCATACCAAAAGGTAATTCCACCTTTGGAATTTTTGTTTTTTATCTTATTTAATAAGATATTAGGGAGATTTTGCAGTGTGTCCTCGGATGTTGGGGATTCGGCCAGCCAGCTCCTTATTTGGAGGTACTTATAAAAATCTACTGAGAGTATATCATATTTTACCTGTAATTGTGTGAATGATAATAAACCCTCTGCTGAGTATATATCCTGTAGGGTTTTTATACCTTTGGCTATCCATTCTTTTAGATTTAGGTGTGGGATACATTTTGCTATTGTTCTTATTTCTGTTTGTCTTAATGGAGCCGTAAATTTGGCTTTTGTATTTAAAATGCTATCCCATACCTTCAGGGTCTCTTTTGTTGCTTTGGGGGTTGCAGGGCTTATGTTCCTGTTTTTTGGTGGTAACCAGAGTAGTTCTTCTGCGTTTAGGTATTCTATTAGATCATCTTCCACTTTTGCCCATGGTTTTTTTTCCTGCCCTATCCAACTTGACACTTGATTAATTATACATGCATGCTTGTTGATATGTTTCTAAATCTGGCAATGCTACCCCTCCTTTTTTTTTTGGTCTCACTAAATATTTTTTTGCTATTTTTGTTTTTTTATTTTTCCATATGTACTTATTCAGGACTGCATTAAATTTATTTAACCAGTATTTCGGTAATAGTCGTGGTATTGCCCTGAACAAGTACATCATTTTTGGTAAAAGAGACATTTTAAGAGCTGCCACTCTTCCTATCCAGTTAACCTCGTGATTCATCCAATCTTTAGGTTTTTTTTTTATTTGTTCGAGCAATGGGGTATAATTATATTCTATTAAATCTTTATCCTTCTCTGTTAGGTTTATTCCTAAATATTTTATTGTTTTTGTTTTCCAATTAAATCTATATTTTCCTTTCAGGTTTATTAATTTTCCCTGGTCTATATTCATCGGCAAGGCTTCTGTTTTTTTTTTTATTGAGTTTATAGTATGATGCTGCTGCATATTCATCAATAATTCCCATCAGTATCTCTATTGAATTCTCTGGGTCCGTAAGCATTAGCAGAACATCGTCTGCGAATAAAAGTATTTTGTGTTGATCTTTGTTAACTACTGGACCTTTTATTGTTTGGGTTGTTCTTATGGTTTCAGAAAAAGGCTCTATCGAGAGCACGAAAATACTTGGGGATAGTGGGCATCCCTGCCTTGTCCCATTTGTAATAGGGAATCTATAAGAAGTTTTATTGTTTATATATACATGTGCTGTTGGGTTTGAATATAAGGCTAGAATTGCTTTCAGAAATGTTCCTTCTATTCCAAATTTCCTCAAAACTTCCTCCATATATTCCCAGTTGAGGCGATCGAAGGCCTTTTGTGCGTCGAGCGACCAATTGTTTTTTTTGCTATCTTTGCCCTTTTATCTTTCCATATGTATCGGTTTATTGTTGCGTTAAATCTGTTAATCCAATATTTTGGGAGTAGTCTTGGTATTGCTCTGAATAAATATAGTACTTTTGGCAAGAGGAACATTTTTATTGTGGCTATTCTGCCCATCCATGTAATCTCTCTATGTGTCCAGTCATTTAATTTTTTTTCTAGTTGTTTTAGGAGTGGGGTATAGTTGTATTCTATAAGATCTTTTTCGTTATCTACCAAATTCACCCCCAGATATTTTATAGATTTGTTTTTCCACTGGAACTTATACTTTTTTTTAAGAACCTCTAATTCTGCTGGTTCTATATTTATTGGTAGTATTTCTGTTTTACTTTTGTTTAGTTTATAGTAAGAAATTAAAGCATGTTGATTTATTATCTGCATTAGGGCCGATATTGAGGTATGAGGTTTAGTGAGGAGCAAAAGTATATCATCTGCAAATAATAATGTCTTATGTTGTACTTTATTGATTATGGGGGCTTCTATTGTTTGTGTGTTTCGTAGTAATTCCGCAAATGGTTCTATATGATTGGTGATAATGGGCATCCTTGGCGTGTTCCATTTGAGATGCTAAATTTAGGGGATATACATGAATTGGCCATAACATGTGCTTCTGGGGTTGAATATAGTGCCATTATTGCTTTCAGGATTTTCCCTATCATACCAAACTTTATTAAGGCTTCTTCCATATAGCCCCAGTGTAGGAGACAGACTTTTTTTAATAAAACATGGCTCAGCCTTCTCAGGGACGCCGGTTATAGCATCCTGTTTGACCTACTCAGTTATACTGTGGTTTTTCTGTTCCCTGTCTGCCCTGGAGATACCTATGACTATTTTGCTCTCTCCAACCTGCATAAGATAAGTCCAGGGGGTTCTTCCTTGCTATCTTAAATTTTGATTATAGTCATATCCATACATTTTTGCACCTCCTGCATTAAGGGGGTACCATGTATGTTTAATATATTGAGCATTGTTGCACCTCCTGCATTTAAGGGATACTGTGTATGCCATTTAAGATCCTGTGCATTGTTGCACCCGTGATTCCGCATTGAAACATGTATCGGGTATAGTGTGTGATCTGCTACTCCTGATCCTCCTCTTGCAATACCTTCCCTCCCGCAGCAGCCTTGTTCCCCTTTAAGACCTGGTGGCACCAGAGTTGGGGCAGACATAATTTGTCCCTTCAAATGTTACTGTTAAATGTAAATCCTTAGTTTTCAGGAGGCTAGAAGGACTGCTGGGCATTAGCAACCAGGTAACCACATCACCATTGCTAACAAGCACTCAAAGAAACAGCACTCAAAGAGACAGGACTATCCGAGACATCAATCACAGAGACAGCACTAACAGATACATTAATTACAGTAACATTAAGAGCAGTGGCAGAAACTACATGTGAAGATACAAGGTCCTCAATCACTCAGACACCGAGCAGATGAAACCAAAATATGGTTTATTTTTATCACAGCACACGAAAGTAGATGAAGACAGGAAAAAGAGTCAAATGTAGCATATAAACGTTATCGGGTAGCAGTCCAATGGCAGTCCTTGTAGCAGCAGTTCCAAAGCACAAAACTATCACTTAATCCACACAGCAGTGATAGCCGAAACCTGTGTAAATCCACACAACACAGACGCTCCACACCAGAGCTTGGTAGGATGCCCCCTTCCCGGGCAAACGATGTGTTCCACAAGATCCAGTGAAGGGTAGGACCCCTGAGACCGGATTGCGACTAACATACTGAGCTGGCAGGTGTACAAGTCATTTTAAAAACTTCCAATTTCCCACGCTTCTCCATACCATCAGTGGGCTTGCACTCAATCCCTATTGGTGGATTCAAGTCAGGTTTATCCCCCCTCCCAGGTACTGCTGCTGCCCATCTGCTTCTGCCCCCTGCTGGGGTCGGTTCCAGAAAGTCTGGAAGTAGCCAAGATATGCATAGCAGAGTCAACACAAGATATAAAACACAGTCTGATTACATTATGTGGTGGTCACCCCCTGTGGACAACCCTCCTGTTGATAGTAGGGGAATTTGATCACCCCCTGTGGTGATTGTCCTTCAGCTATCCCCCTCATGTAAACAGCAGGAACAATAATCGGCTGATTACATTATGGGCTGATCACCCCCTGTGGTGGCCGGTTCCACAAAGTCTGCTAGAGCCCAGAGGTTTGCAAAGAATTGTAAACCCCCCTGTGGAGATTGCCCCTCAGCTTCCACCCTCCTGTGATAGCAGGAACAAAAGTATGGTAATGGGACATAACCTTTTGGTGACTTATTTCCTGGGTATTTCCTGGCAGACCATATTAGGGCGAGAGCGATCTGATCTGGAACTACACACACATATAGGGAGTATATAGACATATATGGAGAACAAGAGGGTACCGACGGACTAAAATAGTACATTAATTACTACACCTAATAAAATATAGTAATTACAGATTTACAGTGAATCTGATAACCTCACATTCCTTCCCCTACTATTGTAGTCCCGGTACCCAGCTGTTCAGGAACCAATAACAACCTGGAATAGCGGGATGCAGAGCCGAGAATCTGGGGTTTGGATATACCACCTGAGTCCCACAGGGTGACATCATACCAAACCCATCTTGTAAAAGGCGGCTGGTTTGCAGAACCAGCAAGGGCATGATTACAGTCTAAGTCATACATTGGAACTAACAAGGGATGTAGCGATTCCTCTTCTTCGGATTCTGGGTACCCCCCCTCTGCAACATTGTAACCTACTAATACTTTTGCCTCGGGCACAATGGGGCAGGGACCACTTTCCACCTCCCCCTCTTGCCCAAGGAACAGGGGCCAAACAGCAGGCCAATATAGGGGCTCTGGCCCTGGCACTTCCACCACCCCGTCATGTCCTTCCTCCCCCAAACCCAAACTAGGGGCATGGCAAATTTCAGTCCAGCATTTGGTCTCAATGTCCAGAGCTGAGGAGGGACCCTCCATCACAAACAATTCCGCTGGTGGCTGCAGGACAGGCTGTGTCAGCTCTGTCCCCTTAAAAGCCAGACGCTCACCTGCAGCTACTTCTGCGCACACCTCCTTCTCCGCGATAGCCTCCTTCCCCAGCTGAGTATGCTGGGCAGCCCGAAACACGACGTCATCTGTGACTGGTGGGCTGGTGGCCTGGATGTTGTCGGATACTCCTCTAACCACGGCGATCTCTTCTTGGACGCAGTCCTCATAGATCCCCTGGCAGCAGGATAATAGCTCTGCATCTCCCACCTCAGCAAAAGGGAAGCAGTAGTGCAGCTCCTCCTGAATAACCTCCTTCACTTTGGGGATAACCTCCCCCTGCAGAGAACACTGAGCAGCTTCCTCCCTAGGATGGGGGAGAAGCAATTGCAAACGGTGCCTTTCATCACGCCCCCTGCGACACTGATCTTGCCATGCTGGGGTATCCAGGAGCCCCCGATCAATCGCCTCTTCCTCTGCCACCACGAAGCACTCCTCCAGACACTGCAATTGTTCCCACACACTCAACTGTGCACCGAAATGGAGAATCCATGCTCGGTAATCAGCAAATGCATTTGTAGGATCTCCCTGATCGTGAAGGATCTGCTGAAGGATTTCCCCGCGAGTGCAGGATCGGATGGGTATCCCTCGCAGCTGACCTTCTGCTATCAGCTCCTCCATACTCATTTCTTCAAGGGCAGTTAGGGGCCCCCCTGACAACGACCCTTCTCTTGCAGTAACAATTAATTCTGTGGCAGACCCCTCGGTTGTCTGCCCAGATTGCAGTAGCCCCCTTCTAGACCTTTCCTCTGGTTCTATCTGGGGCATCAATGTATTCTGGACTTGTCCTTCAGCCTCAGAATATTGTCCTCTTTGTAGCATCTGGGTAACTGTGGCAATCACTTCCTCTGTAAATTCTACAAACTCTGGCTCTCCTAGCAGATTCCAAGAAGTGGCCTCACCTTTACAGTGCAGGAATGCATCCCCCAGGTAACACACTTTGTCCTGTATGCTGGATACTCTCCACCCGCTGACCATCTGCTGAGCGTCTTCCCAGTACTTCCAGATATACTGCATTTTCCTGACAATAAATAACAGATCCGGCTTCCCAGCCTGCCGATACACTGAAGAACCTCCATCCCTGAGCTCCTCTGCTACAGGGGTCTTGAGGCATCGATTTTCTTTCCTTGGAAACATTTTCCCTTTCACAGGACTGACACCTGCTCACTTGCTGAACATCACCTTATTGCATTTTCCGTTTCCTTACATATGGTCTGATCCTCTGTTCTCTGTGCTTTCTGTGCTCGATGGTTGGTGTCTGAATGATCCCACTGTCGCTGCCGCCAAATGTGAGGGTACGAGTTCCTCAATCACTCAGACACCGAGCAGATGAAACCAGAAGAATGGTTTATTTTTATCACAGCACACGAAAGTAGATGAAGACAGGAAAAAGAGGCAGATGTAAATTGCAGAGTAGAAAGATATTCAGGTAGCAGGCCCAAACAGACAGTCCTTGTATAGTCACAGTCCCAGATCAGTTCCACAGGGCAAACTATCACTTAATCCCCACAGCAGTGATAGCATATAAGTCCACACGATACCTAGACAGAGCATAACCTCTTAGTCCAGGACAGTCCATCAAATTCACCTCCTGGCTTGTGTGTCAGTCATTTTAAAAACTTCCAATTTCCCACGCTTCTCCATACCATCAGTGGGCTTGCACTCAATCCCTATTGGTGGATTCAAGTCAGGTTTATCCCCCCTCCCAGGTACTGCTGCTGCCCATCTGCTTCTGCCCCCTGCTGGGGTCGGTTCCAGAAAGTCTGGAAGTAGCCAAGATATGCATAGCAGAGTCAACACAAGATATAAAACACAGTCTGATTACATTATGTGGTGGTCACCCCCTGTGGACAACCCTCCTGTTGATAGTAGGGGAATTTGATCACCCCCTGTGGTGATTGTCCTTCAGCTATCCCCCTCATGTAAACAGCAGGAACAATAATCGGCTGATTACATTATGGGCTGATCACCCCCTGTGGTGGCCGGTTCCACAAAGTCTGCTAGAGCCCAGAGGTTTGCAAAGAATTGTAAACCCCCCTGTGGAGATTGCCCCTCAGCTTCCACCCTCCTGTGATAGCAGGAACAAAAGTATGGTAATGGGACATAACCTTTTGGTGACTTATTTCCTGGGTATTTCCTGGCAGACCATATTAGGGCGAGAGCGATCTGATCTGGAACTACACACACATATAGGGAGTATATAGACATATATGGAGAACAAGAGGGTACCGACGGACTAAAATAGTACATTAATTACTACACCTAATAAAATATAGTAATTACAGATTTACAGTGAATCTGATAACCTCACACTACAGTGATTTGTATGACTTATTGTTTATCACTAATCAACTAACCCAGAACAGATATTGCTACATCTAATCACAAGACAAGTGATGTATACTATTTCAGAAGTCAGTGACCACACAATTAGGAAGAGACTCTGAGAGACATAGAAAGACATAAAGGGCCTGCTTCTGGTTCACTTACAAAAGCAAATTCACTTGCAGAAGGGGGCAGTGAACCAAATACGAATTAATAAATCTGCTCCCCTAACCTAGTTGTATTGTCTCTGCAGGCAAATGGAACAGGAAGCCTATCCAATGCAAATGAAGATAATGCTGATCAAAACCAAATAGATATATGCAGAAAGATGAACACAGATAGCACCAGGAGAAGCACAAACAAAACTCTAAGAGCTATGTGTGCAAAATGCTAGGAGCTTGGGAAATAAAGAACCCCAGAACTAATTGTAATAATGACAAGTGGTGAACTGGATATTGTGGCTATTACATAGTTATGGTGCAATGAAATCATGACTGGGACATAGCTATACCAGGATATACTTTATTTAGGAAGGACAGAATGGGAAGAATCGGAGGAGGGGTAGCAATGTATGTGGAAAAAAGCATAAAGACTACATTAATATAAAATATTGAAGAAAACTGTGACCATGGAAACAGGGGAGAAGGCGATTCTTCATATAGGGGTGATCTACAGACCACCAGGTCAGGAAGAGGAACTTGACAAGAGCCTATTGCAGGACATCAATAAAATGGCATTAAAATGAGAGATTTTCTTGTAATAATCATGGGAGACTTTAATCTGCCTGATGTAAACTGTAAATGTCTGTTGTAAGTTCCACCAGAAGTAGGGACATTCTGAATTCCTTGCATCCCTCCAGCAATTGATGAGGGAGCCCACTCATAAGGATGCAAAATTAGACTTAATACTTACAAATGGTGACAGAATATCTGATGTAAATGTGGGTGAAACCCTAGGATCCAGTGACCATCAAGCAATATGGTTCAGAATAAAGACAGAGACTGACTCATCACACACAAAAACAAAGGTGTTAGATTTTAGGAAGGCTGATTTTGTAGAGATGGGAAACTTGGCATCTTTGGCAAGGGATTCTTTGGCAGAGTGGATAAACTTGGAAGGAGTGCAGGAGAAGTGGGAAAAGTTTAAAAGTGCAATACTAAAAGCATCAGAACTTTGTGTCAAAAGAGTTAGTAAAAACACAAGGAAAATGAAGCCAGTGTGGTTAGTGAAAGAAGTAGCAAGTATTGTGAAAGCAAAAAAGATGTCTTTTAAGAAATATAAACAGATGCAGAATAATGAAGACAGAGGTGTATCTTAGACAGAAAGAGGCTAAGAAGGTAATCTGATGAGCAAAAGCACAAGCTGAGGAGAAAAGGGCCCAGTCAGTTTCTAAAGGGGGACTTTTTTTAGGTATATATATATATTGACAGAAAAAAAATTAATAGCAGATCATATTAATAATTATTTCTGGTCAGTATTCACTGCTGAAAGAAAGGGGAAATGGCCACAATTAAGTTTCAGGTATATTCAGAAAAATTAGGGGGAAATGAGTACATTTACAGCAGAGAAAGTCCTAACAGAACTCTCAAAACTAAAAGTGGATAAATCAATGGGGATGATGGGATACATCCAAGGATACAAAAAGACCTCAAAGGGGAGCTGGTAAAACCATTAACAGTATTATTCAACCTGTAACTAGCTACTGGAGTTTTCGCGTAGGACTCGTGAATGTAGTCCCACTGCACAAAAGTGGAAGCAAGGAAAAGGTAAGCAACTAACGACGAGTGAGCCTTACATCAGTAGTATGGAAATTGATGGAAACACTCTTAAAACAAATTATTGTAGAATATCTCAAAAATAGCAATTTACAGGATCCTAAACAGCATGGGTTTACTGAGGGAAGATCATATCTAATAATTCTAATTGAGTTTCTTTTTGCCTGGGTGACTAAAGTAATGTATCATGGTGGGGCTGTAGATGTAGCTTATCTAGACTTTAGTAAAGCTTTTGACACTGCCCCACATTGCAGACTGTTAAATAAACTTGAAAGCTTGGGATTGGATTGTAAGATGGTTGTATGGATAACATCTTGGTTGCAGGACAGAAAACAGAGGGTATTGGTAAATTGAGGAAAAGGTGGGAAAGGTTGCAAATAGAGTACCCCAGGGATCTGTACTTGGACCACGGCTTTTTAATATCTTTATTGGTGATATTGTAAATAGAATTGAGGGTAAAATTTGCCTTTTTGGTATGCATCAGGGTAGATACCCCAGGAGGGGTAAAACAAATGATTAATGATCTAGGTAGTTTAAAGGAATGGTCAGGAGCATGGCAACTACAGTTTAATGCCAAAAAATTTAAATTATGCACTTGGGTCTCAAAAATCCAAAGACTTAATATAGTATAAATGGCCAGGGCCGGATTAATAATGGACCTGATGGAGCTACAGCTCCAGGCCCACTCTCCAAATAGGCCCATTTTGTAGCTGAGGGTCAGGGCTTTCCAGCGAGCCCAGCCCCGTGTCGCTAGCCCCCCGGGAACCGGAGATACCGCCAGGCAAACATGGAATGTTTTCCCCATAGGATAACATGGGACCCACTAATTCTGACCTCCACCCAGTTCCAACGGCTGCCAGTTCCCCCTCCGGCATCACAGAAGATCGAGGTTGATCTCAGTCGAACCCAAATAGCTGGGCCTTCAATCTGATACCTGGTCCATATGGGTTCATTGGTTCTAGAGATATTGCGGGTAAACCAATTTTTTTTTTTTCATTTCTGAAATGTAATTTCATGGCTGTTCATGTTGTTTGAGGACAGATCAGGACGAAGATATAGCTGGTTGTTTAAAGGGGACGGGGGTGGTTTTATCTCCCCCTCACACCAGAAAATGCAGGGACTAGGTTGGTGTAAAAGGGGCCAGTCCGGGAATGTCCCTGCATGATCCTGGGATCATATTCCCGGGTAAGTCCCTGCATTTTCTGCTGTTAAAGGGGTATTATTTCAAATAGCCGGGACATGCAGTGCTCTAAATACAGCCGGGCAGCCCCCTGCTCTCTACTCGGCTGTCATTTTTGCCCGGTGGTGGCTGTCCCCCAGTTCCCACGAGCATGTAATCCCACATGGCAACGAGCATGGAACCACTGGCAATGAAGATGTAGGTAAGCAGCACTTATGTAGCATAATTTTTAATAGGCATTATGGTGTTTGGCATAATACGTAATGGAGATTGTGGTGTGTGACTTAACATGTAATTGGCATTATGGTGTAAATTTTTAATGCGCGCCTTCGGCGCGCAATGCCCCGGTTTATGAAGCATATTTTGCATTATTGCTCAATCTGTTTGGTATAGTGCAGGCATGTTCAAACTATGGCCCTCCAGCTGTTGTGAAACTATAAGTCCCATCATGCATTGCCACAGTTTTGTTATTAGGGAATGCTAAAACTATGTCAAGGGCATGCTGGGACGTGTATTTTCACAACAGCTGGACATACCTGGTATAGTGTGTATTTTGGTCCAATCCATGTGGCAAAATGTGAATTTTGCCTTAATCTGTGTGGCATAACGTGAATTTTGACTCAATCTGTTTGCCATAGTGTGAATTTTTGTTCATTCCATGTGGCATAATGTGTAAGAGGCAAGTACAGTATGAGGGAGTTACTATTGTGTTGCATGATTTGTATAAGGGGTATATGATGTGGTAAATTTAGGTGACCACATAAAAGGTGCTGAAATGTTGTCTACCAAGTTTCTGGAGTGCGGCCTCACCTCACAAGTATCTTAGGACATCGGCATCCTGCGGGTGCGCCTTTTGAAGTTCACCCACCAATATATCTCCCTGCATTTTTCTTATGCCAGCCCCCTGCCCTTTCCAGGCAAATTTAATTAGTTGAAAGTATTTACACAAATAGAGACACACCCATGAGCAGACCACCCAACCAGAACACTGGTCACGCCCCCACATTATTAGGTGCTGGCCACAACCCCTATTATTGTGCATAATAGGCCCTTGATCATTTTCAGCTCCAGGCCCATTTAGACCTTAGTCTGGCTCTGCCCCCGGTCTCAAAAATCCAAAGACTTAATATAGTATAAATGGCACTATAATGGAAACTACTGAGAAGGATAGGGTTCTAGGTGTCACTATTTCAGGGGACTTAAAGGCAGGTAGGCAATATAACAAAGCTGTGAAGAAGGCAAGTCAGATGCTTGGTTGCATAGGGAGAGGAATTAGCAGTAGAAAGAAAGAAGTAATAATGCCACTGTATAGGTCATTGGTATGACCTCATCTAGAGTACTTTGTTTAGTTCTGGAGGCCATATCTCCAGAAGGATATACATAAGTAAGAGACTGTACAAGAAGGGCAACTAAAACAGTGTATGGCCTACATCACAAAACACCAGGAAAGACTAAAATATCTTAATATGTATAGTTTAGAGCAGAGAAGGGAAAGGGGGGACATGAAAGAAAACTTTCAAATATATCAAGGGTTTTAACAATGTACAGGTGGGAGACATTCTTCACAGGAAGAGGAGAAACAGCAAACGAGGACATGCACTGAAACTAGAGGGAGGAAGATTCATGGGAAATTTGAGGAAAAATTACTTTATAGAAAGTGTAGTGGATAAGTGGAATAGCCTCCCATGAGAGGTGGTAGAGTCAAATACAGTAGAGCGGGGGTCCTCATATTTTACTCTGGGACCCCATCAGATAATAAAAATAATGACAGGTCCCCTGCAGAAGGCTATCACATCACGTGTGTAGTCACCAGACAGCACATACATGGGCGCATTGTAGAGACACAAAATGATGGGAGGAGTGTAAAGTAACAGACAATTCAACAGCACTTTCAGACTTCTTGAATCACTGACTGAGATTAGAAAAGTCATCAGCTTGATGGTCAGAAACATGGAGTCACAACCCCATTTTGAGAAGGTCGGGACCAACTTTGGGGTCAGGACCCACAGTTTGAGAACATCTGCAGTGGAGCAATGTAAACATGCTTGGAATAGGCATATTGATATCCTTACAATGAAAAATGGATCAAATATGGATTGAGGTAACATGCTTAAAAAAGGGGCAGACTAGATTGGCCAAATGGTTCTTATCTGCCATCAAATTCTATGTTTCTATGTTAATAGACAAAACAATGTGCACTGCAGGTGGGGCAGATGTAACATGTGCAGAGAGAGTTACATTTGGGTGTTTCTGCACAGAGTAAATACTGCCTGCTTTATTTTTACACTGCAATATAGATGTCAGTTTGTACAAACCACATCCAAATCTAACAATCTCCCTGCACGTTACATCTATCCCATCTGCAGTACACATGGTGTTGTCCATTAGAGGGAGAATTTGCTCTTGCAAGTGAACCAGAATAAGTCCCAAAACCCAACATTCATTATAGCTGTAATAATACAAACTGGAATTAGAAAGTCAGTGTAACTGCTGTCATCATGTGATCACTGTACACCAATAGCTATAAGGTCAGGGTAATGGTAATGCTGCACATGTTGAATTATTTCATTAATTCAAATGTAAGTAATCAGTGGATAAATGTGTGTATTAGTGTCACTGATAAAGATGTATCTTTCAGAATAATTTATTATTTTAGCTTCACTTATTGATATGTCAGGGGTGAGTAAAATAAACTGGAAGAGTCATTTATTGCTGGGAGTTATATGTTGCGTATGGATAGTAAGGACTCATTCGTATAAGCAGTTTCTCCTGACATTAATGTAACTAGAAGAAAATGTGGACTGTAGGAAGTGAAAATATACCTCTATTCACACCGCCTCTGATCTCCACAAGGGGGCAGTAATACACTCGTCATCTGTCTGGTGGAAATCATACTGCGAACAATGACTTAGGAGTACAAGTTGTTTGGGGGAAGGGATTGGTTAGTCTGACTTGTTCCTCTGGAGGACAGGACACATTGGACAGGCAGCAGTGAGTGGAGGATACTAATTATCTCTTATCGTCCTAAGCAATCTGTGATTGGCAGGAAGCTCCTGTATTTACATTTCATCAATGACAATACAACGAGACAGAAAAAGATTTGCTGAATGTTAATGATAAATAATCTTCAAAAGGAATTACTGCCAGATAGTCAACACCAAATAACTCCTTATATGGGATGCAGTTAGAATCCCGGCGGTCAAATTCCTGACACCAGAATCCCGACCGCCGGAATCCCGACACTGTCTCCCTCTATGGGTGTCCACGACACCCATAGAGGGAGAATATATTAGTGTGCTGAGCATAGCGAGGCACCGGGCCCGCTGCGTGGAAAGCGCAGCGAGCCCGCAAGGGGGGGGGGGGTGATTCGCGCCCCCCCTTGTCTGGATTTTGGTGGTCGGGATTCTGGCGTCGGGATTTTGACCGCCAGGATTCTGACCACTGGGATTTCGTACCAATCCCCCTTATATATCTCCCATTATACCACCTTCTAATATGTAGAACTATGCACAAAATGATGTAATACTTATAAAATATATAAGATCATCAGCCAAAAACAGAATCATATTATTTATAAAAATCACTTTTTATTTCAAAACAAAAAAATATTGGAATATCAAATCAATGTTTATATTAACCAGCTAATATGGTAAGAATGAAAATTCTGGATAAATTGCTAAACCGCCTTTAACGCTGTCATTGTATTAATGGCACAATCGGGATGACAGAGCCGGCTGCTTGAGCTGGTATGATAGTGACTGGGAGGAGCTGCTGGAACTCTGTAATGGATATAAAGCTCTTTCCTGTACTAGCCCCAGCACCAGTGTGAGCAGAACAGCTGTACATACACAGTATTAACGACCACATCGTCATTGTCTGTTCTACTGCAGCTCTATTTCCTAACAGAGACATTGTCCCAAGGGAAAAGCAGCCCCCAGCTTACTGGTCACAGCTCTCATTTCTTAACAAGATGGAGTTATATAAACCACTTTCCATATTCATAAATATATATTACCTCCCGGGAACACATATGGGCCCTCATTCTAATTCCTTAGTTCCCCCTGTGAGTACGCACAGGGGACTGATGGTTAGGGCTTGCACATAATTAGTTATGCGCATGTGCAGGCCATCTGTGCAAGCACCCTCGCCAACCCGCATTGTCAGCATGGCACTCGCACAGTAGGGGGGGGCGGCCAGAGGCGGCGAGGGGGCAATGCCCAGCATTTCATGGGCATTGCCATGCAAATGCTGGGCATTCCCATGCTATGGCATGTCATGGGGTGCAGGGGGGTCTTCGGCCAGGCCCACCAAATATAAGGTAGTTAATTTGTGTGGCCTAAAGAAATCATTTGTTGGTTGGCGACCATTGAATGATTTCTCCACCAGTGGGACATGCGAGGGGAGGAGTCTACATGACACACCCCTTCACATAAATGAAGGAGATACGGTGGCAGTGGGCAACAATTTGGTGGGGCGGCAGGGTATGTCTTCTGGGACTCAGTAAGCTGCGTCCTTTGCAGGTTATCGAATCAACCAGAATGAGGGCCATTGTGCTGATACAAATTTCTTATGAGAAACATGCAACACTAATTCCCTTAGAATAAATTCTTATGTGATAAATAAGCGTTACCTTTCTAGTAAATCACTTGCCGCATGGAAGCATTTAAATGGTTTCTCTACAGCATGACTCCTCTGGTGTCTAGCAAGATGGCACTTCTGGGTAAAACACTTGCTACATACAGAACATGTAAATGGCTTCTCTCCAGTGTGACTTCTCTGATGTCGGACAAGATCTGGTTTGGTGATAAAAAATTTGTTACATTCAGAACATGTAAATGGTTTCTCTCCTGTGTGACTCCTCTGATGTATAACAAGATGTGACTTTTGGGAAAAACACTTGCCACATTCACAGCATGTAAATGGTTTCTCTCCTGTGTGAGTCCTCTGATGTTTCAAAAGATGCGACTTCTGGGTAAAACACTTGCTACAGTCAGAGCATTTAAATGGTTTCTCTCCTGTGTGACTCCTCTGATGTTGGTACAGATGATACTTCTGAGAAAAACATTTACTACACTCAGAACACGTAAATGGTTTCACTCCTGTGTGAATTCGCTGATGTATGAGAAGCTTTGATTTACTTGTAAAGTGTTTGTCACACTCAGAGCACAGATGTGGTCTCTCTCCTGTGTGACTCCTCTGATGTATGAGAAGCTGTGATTTACAGGTAAAGCATTTGTCACACTCAGAGCACAGATGTGGTCTCTCTCCTGTGTGACTCCTCTGATCGATGAGAAGCTGTGATTTACGTGTAAAGCATTTGTCACACTCAGAGCACAGATGTGGTCTCTCTCCTGTGTGACTCCTCTGATGGATGAGAAGATGTGATTTACGTGTAAAGCATTTTTCACACTCAGAGCACAGATGTGGTCTCTCTTCTGTCAGCCTCATCATGTATTATATGAGATACACTAGGCAGAATATGAGAACAGCTTTAGTGAATCCTCCAGAGGTGTAAGAAGAAATTACGTCCGTGGTTGTATTTATCAGAGATTGTCCATTCAACAATGAATTCTAATAACCTGTATTTTACCTGACCTGTAACAAAAAAGTCAATATTTTAATTATAAATATTACTTGGGTACATTTAATACTTTTATTTTCTTCAATTAAACTTTATTGTGTAGTAATAATAATGGTACACTATTCAATACATGCAAGAGTGATATATTTGCATGGCAATACGTAAACATCTGAATGGTATATCATAGCAAATACAGCGGTCAAGTAATAAGTGCAATAAATCAGTATTGTCAGTCCATCTATATACCAAATAAATAGGATGTAGTTTGACATTAATGGGGAATTCACTAAATTAATGACAAAACCTCCAAGAACCTTTGCTGTGATAATAACAGTATTGCTATTCTGAAAAATATTATGAACCAATACATGAGAAGAAAAGAAGAGGGACACAAAACCTGACCACACAGGACAACTAGCCCTGGCCTCCGGTATCTACTCTGGGACAGAGGTAAGGCTATAATTAAATCCCTTTTAAATGTTGAAGGGAAGATCTCACAAGACTCTCCATTGTTCATGCCATGTGGTATATTTTATAGTATCTGTATTCTACATTGGAATCCCCTCAGTATATTATAAACATAACTTTCCCACATATAAACAAAACTTGGGACTAAGAGATCCTTGTTCAGAGAGGACTCAATCCAGTCCCTGTTAAAAAAACATGGAATAATCTGTTTTGAAACATCTGTAAAGAAGGCAGAAAAGTTAAATTATTCTGTAATATTGTAAAAGAGACGCTTGTTTCGTGCTCCCATTTGTATGAATATTTGCTTACTTACAAAGGATTGGATGTGATATTGCCCTAATGTATGGGTTGCCCAAAGCTTCCAACAATCTGAAAAAGAGCCAGACTGGAAGTGGTCATCGCTGACATCAGAGATCCTCCCCGGGATCACATTGCCACCCCAGCATATTCACAAGCACACCCAGAGAACCCCATGTTTCCACTCCTAAACATTGCCTTCCTTTCAGTCAATCTGTGACGGCTATGTATATGGATATTTATTCACAAACTGCATGTGTCAATGTGCAATGTGGATGCTACACATGCGCAGTTATTCAATAATCGGTAGGATTGCAATTCCAATAAATAGTGACCCATGTTGAATTAGGTCCAACGTTCACAGTAATGCACCTTTTAAATATAATTCTATTATATACTGTAGTAATAGTAATGATTTATATAATGGTCAAATAAATCTTGACTTACTGATAAGATGATATCTCTAAAATAGTATCTAAAAATGATTGTATATTTATCAGTATAATCTTATGTATAATATAATTACCTTACTCTGGGGATCCTTCCTCTGCCTCTCTCTTACTCCTCCGTCCTCCCAGCTCTCCAACCAGTAACTGACCCAGCAGCTCCTCCATCAGCTCCCAGTGGCCTGATACAGCCTATTTATAGTCACTCCTCCCCATCTCTCCCCAGTAGTTCCCAGGATGCCCTGCAGGAATTCTTACACTGAGAGGTGACATGTAAATTAGGGCCACATAACATTAGTATATAGTCATTCACCAGCTCCTCCTGCCCAGTTTTGTAAATGAAGTGTAAATATTCCTAAAGTCACTTACTACAATAGGAAATGCTAATTACACGCTGGCAGGTTAACACCTTGTATTCTAATTAGATTAATTGGACCTTTTATTTATTGTTTGGGCAGAGTTTCAGCAGAAAGACTTGTTCTACATATCAGCAGGAAAATAAGTGTTTTAAATTATAGACATATTTACACAACCATAATGCCAATCAGTAATGATATAAAAGGATATGTTGGGTCTTAAATTGATTTTAAGTTATCTTTCCTTGATGTAAAACTTGATGTAAAACTCAAAAATAGATAGAGGATATTCTGTCTTTGCTTTTAGATATGAAGACCGCAAACAAACAGTTGTGCGTCACAGTGGCGCTGCTGATAGTTATCCCACCACCTCTTTATACAATAATAGTACTTTCCTTGTCACAATACTTGAAAGGTGGTGTACTGTACTTTTTCTCTGCACAATAAGATTTTGAAAAGGGACATGTCTTTAATTCCTCTAGATGCGCTCACAATCTGTTCAAAGCAAACAGCTTTGAGGTCATATATAGGACCAATTACAAAGCTCTGGCTCATCCCTCGTGTTTGTTTCTTGCACCCTGGGGGAAACAAAGCAAATATACATAGGGCAACTCCATATTCGCAACAATTATATTTATTATAAAATTGCACTCACATAAAAACATATAAAAATGGCATATCACCACTACGGGTACGTTGGTCTCCAATGATCTCCCATATATTTCGAAGCGTCCCTCAGTATATGACGGCAGTCTGTCAGTCCTCCCCAGGAAGTGTCCAACTTTAGGTGATCGAGTTCTGCTTAAGCGCACTTTCAGACAACGTCCTATCTCAGAATCAAGACTGACAAGACAAACGGAGCAGCCGGGAACCCCGCTCGCGGCGTGGGCAATTTAACAAAAACTCCCATAAAGTGTATTACAAAATGAATAGCCACAGAGCATAAGTATAACTCTTACTTTCTTCGCATTTATATTTCTAAAGTTTACTAACAACTAAAAGCATATTTTTATGGCTAAATGACTGAGCATTAAAATCTGGCTGGACACTAGCAATTTGTTTGCATTGGCATAGGCGTGCGCAGGGGGGGTGCCGGGGGTGCACAGGCACCTCCTAATGACAGGACCTTGCTGCACGATTGCAGCAAGGTCCTACATCACAGAATATAATTTTTTTTCCGGGAGCCGGCTGCCTGTAGGGGGAGCTGAAGTGCACAGACAGCTCCTCTCAGGCCTTACTGAAACAGTGCTGGACGAGTGGCCGGGTGAGGAGTGAGGAGAGGACTTCCTGGTGTTTGAATGTGCTGCAGGTAAGCTGGAACAGGGGGATTGTATGTTATATGAGGCTATGACTTTGTTTTAGAGGGGAAGGGGGAAGGTATTTTGGTCTTTAATAATGCTGGCTGCTTTTTTGTTATGTCATAAAGATGTGTGTTTATCAGCTTTTTGTAAGTATACTGTGTGTGCATAGGGGGGCTGTTTATATGTGCACTATGTGTGTGGGAGGGGACTCTGTGTACTGTGTGTGTATGTGGGTGTGCAAAGGCTGTGCATATGTATACTATGTGTGTGGGGGGCTCTGTATGTATGTATGTGTGTGTATACTATGGTCCTTATTCAGATGCACTCAGCTGCATGGGGGGGGGGAGATGGGCGGGGAGAGCCGGTCTGCCCCATTACCATATGGGAACGCCCAGCGTTCCATGGGCGTTTCCATGAGAACGCTGGGTGTTCTCATGGTAATGAGGCAGTGACGCGGGTGTGTGGGGCGGGTAGCTGACATCACGGATGTCAGCTGCCCGCCCAGATCCACGCCAGCGTGCACGCAAATGTAAGTAACTTAAAAGTCACTTATATATACGTGCACGCTAAACATCATTCGATGGTCGGTGACCATCGAATGATGTGGGCGGACACCCGAGCAATGCGAATGGATGTTTATGCAAAACATCCATTCGCTGTTGTGCGGGCTAAGCCGCACATTGCTGGGGCGACGGGGGGAGGGGGGCGGGCGTTCGCCGTGCGGGGTTTGATGGACTCGCAAGGCTGCGAATCAACCTGAATAGCCCCCTATGTGTGGGGGCGGGCATTTGCCCCTGGGTACTTGGGGTACAAGTGTGGTGCACCCCCTAATAAAACAGGCTGCACACGCCTATGTGCATTGGAGTGTGATTTTGGAGAGATCTAACATTTACAGTATATCTACAGACTAATATTGTCTCACAAAAGACTGCCGGTACTTATGTATTATCTGGGCTCCCATGTTAAATGCACCCCATTTTTTCATACCCCTATTATCCAACTACGAATGGAGTTGAGTTTATATAGTGTGGAGAGCGCAGCGAGCCACCGTGCCCGAAGCATGGCGAGCGCAGCGGTCTCATAACAAAAACGGGAGCCGTGATATTACATAAGTACCAGACTGCCGTTAATCCCTATAGAGCAAAAATAGTATAGACACAGTGCGCCTCAGATGGAGTCGGCAAATACGTGGATGGTGATATAGGGGTATTCCCAAATTACCCCAACAGAGAGTGCATAGAAAGAAAAGTTATAACACCAAAACGTTGTCTGCGCCTCCACCTTTACATGTATAAATAAAGGAATTATACAACCCTTTTTCCACAGCTATACTGTAGGGGGTACCTCCGATACAAAATCACAATTGTATTCTCATCATGCGGATGCCAAGTTCATATGAAAATAAACAGAGAGTGGATCATGACGTAACACAATAAAATGAAATTTAATATAATGCAATAAAATCCAGTATGCTACTTCAAGCTCCCTCCTGGGATGATAAATAACTCAAAGCACAATTACCAGAATAAAATGAGAACCTTAATGAAAAGAGTTCTCATACAAGCATAAAATAGCCTTAGAATCAGCACACATCTTGAGGGGAAAAGTCTGCAATTACCCAAAAACGTGGAGAACTAGATGTAATCAGTTCTCAATAAAGCATTTCAGGAAAAGAGCAGCTTGATGTTCAAGTTACCAGTCCTGGACCGCTGCAGCAGGTTCCTGGCTGATGTCTTCCTCCCCAGAAGGTATGGGACTCCTCTTGTGGCTGTGGTATCGCTGCCAACGCGTTTAAACCACTGCTGTGGTCTTTTTCAAGGCTGTAGTAAAATCGCTAGTGTCCACTCATTTAACCCCTTCCCGACATTGCCTTTTATGTTAATTTTTTTTTTTTTTCCTCCATGCGTTCAAATAAGCGTAACTTTTTTAATTTTCCGGCTATATAGACACATGAGGGCTTTTTTTTTGCGGGACAAGTTGTACTTTGTAATGGTACCATTTACTATACCGTATAATATTCTGGGGAATCAGGAAATAATTCAATGTGGGGTAAAAAAAAAAAAAACGCCATTCCACAATTTTGCGCTGGTTACGGTTTTTTTGGAGTTCATAGTTCGTTTAAAATGATGGGTTATCTTTATTCTATGGGTCGTTACGATTCTGGTGATACCAAACTTATATAGTTTTCGTTATGTTTTACCACTAAAAAAAAAATCGCAACTTTTACGGTTTTTCTAATTTGCGTCGCGTCGCCATGTTCTGCGGCTTATAACTTTTTTATTTTTCCACCTACGGACCTGGGTGAGGGCTCATTTTTTGCGGGCTGAAGTGTACTTTTTAATTAATTTAATTATGGGATATGGGCGACTTTCTGATCTCTTTTAGTTATTTTTTTTTTGGGTACGCGATGCGACCAAAAAACGTAGTTTTGGCGTTTGGAATTATTTTCCGTTTACGCCTTTAACCGTGCGGGATAACTAATGTTATATTTTAATAGATCGGACTTTTAGGAACGCGGCGATACCAAATATGTTTATTTTTTTTTATTTGTGAAATGGGGAAAGGGGGGTGATTTGAACTTTTAATATTTTTTTTATTTTTTTTTTATTTTTAAACTTATTTTTTTTTTTTTTTTACTTTTACTACAAGGCCCCCTAGTGTACTTGACCACTAGGGGGCGCGATCGCCTGTACTAGGTTCAGCCATAGAGCTCTATGGCTGAACGTAGTGATTTTCAGCACTTTCTATTACATCCTGCCTCAGGCAGGATGTAATAGGAATACTGACACGGCCAGCACAGGGGTCTACATTAGACCCCTGGCTACCATGGCAACCGATCGGCACCCTCCGATCTCGCCGCGGGGGGCCCCGATCGGCGCCGGAGGGGGGCGCCCCCCCTCCGATCAGCTATTTAAGCACTGCGGTCGCTTTGCCCGCGGTGCTTAAAGGGTTAAACGGCCACGATCGGCGAACTCGCCACTCGTGGCCGTGAGAGCAGGGACCTGGCTGTAATATACAGCCATTACCTGCTCTCTTTCAAGCCAGCTCACTCCGTGAGCTGGCTTGATTCCCCCTCAACCGACATATGACGTAATTGTACGTCATATGTCGGGAAGGGGTTAAAAAGGGTAACAATCAGTTTCTAAGCTGAATCAGCTGTTTCTATTGCCGTGCAAGGCGGCCTATCATTGGTGCTCCCGGCGGTCACGTGATCCGGTGACTGGGAGTGTTTTCATCTTACTCCTGGCGTCATGGCGCCCTTAACTAAAATGGCGGCATCCATACTTCCGCCCACACACAGCGCTGTATATTACAGGCTCTCCTGATGTCCTGGCGCCCTTAATCAAAATGACGTAATCCATACTTCCGCCCACACGTAGCGCTGTAGATTACAGGCTCTCCTGATAGCCTGGCGCCCTTAACAAAAATGGCGGATTCCGTGCTTCCTGCCGCCCATAGCGCTGTAAATGCCAGGTTCTTATGCTGACAGCTCCCTTACAGCGTGATCACACGGTGCATTGAACATTTATAAACACATCTGACAGGTTTCCTAGGTATCCATAGAATCTAGTGGAAAAAGAGAAAAACGTTTCTTTAAAATGAAAAAAACTTTCACATAATAGACACTCTAACACCATATGTTAGTGCAGAAAAGAAATAAACCATATATACAGAAAAGGAGTTAATACAAAGTGCAGGATTACAAGAACCATTTGATCTCGAAGTCTGAGTTTAACCCCTTCGGGATCAGGGTGTCAAACTCGTAAATCATCTCCATCTCCTTTTTAGCCAGGAGGGTGGAGATGTTCTTCTGTCTCATATTGGTTTTGACCATCTTTAATCCTACAAATCTTTTTATCGCCAATGTGGAACTATTATGCACTGCTTTAAAGTGATTAGATAAAGAGTGTGTCTCCAGGCCTTTCCGTATATTCCTGAGATGTTCTCCCAGGCGGACTTTTAATGGCCTGGATGTGCGACCTATATAATTGAGGCCACAGGAGCACTCAATCATATAGATGATGTTACTAGTGTGGCAGGTGATAAATTCTCGCACTGTATGTTCTTTATTGTTGATCATAATTTTCTCAACTTTTTTTGTTCCATCACTTTTTATCCCTCGGCACCCCAAGCAGGTTCCACATCGATGGAAGCCCTTGGTTCTAATATTGCCATCTCTTTGTGGCGGGAGAAATGCACTCCTAACTAGCGTATCCCTCAAATTGGGTGCTTTTTTATATATGAAGGATGGTTTGAGTGGGAGGGCTTCACCTAACACTGGATCCTATTTCAGGATATTCCAGTGTTTGTGAAAAGATTTTTCTATCTTTTTGTGTTGTATATTATATCCCGTTATAAATGCCTACTCAAATTTGTTGTTATTTGTAGCAAGATTGCTTTTTTTTGTTAGGAGGATTTCTCTATCCGTTGTCTCTACTTGTGTAATGGCTTTTATTATAGTTTCCTTTCTATATCCACATTTTTCAAATTTGTTAACCATTTTTGTGGCCTGTAACTGATAGTTCTCATTCTCAGTACAGTTTCTCTTTACCCGTTTCAGTTGGCCACTGGGTATTGAGTCCAGCCAGTTATGGTGGTGGCAGCTGTCATAATGGATGTACGTCCCTGAATCGGTTGGCTTAGAATAGGTCTTGGTACATAGTTTGCCATTTTCCACAAATATGGTTAGATCTAAAAAGTCAACACTTACAGTACTGATATTATATGAAAGTTCAATATTCCAATCATTTTCATTAAGTGCTGAGCAAAACGAGTTCAGTGATTCTCTGTCTCCCTGCCAGATAAACAATATATCATCTATATATCGTTTCCAAGACACCAGGTTCGCCCCATGCCGATCCCGTGGCCATATGTGTTGTAACTCCCAACTGCCCATAAATAAGTTGGCATAGCTGGGGGCGAACCTGGTGCCCATAGCTGTCCCCGTTTGCTGAATATAATAACCATCGCCAAATAGGAAATAGTTATTTGACAGGATAAAACGTACTCCGTCTTTTATAAACTCCTGCGCTCCACCATCAATATCGCTTCTTGTCAGGAATTCGGATACTGATTCTATCCCTCTATTATGATCTATAATAGTATAGAGAGATTTCACGTCTGCAGTCACGAGGAACATCCCCTCCCCCCACTGCAGAAGTTAACCCCATGCATGCCTAACCAAGCCAAAAGCCTGCAATATATTTGTCTTTGCTTTCTATCTGCATTCTGAATGTGAAAGATAGATAGAGTGTGGATATGAACCACCTGAAAAATACCTGCTTGTGCTGAAAACACCAAAAGCACACTAAGAATAGTGAATAGTATGTTGAATATAAATGCTTATTTAAGGGGTTTATTTTGTTTTATGTAAATTTCACCGGCCGGTGTTCTCACTTTTTAAAAGTGTTTAAAAAATTTTTTGTATTAGTAAATAAAATTATATTGATTTTTATCAAACCAAGTATCCAGTGTCCTTTCGCGTCGTCTACCTTGTATTTACTTCTAAAGAGGGGTTGAGTATACCCTCTAGACGGCAGCAGGGACAAACAATTTCCAGCGCTTTGCTATTACTACGTTTGGTTATATAAAAGCTGCTATCAGGTAATAAGACGGACACTGACGCCATTATAACTTTTTCATTACCCGACAATATATTCCCTGGCTACCTGCCTCTATGGATATTTAACATACAAATTGTCCATACAAATGATGTGAAATTCTTTAATTAATAATCTTACATTAGACTAGTCACTGATTGACAATCTTGGGAAAAATATATACCTACAGCAGACAAGACAGTGTGAGATTATATCCCGATATTGTCATAGTTACTTGTCTTGCACTAGAAATGTGATGTTTCCATCTAAAAGCACATTCACTGGGATAATTGTGTAATTACACCACTAATTGTGTGCTCTCATATCAAGTCACGTGACTACTCTCGGGCTGAAGGCAACATTCAAACATGAAATAAGACTATTATTATTGCTGAAGTGTTCTTAGCATTGTCTTTTGCCACCCGCCCGTATGTGATGTACTATAAACACACCCGATCGTGCATATGTAATGATCGGGTGCAGTGAATATATGAATATCTAATGAGCGGCTCGGCTCCCGGCCCCCTGCTGGCTGCTCTGTGTAAGAAAAAAATTATATATATATTTTTTTAATTAAATATATATTCATGTACTGTAAGCACATGAATACAAATAGCATGCCCCTTCTCAGAATAAAATTCCTGATTTTTTGACACCAAATGTAAAAAGCAAAACACTTTATTTTAAAAGTTCACATTCCACTTCACCATAAAAAGATAGCGATTGCTACTCGGTGAAGCATGGCGATAATAACCTTGAAATGTATTTGCCATCTGGTCATTGATTAGGGTGATTCACCGTTTTAGTCAAAAAATCGCCTTACAGCACGAAAATAGCACAAAATCGCCATAGAACATGGCGAATCAGCCTCATTGAATACTGCCCTAAGTGATACATAGGGGTGAAATGTAATAGGATGAGAGGTTTAGAAAGTGAGAGATATGGTAAGAAATCAATAGTTTTTTTTTAAAGTGGCAATCATTTACACTGCAAAATCAAACTGGTTTTGCAGTGTAAATGATTGCCGCTTTAAAATAACTGGAGTTTTCTTACCAAATCTCTCACTTTCTAAATCTCTCATCCTACTAAATGTCCCCCATAGTATCAGTATAATTAATTAGATTGTACTAAACAACAGTGCGCTTTACATCACCTCACTGGGATATACAAACTTGTTACTATACCTCTGAATGGGATTATTTGACCATTGATGTCTGTGACAGTTATATATGTGTGTATATGTGCAATATTTTAATATATGATTTTTAAAAGCTTAGTTTTAATATAACCTTCAATAGGTGGGAATAACTCCCCTTCCTATCCATTACTGGTTACAAACTCTAGAACTTGCCTAGCATTATCACATGTCCTAATGTAGATAGCCACTAATACTATTTTCAATTAATATCTTCTATAATGTGAATAGAGGAGATACATTTAAAAGAGTGCGACAATAAAAAGAGAGTGATTTTCCTTCTATTAACGATATGTACAACAAGTCTTTCTGCTGAAACTCTGCCCAGACAATAGGTGACTCCTAAACAAAAGGTCCCATTGGTGACATAACAGGAGGCCGGAGGCTGATGTGATCTAATTACTATACAAGGTGTTACCCTGCCTGGGTGTAATTAGCATTTATCATTGTAGTAAGTCACTTAAGGAATATTTATACCTCATTTACAAGACAAGGAGCTGGGCAGGAGGAGCTGCTGTGGTGAATGACTGTATACTAATGTTATGTGACCCTAATTTACATGTCACCTCTCAGTGTAAGAATTCCTGCAGGGCATCCTGGGAACTGCTGGGGAGAGATGGGGAGGAGTGACTATAAATAGGCTGTATCAGGCCACTGGGAGCTGATGGAGGAGCTGCTGGATCAGTTACTGGTTGGAGAGCTGGGAGGACGGAGGAGTAAGAGAGCGACAGAGGAAGGATCCCCAGAGTAAGGTATCTATATTATACATAAGATTATACTGATAATTACACAATCTGTTTTACTATGCTTTTGTGAATATTGCCTTGTTATTAGTGATTACATTTTATTTGACCAGTATATAATTAGTTATTATTACTATATAATAGAATAATATGGCCTTATCCTATGTGTGACATTGTAGTTAAGTATTTATAAATCAATATACAAATTCATGAAAGGTCACATTATATGTATAAATATATTAATGGGACTTTATTATTTTTCATCTAAATTGTATGAGTCAGTAATGTAGGGGCAGGAATCATTTACATGTCACATAATTATACTGTATAATACCATATGTGATACAATATATATAATCAGTAATATGTACATTATATATCTCTATGTGTTCTTTATCAGTTCTATGATATCATGTATAAGTACCATATGGACTATATCTATATATTCTATATCATACTGTGGGATCATTTGTATAATATATCTGACACAATAAAAGGATAATGCTGCTCCTCACCTTTATGGGGGAATTGGAGTGTTGTGCATGCTGGCAGTCACTAGATGGCGCCCAATGGAGCTTCACGTTTTGCCCTGTTTGGGAGCCGACATTATGGTTATGTTGGCTAGTTACTTGTGTATATATATATATATATATATATATATAGAGAGAGAGAGAGGGAAGGGGGGGGAGCAGTACTCCAAGCATCTTGAATAAATGAAACTCTCAGGCCATCCTATAAGGACAACGTTTCGTTGCTTTTTAATAAGCAATTTCTTCAGGTCATGGCATCCATATATATATATATATATATATATATATATATATATATATATATATACGTTTTTTGTATGTAAAATATAATCAAGGAATGGTGATTCATTAAGATTGTTGCAATAACATACTAGTAACATATATTATGATTAAAGTGTGAGGATACGGGAACTTCTATCACCCAAACACTGCGCACATGAAACAAAAATATCAGTTGATTTGTCACCACAAACAGATATAGATAACACACAGGAACAAGAGGTAATGGTAGCACAGAAACAATATACAGGTAGTGGCCCAAATAGCCAGTCCTTGTAGAGGATATAGTTCCTCCATTGCTTCTATAGTTGCCCATTACTATGTCATTTTTGGCATTTTATTAGGAATTTCTCATTAGATCACATAGTCATTTATATTCCATTCATAGCTGATGGGCAATCATTGGGATCAGGGCTGCCATCAGAATATGTGGGACCCTGGAGTGACATAATAGACAGGGCCCCTTCCCTTTCTAAAGCTGTGTACACATGGGGGCGATAGGGGCTGAAATCGCTGAAAATATGGTCGCTGGTGACCATATTGCCAGTGATGGGAGTGTCCCCCGGCGATAAAAATGCAGGGTGCGCTCCCGTTTTCAGCCCCACTCTAATCGCTGGTCGCAGGAGCTTGCTCCTGGCTCCCCCAGCAGAGGATCACTTTTATCAGCGACCATCTCTAGTCGCTAATGAAAAGGAGACACTACTGAGCATTATATTGCTGAACAATATATCTCCCCGTGTGTACGGGGCTTTATACAGTCAGCAGCACTGGCCACACTACTCAATCTATACATTGCTGCATGGGAAATGGGAACTTTGTTTATGACAAATTACACTTTATAGTCTATAATCCTGGGCCCAATATCTGTCTGGGACTGGATAGAAACTTCTCTGAATGGAGAACACTTAGCACCAGGTGTATTTGATGTAGGAAGGTTATGTTTCCACTCTACCAAGGGAATTCCAATGTAGAATAGCAGATACTCTAAAATATTCCACGTGGTGTGAACAACAGAGAGTCTTGGGAAATATTCCTTACAACATATGACAGGGGGGTAATTTTTCTTATCTTCTCATGCATTGGCTTATGATATATTCATGGAAAGCAATACTGCTATTATCTCCACAAAGGGATCTTGGAGGAGTTTTCATGTAGTAATTAATGATTTATGACAAACTGCCTCATATATATTTGGTATATATTTGGTATATTAATGTAATGACATTACTGACTATTATATTGTGCTATTTCTTGCCCACTGTATTTGCTATGATATACCATTTGGATGTTTGCCGATTGCCATGGATATATAACAGTCTCACGTGCATTGAATAATCTATTATTACATGTCGTGCTTTATGCAATACAATTATATTTGAAATTCAATTTTTTTTTTTTTAATGTTACAGGTTTAATCCAGAAATTCTGCTAAGAACATTACAAGACCATTGTTAAAAGGACATTATTCTCAGATCAAACCAACTATAGATAGTGTTTTTCTATACACCTCTGGAGGATTCTCTAAAGACATTCTCATTTTCTGCATGGGAGAAACCTTCCACAGATAATTTGTATCTTATCTATGACAGGATGAGTCTGACAGGAGAGAGACCACATCTGTGCTCTGAGTGTGACAAACGCTTTACATATAAATCACAGCTTCTCATACATCAGAGGAGTCACACAGGAGAGAAACCATTTACATGTTCTGAGTGTAGCAAGTGTTTTATCACCAGGCAAGCACTTGTTATACATCAGAGGAGTCACACAGGAGAGAGACCATATAATTGCTCTGAGTGTGACAAAGGCTTTACATCTAACTCACAGCTTCTCATACATCAGAGGAGTCACACAGGAGAGAGACCATATCTGTGCTCTGAGTGTGACAAACGTTTTACATGTAAATCAGAGCTTCTCATCCATCAGAGGAGTCACACAGGAGAGAGACCATATCTGTGCTCTGAGTGTGACAAACGCTTTACATCTAACTCACATCTTCTCAGCCATCAGAGGAGTCACACAGGAGAGAGACCACATCTGTGCTCTGAGTGTGACAAACGCTTTACATGTAAATCACATCTTCTCAGACATCAGAGGAGTCACACAGGGGAGAGACCATATAAATGTGCTGAATGTAGCAAGTGTTTTATCACCAGACAAGCACTTGTTCGGCATCAAAGGAATCACACAGGAGAGAGACCATATAAATGCTCTGAATGTAGCAAGTGTTTTTCTCAGAAATCACATCTTTCTGAACATCAGAGGAGTCATACAGGAGAGAAACCATTTCAATGCTTTGAATGCAGAAAGTGTTTTACAGTAAAGAAAAGTCTTCTTCTTCATCAGAGGATTCACACAGGATAAAAACATATTAATGTTCTAAATGTAACAAGTGTTTCACTAAGAAACAAGGGACCTTATTCAAGTCCTTACATTCGGACCCCTTCGTTCGCAAGGTGTCTGATGTTGGGTTTTTGGCACAGCATAAGATGACATTTTACAGCAGAGCTGGGTGACTCTGATGTTATGTGTCTGCACATGTGTAGGGTCAGTTCTGCGCATGTGCAGATGCTGGGTGCGTGCACCCATGGCGAACAACCTTTTCGCTGGCTGCTCCCAACTAACCTTGTGGGCAGAGGGCTGAAAGACAGGGGGCACTGAACTGGTCCATTTTCATATGGGAATACCCAGCGCTTCATTGAGAATGCTGGGTGTGCTCATTCTAATGGGCTGATGATGCGGGTGAGGGGGCAGGTGGCTAAAATCACCAGATATCAGCTGCCCGCCCAATTCCTTCAGAACGCACACACATCTACAGTTACTCTGAGCAACCTTAGATGTGCATGTGCCTTCCACATCATTTGATGGTCGGCGACCATGGAATGATGTAGGTGTTTCATAACAGCCTGCGAATGGATGTTTATATTGAACATCCATTTGCAGCCTGTCCGTGGAAACACCCGCTGCAAGTTTGGGCGTGCAGCAAGGCATTCACAGGTGGGGTTTGGTGGACTCATGAGGCTGTGAATTTGCAACCTTTTGAGGCAATTAGAATAAACCACAAAAACTTGTTATACATCAAATGAGTCACACAGGGGATCAGCCATATACATGCTCTGAGTGCAACAAGTGTTTTACTAAAGAGATCAACCTTATTACTCACATACATAGTCACTCTGAGGGTCTGAATGTTGCATGCGAATCAATAGTAAGTTGTATCACCACATTATGTGTTTCAGGAAGGTAACTTTAATGTTACAGTATGAATATGGCAATGAGTTGATATAAATCCATCTTGTAAAGACAGGAGAGCTGTGACCAGTAAGCTGGGGGCTGCTTTTCCCTTGGGACAATCTCTCTGTTAGGAAATAGAGCTGCAGTATAACAGACAATGACGATGTGGCTGCCATTACTGTTCCCTTTTAATATACAGCTGTTCTGCTCACACTGGTGCTGGGGCTAGTACAGGAAAGAGCCTTAGGTACTTGTTTAGTTTCATGGCGGCTGATATATCGGATGCAATATCGGCCAATGCGATCCGATGTGATTTTTTTATCTGTTCGTAACCCCACTATCGCACGCATGGAGTTGATCTTATATAGTGTGGTGAGCGCAGCAAGCCACCGAGCCCGAAGCGTGGCGAGCGTATGCGGATTTCTCGTCACACTATCAAATATCAACTCCATGCGTTGTGGATAGTGGGATTATGTACAGGTAAAAAATCGCATCGCATCGGATCGGTTGATATATCGGCCGTTATTGCATCCGATATATCGGCCGCCATGAATCTAAACAAGTACCGAGCTTTATATCCATTACAGAGTCCCAGCAGCTCCTCCCAGTCCCTATTATACCTCCGTATTCTGTCCCTCATACATTCCTATTGCTGTATTACCTCCCTCTGATTCATATACTATGTATTATATTGTATAATGGTGCAACTAAGACATCAGTCCCCTGTATCCCGTATTAATCACTGATTATACAGTTGTTTGTTTGCTGGCACTAGGTGATTAAAGCTGATATCTGGTTGCTGTGGGTAACAGCACATATTTTGTTTTTACACCATGATATGAATAAAATCCCATTGATAACACATTGTTTACCATGTTTATGATCAAGAACTTAATTAAAATGACTTAGTGACTATAATCAAACAATATCAGTAACTACTATTTATGTTACTGACAGTTATCCCCATAATACTTGTTGTTGAATAAATACTGATCCTTATAAATGATATGATTCTGTTTTTTGGCTGCTGATCTAATATATTTTATTAGTATTAAATCCTTTTGTACATTGTTCTACATATTAGAAGATGGGACCAGGGGAGATACAGATGGAGCCTCCATCATCTAGCCTGCCTATGGCGTTTGTCCTGCCATAGGTTGCACAGCATGGTATATGGCATTATATACCAGCAAGACCAGTACTATATAAAAGAGGAGACTCTTGGCTTTCAGGGCAGACTAACTTCTATTTTATGGTTAGAGTGAATAGGCACTCCTGCGCATACCTTTACCACACAATAATACAAATGAAAACTTCAGACTGTCTGTGTATATAATAAAGATAGTGCTTTTATTATGAAATAAAAACAGGTAAAAAAAGACGTATGTAAATTGCATTGGTAGGTCAGAAAATGTTAAAACAAGGGGGGAAGGTGGTGATCTAATACCGGTATACGTTCTATAATACAATGACAAACGGACATATAACATAAATAAAGTCCAGAGTATGGATAGGCAAAAAGTCTTTGAGCCAAAAGTTCTGAGGCCTTGAGTGAGCAAAAGGTAGGCTGGGGTTGGTGGAAGTGTTCCACACTATTGCCCGCAATCTGTGGTCCTTAACAGGTATGGATGGAAATTACCGTGTGTATCTCTTTAAGAGATAGAGTGGTGTCTGCCGGCAGACTCGTCCTAATCCCGCGGCTGCAGTGAAGTAAGGCAGCAGTCAGGGAGGTCTCTGGAGATCAACGCGTTTCACCCGTCAAGCGGGCTTTGTCAGGATGTGCAGAGTGACTGGTAACCATCTCCGTCTCTATTTAAGCTGGGCTGTCGTGATGCGGTTGCCGCTTGCGTCATTTCCGCGCAGATACAGCTTCCGCCCTCACTCCTGTAGTGAGCTCTGTGTTAAGGTATATCCGCCCTTGTAGGATTTGGCTTCATGTATTGACTTCCGCCCTCTTTAGGCAAAACGTGTGCTACCTGTACGGTCTTGGTGGTGGGATAGCAAACAACATATAACTACTAACATATACACGAGTGACAGATGGTATTACAGTGCTAATAAGGCAAGGTATCGGCGTTTTGCAGACAAACTAGTAGTTTGCTGGGGACGCAGTGTCCAGTGCCATCTTGTGGGTAAAAATTATATATACATGTATGTGTATATACACAGTCTGATCTGAAGCGTCCTGGAGAGTTTTATAAAATAATGAATTGGCTGTGAGTAAATAATTATTTGTAGGGTAATAGGAGAATTTTAGAGGAAAAAGGAAATATATAATATAATAAATATGTTAAAAGTTCATACAGGTGGATAGTATATATGGGGGGGGGGGGTTGAAGAGTATGTCAAAACATTTTAGTAGTGCAACAAAAAGGGGAACATCTCATTGACATTGAGCTCTATGTATGTCATAGGTAATATAGAGGGGTCTAGTGTTGTATGGGGATAACACTAGGGTATCTCAAAAAGATTATGATAAAAATGAAAATATAGTACTGGATGCATATGATGCGAGGTTCATCAGGTATGTGGGGTGAGTGATGGTGTGATAAGGTAGGCTTTGTCAATCTTTGAGGAATGCGGCGATCTCGAAGTCGATGTTTAACCCGTTCGGTGCGAGGGTTCTCATTTTGTAGATCATCTTTGTTTCTTCTTTGGACAACATCGTCTCATAGTTTCATCCTCTCCATGAGGTCTGTATTTTTTTCAGACCTATAAATTTGTTGCACAGATGTTCTTGGATCCTAGTATGGAGTTTTCTCTTAGTTTTTCCGACATACTGGAGTCCGCACGGGCATTGGAGAAGGTACAGGACGCCACTGGTGTTACAGCTTATCCTCTCTTTGATGGTATGTATGAAATCATTAGTGGAAGAGGGGACTTCTTTGATCAGATTAGTGCTGGTGTATCTGGTTTTTCTGCATGCTGTACACATGCAGCATCTTGAGAAGCCGGATCCTTGTTTGGTGGTTTTCTCTTGTGTCTTAATGTGGCTTTTCACCAGAGTGGTCTTGAGTGTAGGGGCTCTTCTGTATATCACCCGAGGTCTGTGGGATATCATGTCCTTCAGGTCACTGTCTGTTTGCAGTACATGCCAGTGCCGTCGTAGGCTTTTTTCTATCTGTAAACTCTGGGTGGAGAAGTCCGTCAGGAAGAGGACTTCTTTCTTGATATTATCATCTTTCTTTTCCCGTGGTTCCAGTAGTGTCTGGCGATCGATATCCTCTATCTTCTTTCTTTCCTCCTCTAACCTGGGTTTGTTGTAGTGTTTTTCAAGGAAGTTACCCATCATGTCTTTGGATTGTGTTTCGTAATCGGATAGTCTGGAGCAGTTGCATCGGATCCTCCTGAACTGGCCTCCAGGGATGTTCTTCACCCAAGTTCTATGGTGGTTACTCCTAGAGTCAAGGTAGCTGTTGCAATCTGTTGGTTTTGAGAAGGTCTTTGTCTCGATTCCGTTCCCTTCGGAGAAGATATTGAAGTCTAGGAAGTTGATGTTGTCCTTGCTGATAGTGCTTGTAAATTCGAGGTTCAGATCGTTCTTATTGATGTTTTCGATGAATCTGGTTAGGTCCTCTTGGGTTCCTTTCCATACTATAATCACTTCGTCAATGTAGCGTGCCCATAACGCTATTTTGTTGGATAATTCTGTGTTGGTCCAGATGTACTCCTTCTCCCATTGTGATAGGAACAGGTTTGCATAGGATGGGGCGAAGTTCGTCCCCATAGTGGTCCCTCATTGTTGCAGGTAGTAGTTGTCCCCAAACCAGAAGTAGTTGTGGGTTAATATAAACATTATGGAATCCACAATGAACGTGATCTGTTTCTCGTCTAGTTCTGAGTCCTCTTCCAGTCTCTTTTTGACATTGTTGCACCCTTGATGATGGTTGATGCATGTATACAATGATTTAATGTCGCAGGTGGCTAGTATGAAATCTTGTTCCCATGTCATATTATCCAGTATTCTCAGAATGTGTGTGGTGTCCTTGATGTAACTTCTTTGTTTTGTGACTGTTGGTTGTAGAAGTTTGTCAACGTATTTGGACAGATTGGATGTGAGCGATTGTACGCCTGCCACGATTGGCCTCCCTGGTGGATTTTGGTGATTTTTGTGTAACTTTGGTAGATGATAGAATACTGGGGTTATGGGGTTATTTTGGTTGAGAAAACCATATTCTCCTTTGTTTAGGACACCTTCATTCAGGCCTTTCAGGAGGAGAGTTCCTAGTTCTTTTTTGTACTTCGTGGTTGGGTCTACCTTTAGTTCTTTGTAGGTTTCCTTATCATGCAGTTGGGAAAGTGCTTCTTTTTCATATTCTTCGCGATCCATTACCACAATTGCTCCGCCTTTGTCGGCTGGTTTGATAACCAGCTCTTTGTTGTCTTTTAGTGATTTTAGTGCTTCTTTTTCCTTCTTGGTGATGTTCCATGACCTCTTGTCAACCTTGTTTGTGATTCTTTCGATGTCTTGTTCGACCAGTTTTTGGAAAGTTTTTATTATTGGTCCTTTCAGGTACTGAGGGTAGAATGAGGATTTTTCTTTTAGTTGTGTATGTTTGAAGTTGTCTGTTGGTTGTGGGTCCTCATCCTTAGATTTATTGTTAGCGAAGAATTTCTTTAGGGTTAATTTTCTTATAAAATCTATGAAGGTTTTGAATTTGTCCAATTTACAAGTTGGGGCGAATTTCAAACCTTTTTGCAGGACCGATCTTTCTGTTTCCGTGAGTTTGTGTTTGCTTAAGTTGAATATCCCCTCTGATGTTTTCTTCTCCCTTCCCTCCTTCTTTTGGTGTTTTTTTGCTTTGTTACCTCCACGCATTCCTCAAAGATTGACAAAGCCTACCTTATCACACCATCACTCACCCCACATACCTGATGGACCTCGCATCATATGCAGCCAGTACTATATTCTCATTTTTATCATTATCTTTTTGAGATACCCTAGTGTTATCCCCATACAACACTAGACCCCTCTATATTACCTATGACATACATAGAGCTCAATGTCAATGAGATGTTCCCCTTTTTGTTGCACTACTAAAATGTTTTGACATACTCTTCATCCCCCCCCCATATATACTATCCACCTGTACAAACTTTTAACATATTTATTATATTATATTATATTATATATTTCCTTTTTCCTCTAAAATTCTCCTATTACCCTACAAATAATTATTTACTCACAGCCAATTCATTATTTGATAAAACTCTCCAGGACGCTTCAGATCAGACTGTGCATATACACATACATGTATATATATTTTTTACCCACAAGATGGCACTGCGTCCCCAGCAAACTACTAGTTTGTCTGCAAAACGCTGATACCTTGCCTTATTAGCACTCTAATACCATCGGTCACTCGTGTATATGTTAGTAGTTATATGTTGTTTGCTATCCCGCCACAAAGACCGTACAGGTAGCACACGTTATGCCTAAAGAGGGCGGAAGTCAATACATGAAGCCAAATCCTACAATGGCGGATATACCTTAACACAGAGCTCACTACGGCGGGATGCTATATAGCAGAAATGCGGTAAAAACCCCGTTTTCGGGGTTTCTTTCCGCATTTCTATATGCTATATGGCGCCTCCGCAGTGTCAGCGCTGCGGAGGGAATCGCCAGCTAAAGCTGGCGAATCCCTGCAGAAGCCTATGGGCTTCTTACTGCAGCGCTGTTTGAGGGATCCGTCACGGATCCCTCCCAGCGTGCCCTGCGGCCGGCGCCGGGGTCTGCGCATGCGCAGATGGACTCCCGGGTCACAGACCCGGAAGTCCAGTGCCGGCACCGCATCGCAAGGGACAGCTCTTACCGCAAGAGCTGTCCCTTGCATGAATAACGGCATATGTTATAGCATATGCCGTTACTAATAATGCGATGTCCGGCGAAGGGGGGCCGCGGATGTTATAACATCCCGCCCTACAGGAGTGAGGGCAGAAGCTGTATCTGGGCGGAAATGACGCAAGCGGCAACCGCGTCACGCCAGCCCAGCTTAAATAGAGACGGAGATGGTTACCAGTCACTCTGCACATCCTGACAAAGCCCGCTTGACGGGTGAAATGCGTTGATCTCCAGAGACCTCCCTGACCGCTGCCTTACTTCACTGCAGCCACGGGAGAAGGACGAGTCTGCCACTCTATCTCTTAAAGAGATACACACGGTAATTTCCATCCATACCTGTTAAGGACCACAGATTGCGGGCAATAGTGTGGAACACTTCCACCAACCCCAGCCTACCTTTTGCTCACTCAAGGCCTCAGAACTTTTGGCTCAAAGACTTTTTGCCTATCCATACTCTGGACTTTATTTATGTTATATGTCTGTTTGTCATTGTATTATAGAACGTATACCGGTATAAGATCACCCCCTTCCCCCCTTGTTTTAACATTTTCTGACCTACCTATGCATTTTACATACGTCTTTTTTTACCTGTTTTTATTTCATAATAAAAGCACTATCTACTATTTATTATATACACAGACAGTCTGAAGTTTTCATTTGTATTATTGTGTGGTAAAGGTATGCGCAGGAGTGCCTATTCACTCTAACCATTGTATATCCTCTTGGGTATTTGTGTAGTTATACCCCAGACACCCAGCAGCTACCTACCCCCCCCCCTTTTACCAACCACCCACAGCGCAGTGGTCAACCCTTCTTTTTGTAGCTTCTATTTTATGTGACACCTGCAAGGGAAGCAGCAAGTGGGGTTCCCTAAAATGATCTGCTCAGCTTGCAGGGGTTTCTGGCTAGAGCACTTGGTTAACACTTATTCCAAGAGAGGAGAAAAAAAGAAGTACTCTGGGTGGGGGCACCCTTATATCACAGCCAATACATTTGCTATTATTGCATCTGTCTAAAACATAGGATTTTTATTAAAGGAATTATTAAAATCTTTAGTGCAATATTATTTCCTTGTCTCACAGTAGCGCTCTGCAAAATTATGGTGATTGGTAATAAGGTTTTTTTTTATTGGGAATTGCCGATCACGTGGTGACCGGAGCGCAGCTGAGAGATGGGTATAGACCAGGAAGTGAGTGGCACGGCGGCTGTCTAAAGCTCCCGACCCACACGCTACTCTAAGGGACAAGGACCCCCACTTTTTCATTGCTACACCAACAGCCACGTATTTACAATTTTTTCTGCTCACTAACATAGCTATATTTAACTTAACAGCTAGGCAGGGACACACAGAACCTGCACAAAAATACTTATAACTGGTTATACTATCCCCTAAAAACCATGACCTGTCTCTCTATGGAGGTTATTCTGGTTGGTGCGTAAATTTACGAATTTTTTCGGAGCGGACTGAACGCCACGCTGTGCGGACATCGTACAAAGAAACGCCCACCGGTCCTCCGCATTCGGACGGACTCACACTTTAAGAGGAGGGCGTGTTTACGGACAACATCCAAACCTTGCGTGTGCGGTGGACACACACATATTCTGCACGGTCTTACAGCGTCTGCACGGTCTTACCGCGTCAGAACATTCGGGAACCTGCCCGTACGCACCGATGCAGTGTATTATCGCAAAACTCACCACTATTATCGGAACCCAAAAATTGGTCACATGACCCACTTATGCAATTAGGCAACATTGGTAATGTGTGTAAAAAATGCAGCCGTGCTTTGAGCATATATTTGGGTGTTTTGTAATGGTCCATTTAAGCTGCAATGGTTCCAATTAAAGCAATGACAAGAGTGTAATTAATGAGTAATGAGTAGAGGAGTGGATTGTATTGTGTTCAGCTGACATTGGTTCAGGTGCGGCCGTACTAATTGGGCGTTCCGAATGCCTAGCGCATGACTGAGTGGTGTCCGCAAAGCAATACTTGCTTATGGAGACCGCATATTTTCTGCCTTTTGGTTCATTTGCAGTCGGTGTTCTGTCCGAATGCACGCCTACCAGAATTATTGCACTCCCTCGTGTACGCCCATGTTTACAGACAGTTTAGCCCACTTTGAAACTACTCCCCTGTGTAGTTCCGAATGACGCCCATATTACGCCTATATTTCCCGAGTGAATGCGGTGCACTTTTTTGTACGGTATTAGTGAGAATGAGTAGGGAGACCTTGCGTGGCACATGCGCATAGCGTTGCCCACGCATGCGCAGACGGCTAAAAAACGCCATCCGAAAGAATTCGGAAATGTACGCATCGACCAGAATAAGGCCCTATAAATTAGTGTGCTGAGCATAGTGAGGCACCGGGCCTGCTGCGTGGCAAGCGCAGCAAGCACGTCCCCCCTTGTCGGGATTTCGGCGGTCGGGATTCCAGCGTCGGGATTTTGACCGCCTGGATTCTGACCGCCGGGATTTAGTACCAATCCCCCTTATATATCTCCCATGGTCCCATCTTCTAATATGTAGAACTATGTACAAAATGATTTAATGCTTATAAAATATATAAGCTCATCACCCAAAAACAGAATCATATAATTATAAAAATCACTTTTTATTTCAAAATCATCAATATTGGAATATCTGTCGGTAAAAAAAATATCATTAAAAGGGAGAGATAAAAATCTCAGAGAGCGCAATCAAATCAATGTTTATATTAACCCGCTAAAATGGTAAGAATGAAAATTCTGGATAAATTGCTGAATCGCCTTTAACGCTGCTATTGTATCAATGGCACAATCGGGATGACAGAGCTGGCTGCTTGAGCTGGTAGGATAGTGACTGGGAGGAGCTGGTGGAACTCTGTAATGGATATAAAGCTATTTCCTGTACAAGCCCCAGCACCAGTGTGAGCAGAACAGCTGTACATACACAGTATTAACAACCACATCGTCATTGTCTGTTCTACTGCAGCTCTATTTCCTAACAGAGACATTGTCCCAAGGGAAAAGAAGCCCCCAGCTTACTGGTCACAGCTCTCATTTCTTAACAACATGGAGTTATATAAACCACTCTCCATATTCATAAAATATATATGACCTCCCGGGAACACATATGGGCCCTCATTCTAATTCCATCATTTCTCCTGTGAGTACACACAGGAGACTGATGGTTAGGGCTTGCACATAATTAGTTATGCGCATGTGCAGGCCTTCTTTGCAAGCACCCTCGCCAACCCGCATTGTCGGCATGGCACTCGCACAGTAGGGGGGGGCGGGCGGAGGCGGCGAGGGGGCAATGCCCAGCATTTCATGGGCATTGCCATGCAAATGCTGGGCATTCCCATGCTATGGCATGCCATGGGGTGCAGGGGGGTCTTCGGCCAGGCCCACCAAATATAAGGTAGTTTCCACTGACGTAAATTTGCGTGGCCTGAAGAAATCATTTGTTGGTTGGCGACCATTCAATGATTTCTCCACCAGCGGGACATGCGAGGGGAGGAGTCTACATGACACACCCCTTCACATGGATGGAGGAGATACGGTGGCAGTGGGCAACAATTTGGTGGGGCGACCTTCTGGAACTCGGTAAGCTGCGTCCTTTGCAGGTTATCGAGTCAACCAGAATGAGGGCCATTGTGTTGACACAATTTTCTTATGAGAAACATGCAACACTAATTCCCTTAGAATGAATTCTTATGTGATAAATAAGTGTTACCTTTCTAGTAAAACACTTGCCGCATGAAAGCATTTAAATGGCTTCTCTACAGCATGACTCCTCTGGTGTCTAGCAAGATGGCACTTCTGGGTAAAACACTTGCTACATACAGAATATGTAAATGGCTTCTCTCCAGTGTGACTCCTCTGATGTCGAACAAGATCTGGTTTGGTAGTAAAACACTTGCTACATTTAGAACATGTCAATGGTCTCTCTCCTGTGTGACTCCTCTGATGTATGAGAATATTAGATTTACATGTAAAGCTTTTTTTGCACTCTGGGAGACTTTTTTGAAGACAGAGAAAGTATTGTATAAGAATTAGAGTCATAAAATATACCTTTTATTGGTTACAACTTTAAAAAGAAGCGCGAAATATGACATACAACATAGAACATATACACAAGTGAAAACAGTGTGTTTAAGAAGCACGTGCGGGTTCAAAGAGCAACTACCTTATTAAATGTTTAATAATGACACCACTATATTTACTCCTTCTGTCATAAAACAATTGTGGAGGAGAGAGGTGTTTATTCAATTAGGGTTTATGTGTGTTATGTCCAGTTTTCAGCCAGCCATATTTATAGCTACCATTGGGTTACAATATTAGATATTTTGGTACTTGTGAGTTATCCGGGCGTCCGATTTTTTGATTGTATGCCTTAAGTTAAGGCATACAATCAGATGCGATGCGATGCGATATCGCATCGCATCGCATCGCATGCGACCATCGGATGCGATGACCCGATTTTTCCATAGGAATCAATGTTAAAATGATTCCTATGGAAAAAGGGGTCCTTTTCATACCCCTACTATCCAAGTGGGCATGGAGTTGGATATAAACCTGTGGCGAGCGTAGCGAGCCACCGAGCCCGAAGCGTGGCGAGCGAAGCGTGGCGAGCGAAGCGAGCCCCGCGAGGGGACGGTATTCCGTGTCCCCTCGCGGGGCTCGCTACGCTCGCCACGCTTCGGGCTCGGTGGCTCGCTACGCTCGCCACAGGTTTATATCCAACTCCATGCCCACTTGGATAGTAGGGGTATGAAAAGGACCCTTTTTCCCATTAAATTCCATGTTAAAATGGACTCAGTCCATTTTAACATTGATTCCTATGGAAAAATCGGGTCATCGCATCGCATCGCATCGCATCGCATCCGATGGTCGCATGCGATGCGATGCGATGTCCCGATCCGACCCGATTTAAAAATCGGACGCCCGGATAACTCACAAGTACCGATATTTTTTATTGATTATGAAGCCCTAATTTGTACTCCAATTAATCAGAAGTGCATAAGCACTATCAGAGTTTGTGTGCTGGGCTATATCAAGACTCACAGAGATAGTGTCTACGCACATACACATGGGAATATGTTACCTTGCACTTAAATTTTTAGTTACACTAGAATACTTGTTTATTCTATATCAGTACATTGTGGCAATCCGCCTATTGTGTATCAATTGTGAACAGGATACAAGTATAGTTTATGTAACTAGGCGTTCAGTAAGATCAATAAGTGACCCGTTGTCTACAGTCTCTCCTTGTATTGTGGAGGAGTGCTGTAAATGGGCTAATTATATTTCAAATGTCTCTCCTCTGTACCACTTCCAGCTAAGCTGGTATCACATTGGTTGCAGGGAGACTGCTACACGCCTAAGGTACATTAGAGTCCTGAAAAGGACTGATAAATACATTTGACACACATAAACAGATAATGTGGTAGTGCTTCAGAGAACGTGCGCACGGCTGGGTCGGCCGGCGTACGCTTCGCAGGTCTTCCTCAGGGCAACCGGTGTAGGTGCCCAGGGCAGGCTTATAAGGTTGCTTTCATTTCGAATTGTCCAATGGTGGTTCACTTCTTCTCCGTGGTACCGCCCATATGTCAATCTACATATTGTTAGGGTTACGTATACTTTCTTTAACATTCCCCATGTCTACAGGTTTCTATTTTGGTGCCCCCTCTTTTTTATATATATGTTATATTAAACATTGCTATGATCATCAGAAAGTTGGTTCACTTTGTGACCATGTATGTCTTACGGTTGCAAACATTTTTTGGTAATGTCGCTATCCATCAGCGGCTCGGATTGTGTGTGATTCTTGTATGGGATTCTATCAACCATGTTCTACACGTGGGGTTTGGAGTTTTCTCCAGGAAAAATTGTTGGTGTGCTGTGTCAAAACGGTGCCTGTGTCGACTGTGTGGTTTAATGGTTTTAGATGGAAATCATCTTTGAACATGTTTTGTAAGTTATGTATAATGTACGTGTCGGCATCCTATTGCAGTGTAGGGGAAGCCGTGAGAGTCTCTCAGTGTCACTAATATTGACATTTGGTGATTTATTACTACAAAAGTGACTAGTAGTGTGCCCTATGGGCAGTGGTGTCTGTTTGCTCAATTTGGGAAGTGTTCTGTAAAGATTGACGTGGTAATAGGAATTGTAATGGGAGGTAAATGTGATAATCAGGTTCAAGGTATAAACGGGTAGTGATGAACTAGTGCCAAATTTAAACTGCAAATAAAATTGTGCCAGTGAGGGGGTAAGTGATGTGGCTGGGAGTGAGTGGGTAGGTCCTGATTTGTGGTGTTCATAATGATTTCTACTATGCCTTATGTGTGTGTGTAGGACTGATTTAGTATGTTAGATCATTGGGGCTATTGTGACTTGATTGGGTCAGATGTGTTGACAAATCATGTCGACCTGTATATTTCTGTCGATCTTACTCTGATGTTTACTTATATCAGGGAGTCGGGTTTGTTAGTGTTTAATCAGTAGCATGAAAACACTGTTGGTGTTTCTGTTAGCAGTGGTTAGTCTATTCGTGTGGGCTACTACTATTTCTATTATTACCTATAGTTTTCCTGTTAGGATATGGAGTGCCCACTTCATACTACCAGAATGAAAATTGCTATGTTCGCAGAGTTTGGTACCTACTGAGAAATACTTTAATTGTACCAATATGACCAATCAGTGAGATATTTGAGCAAGAGGATATCCTTTAATTATTGTGTTGTATTAGGAGGAAATGAGGAAGGATTGGTGGATCATGAGTGGATCTACCCTGTATAATTATTGTTGGTATTCTGTTGTTAATATAGGATTGGTTTTCCATTCATGTTCTGTCCTTGGTGTTTATTTGTATATGTTAGAGAAAGGCTGCATAACTTATGTCCTCGTTGAGTCCATTGGGGGTCATGGTGTCCATTAGAAATATGAACTTGGGACGGACATGTGAGCGGACGGAGAGTGTGAGCGCTCCGCAAAATCCTGCTCTAATATCCTGCAGGGAAGCCCTGGATACCTTGCTCACCCACTCTCCGCTGCTCCGGAAGGTCCCCTGCGCCGATTGTGCTGTCTGGAGTCCCACTGGAGGCTTGCGCTGCCCGGATACAGGTCTCCCTGCTCTGGCGTCCTCCCTCTCAGACAACTAACAGGCAGGCGCCATCTTGGATTCCCCTGCTCGAGACGCTGCACGCGGCGGGGGCTGCAGAGGAGATCCTTCAAAAAAAACCCGGCAAGTACTAACTGCTGGTCCAGAGGGTCCCCTGTGCTAAAGGGGCTGGGGGAAGCTCTGCTTGGGAATTAATCTACAGGACCCCCCCTAATCCGACGCCATTCCCCTGGATATAAACTGCGGACGCCATTTTCTATATCTCCCCCTGAGAATCTACATGCGGTGAGGACCCCTGGGGTGGCTACTATCTGTTGGCAGACACTGACAGGTTAAACATCATTTACACAAGCCCTATAAACTGGTGGGATTTCGCTGGATAGGCAACTAACACTGAATATATTATATTGCTCCATCACCTACTGAGGTTTCTCTGTCTGCAATCTAATAATACATACACACTGGACTTGCTGTCTGGGGATATTGTGGGCCTTATTCCTAGCTTTACTGCTTGGGACTTCTACTAGTGACATTCCTGGAACTTAAATCAGCAGTTCTATATTTTCCCCACTAGAGGTCTCCATTGTGCTAATAATACACTACAAGCCATGGGCAAAACTGGCCAAGCAGCTACAGCATCCAAGCTAGAAAAGTTTGCAAGAGGTTCCAGGGCGAACACCCCTCCTCCTCAACCTGATGACAACTCCCCCTCTGGTGTGGGTGCTGGGGCCCCGGCTCCGGATACCTCTGCACAGTCGACTCAGCAAATACTGGCGGCCTTTGCGGCTACTGAATAGAGAATGCTGGATAAAATAGGCCAGGTGCAGGTGGATATATCCCTAATTAGACATGACATGCAAAAACTCCGTGAAAGAGTTGGGGAAACGGAGCACAGAATCTCAGACTTGGAGGACACCACTAACCCCCTGAAAGCTACAGTTGCTGACTTGTCAGCTCAAATGTCAACAGTTAAGGCAAAAATCTCAGATATGGAGGGGCGCCTGAGGTGAAATAATGTGCGCCTGGTAGGCCTACCTGAAAAAGCTGAAGGCTCCGCACCAGAGCAATTTCTCGAAAATTGGCTTATTAATATTTTTAAACGTGAAGACTTCAGCCCTCAGTTTTCCGTTGAAAGAGCCCATCGTCTTCCAGCGAGACCCCCACCCCCAGGGGCGCCGGCGCGCACCTTTATAGCCCGATTTCTAAATTATAAGGACCGCGACACTCTGTTAAGACTGGCTCGGACACAGGGTCCAATACAACTTGACAATCACACCATCTCCTTCTACCCGGATTTCGCTATCGAAGTCCAGAAGTCAAGATCTACATTCCTTAATATCAAGAAAAGGCTTAAGGATCCAATATTCCATGATGTTCCCGGCCTGCCTGCGTGTGATTCATGCGGGCACCACGCACTTCTTCAACTCCGCGAGGGAGGCGGAGGCATGGCTGGAGCGTAATGCCTGATCTCGGGACTTGCCATGTGTACTTATTCACTGGTAACAGTGTTGATGCGCCTCCTGAGATAGGTGATGGCGGTGGGTCCAAAACATGTCCGCTAACAATTTAGTCAATTTGAGTGGGTTAATACTTTCCTAATGTATTTAAAATATCCGTTTTATCTAGGCATTCAGGGATTTCCCCCTGCTATCCTAAATACCTTTTTAGGAGCTTCATGTCAAGGTATAGTTTGTAGGGTTACTTATCCCTATACCCCTAGGTTGTAAGTTGTAAGTTATTTCTTAAGTTACACCATTGGTAGTTGGTAAGGGAACAGGTATATCTAGTTTAAATGGATATGCAGGGTGGGGGGTGGTTGGGCTGTTATGGTTATTGTATAATGTTATTTTTATGTAAAGGTCTACATGTGACACTTGCTAAATACAGTTCTTTAATGCATCTAAAATGGTCTGTGGAAGAGGTCCAAGGTATAGGCCCTTCGCTGATAGTTCTACTCTATAGATTACGCACTACACTTATCGAATATGGTTCATATGTTTTATCCTGCTGCTGTATATTTAAACCTTAACTTAGAATGTCCAGGGGAGCCAGCGGGCTAAATGTGCTTAGTTGGAATGTGCGGGGTATGAATGATCGCATCAAGAGGGCCCTGGTTCTTGCCCAGGTTAAAAAATGCAAAGCTGATATTGCCTGCCTCTCAGAGACACATCTCATGGGCAGCAAGACCTTGGCCCTCAAAAAACCCTGGATAGGTTCCCTATATCATTCCACTTTCTCCACTAACGCTAGAGGAGTATCCCTCCTAGTAAAAAAAACAGTGAATTTCCACTTAGTACACAGCCAAATTGACCAATATGGCCGATACATTTTTATTAGGGCCTATATTAACCATAAGCTTATCCACATACTTGCAGTTTATGTGCCACCCCCATACAACAACGAAGTACTTAAACACGCTGTGGCATTTGTATCTATGTCACCAGGTACTCCTGTTCTGTGTATGGGGGACTTCAATAACTATATGGACAGAGATCTGGACAAGTGGAATGAGGCCCAGCCCCCTGCTCCTCTCTCGGTGTATACCCCTACCCCATTCGCAAAACTTGTGACTGAACTAGGATTGTTGGATATTTGGCGGGTTAGGCACCCATTACAACGCCAATATTCCTGCTACTCCTCTAGTTTTAATACACTATCGAGAATTGATTTGGCATTGGTCTCACCTGATCTTGCAACCAAGGTGCTAGATGTCCAATATTTGCAATGAGGAATCTCTGACCACTCCCCTCTCCTTTTGATATTGGATACCCAATTGGCTCAGAGCTCTTGTCTATGGAAATTAAATCCATTCTGGCTGACCTTGTTAAGTGATGATCAAATAATGGTTAATGAATGGGAGGATTTTGAATCCCACAATGCTTCCTGTATGAATCCCGCACTGAAACATGACACTTTCAAGGCATATCTGAGGGGCTCCTTTATTAAAAGGGTGGCAAATGTCAAACGAGCTAGCAGGGAGGAAGAACACAGGCTTGAGGAGGAGTGTAGAAGGCGGGAGGACACTTATTTACTATCCAAATCACCCACTGATCGCACTTACTGGAATCTCGCTAGGCGAAAATGGTCTGATTATCTATTGGACAAAACCAAGCGTAAACTGTTGTTCAATAAGCATGCAATGTATTCACAGGCTGAGGTGGGGGGTAGCTACTTAGCTTTCCTGGCAAGAGAGGATAGAGGAAAAAGCACTATCCAGCAGATTCGGGATCCCTCAGGAGCAATACAATACTCTACCCCGGACATTGCACGAGTATTTCATTCTTACTATTCTGATTTATATGCTACTAGGGTTACATACACGACGCAACAACTGCATGACTATGTGGCCAAAATTAATTTGCCCCGCCTCTCCCCCTCATCCATAACACGATTAGAGGAACCGATTACCTACGTGGAGAAAGAGACAGCTATAGCCTCCTTTCCTAATAAGAAGGCCCCGGGCAGCGATGGTATCCCTATAGAAATATACAAGAAATATAAAGATTATTTTATCCCATATCTACTTTCACTGTATAACGACCTGTTCCAATTAGGAAGTCTACCCCCATCCATGATGGAAGCCATTATTATAGTACTACTAAAACCGGGAAAAGACCCAACTGCTCCAGAATCGTACCGCCCGATTTCATTACTGACGACTGACATTAAAATCTTGGCCAAGATTCTCGCAATACGCCTTAACTCTGTCATTAATACTATAGTGCATGATGACCAAACGGGCTTTATGCCAGGTAAATCAACCACACAGAATCTGCGCAGATTGTTCTGCCACATACAGAGGGGGGACATAGATGGGTCGGGGGCAGTGGTGGTGTCGTTGGACGCCGCCAAGGCCTTCGACTCGATTGAATGGTCCTATTTATGGGAGGTCCTGCGCAGGTTTGATTTCGGTCCCAACTTTATAAAGTGGATTAGGTTATTATACTCCAACCCCAGAGCTAGAGTATCTATTAACGGATTTTTAACTGAACACTTCGACCTGGGCAGAGGGACAAGACAGGGGTGCCCGCTATCGCCGGCTCTCTTTGCCCTGGCAATTGAGCCACTTGCATGCTTGGTTAGGAGTCACACTATAATAAGGGGCATATCAATAGATAACTGCTTTGATGTTATTGCGCTATATGCCGATGACATGCTGCTTTTTTTAAACGATGCCGGCTCTTCTTTAACGGCCATGCAGGATACAGTTAGTATGTTTGGCACCTTTTCAGGCCTATTGGTTAATTGGGGCAAATCTAGTATTTTTCCTTTGTCGGGTACAGTCCCAGATGATCTCCCAACTAACTCCCCCCTTCAGTGGACTCTCCGCTTCAAGTATTTGGGGGTATGGATCACAGCAGACAGCTCAGCCTATGTGAAACAAAATATAGATCCTGTCACGTCGGATTTCCAAAGGAGGATTCACGTCTGGAAAAAGCTCCCTCTGACGATGTCAGGGCGCATAAATTTAATAAAAATGATTGTGCAGCCAAGGTATCTATATGTTTTACAACATGCCCCAGTGTATATCCCTAAAAAAACTTTTACAAAAATTGAAAGCACAATCTCCACATTTATATGGGGAGGGGGTACTCCACGTGTGGCCATACGTACTTTGGTTAGAGCGAGAGATGACGGTGGCCTAGGGCTTCCAGATCTACGCAAATATTATTTAGCAGCCCAACTAAAACACATCTACGAATGGATTGGGGGACAAGGGGGGCCCACGTTCGATAGTCTATACAAGGAAAGAGCTGGCCATATGCTCTCCCCATTACATTTCTTACTTTCTGGTAATCCCCCGAGCAATCTTACCCCTATTGTTCGGCAGACCGTACTTGTTTGGAGGCAATCCCCTTCCTTTTTTGACTGGGGGGGAATTGACGGTGACACCCCTCTATGGCATAATGTATCCTTTAAGGAACTATTACCCATATCTGAAGATAATATTTGGCGCAGGGCGGGACTCACCTCAATCAATCAACTCTATGCAGATGGATCCCTTCGATCCTTCCAGCAGTTGAGTGAGGAGTTCCGCATATCCAATAGAGCCTTTTTTAGTTATTTTCAACTAAGACATGCAATACAAACACAATTTGCAGGCCTAGTACCAGTTATTTCTAACTCTCCAGTTAAGGAACTTCTTAATAATCTCGGCCACCGTAAACAACTATCCAAAATATATGTTAGCCTTAACTCGCGTGCAAACCCCCAAATAATGGAAAGACTTAAAACTAAGTGGGAGCGAGACTTGGGAACTATAGATGAGAACCAATGGACGTTAATATTAGGGTCCATCAAGTGCTCTACCCCCTGCGTTAGATACCAACAGGTATCTTTCTATATCTTGCACCAGGCCTATCAAACACCTGTGTATTTACATAGAGCAGGTATAAGACTGGACTCAGATTGTCCCAGATGAATTCTAATATCCTGTATTTTACCTGACCTGTAACAAGAAAAAGTCAACATTTTAATTATAACGATAACTAAGGTAGATTTAATACTTTCAATTTCTTCAATTAAACTTTATTGTGTAGTAATAATAATGGTGCACTATTCAATACATGCAAGAGTGATATATATGCCTGGCAATAGGTAAACATCTGAATGGTGTATCATAGCAAATACAGCGGTCAAGTAATAAGTGCAATAAATCAGTATTGTCAGTCCACCTATATACCAAATAAATAGGATGTAGTTTGACATTAATGGGGAATTCACTAAATTAATGACAAAACCTCCAAGAACCTTTGCTGTGATAATAACAGTATTGCTATTCTGAAAAATATTATGAACCAATACATGAGAAGAAAAGAAGAGGGACACAAAACCTGACCGCACAGGACAACTAGCCCTGGCCTCCGGTATCTACTCTGGGACAGAGGTAAGGCTATAATTAAATCCCTTTTAAATGTTGAAGGGAAGATCTCACAAGACTCTCCATTGTTCATGCCTTGTGGTATATTTTATAGTATCAGTATTCTACATTGGAATCCCCTCAGTATAATATAAACATAACTTTCCCACATGTAAACAAAACTTGTGGCTTAAGAGATCCTTGTTCAGAGAGGACTCAATCCAGTCCCTGTTAAAAAAAACAACATGGAATAATCTGTTTTGAAACATCTGTAAAGAAGGCAGAAAAATTAAATTATTCTGTAATATTGTAAAAGAGACGCTTGTTTCGTGCTCCCAGTTGTATGAATATTTGCTTACTTACAAAGGATTGGATGTGATATTGCCCTAATGTATGGGTTGCCCAAAGCTTCCAATAATCTGATAAAGAGCCAGACTGGAAGTGGTCATCGCTGACATCAGAGATCCTCCCGGGATCACATTGCCACCCCAGCATATTCACAAGCACAACCAGAGAACCCCATGTTTCCACTCCTAAACATTGTCTTCCTTTCAATCAATCTGTGACGGCTATGTATATGGATATTTATTCACAAACTGCATGTGTCAATGTGCAATGTGGATGCTATGCATGCGCAGTTATTCAATAATCGGTAGGATTGCAATTATAATAAATAGTGACCCATGTTGAATTAGGTCCAACGTTCACAATAATGCACCTTTTAAATATAATTCTATTATATACTGTAGTAATAGTAATGATTTAAATATTGGTCAAATAAATCTTGACTTACTGATAAGATGACATCTCTAAAATAATATCTAAAAATGATTGTATATTTATCAGTATATTATCATGTATAATATAATTACCTTACTCTGGGGATCCTTCCTCTGTCTCTCTCTTACTCCTCCGTCCTCCCAGCTCTCCAACCAGTAACTGACCCAGCAGCTCCTTCATCAGCTCCCAGTGGCCTGATACAGCCTATTTATAGTCACTCCTCCCCATCTCTCCCCAGTAGTTCCCAGGATGCCCTGCAGGAATTCTTACACTGAGAGGTGACATGTAAATTAGGGTCACATAACATTAGTATACAGTCATTCACCACAGCAGCTCCTCCTGCCCAGCTCCTTGTCTTGTAAATTAAGTGTAAATATTCCTAAATTCACTTACTACAATGGGAAATGCTAATTACACCCTGGCAGGGTAACACCTTGTATTCTAATTAGATTAATTGGACCTTTTATTTATTGTTTGGGCAGAGTTTCAGCAGAAAGACTTGTTCTACATATCAGCAGGAAAATAAGTGTTTTAAATTATAACAGTTATAGACATATTTACACAACCATAATGCCAATCAGTAATGATATAAAAGGATATGTTGGGTCTTAAATTGATTTTAAGTTATCTTTCCTTGATGTAAAACTTGATGTAAAACTCAAAAATAGATAGAGTCTTTGCTTTTAGATATGAAGACCGCAAACAAACAGTTGTGCGTCACAGTGGCCCTGCTGATAGTTATCCCACCACCTCTTTATAAAATAATAGTACTTTCCTTGTCACAATACTTGAAAGGTGGTGTACTGTACTTTTTCTCTTGAACTCAAATGAAACAAAGATAGCACACAATAAGATTTTGAAAAGGGACATGTCTTTACTTCCTCTAGATGCACTCACATTCTGTTCAAAGCAAACAGCTTTGAGGTCGTATATAGGACCAATTACAAAGCTCTGGCTCATCCCTCGTGATTATTTCTTGCACCCTGGGGGAAACAAAGCAAATATACATAGGGCAACTCCATATTCACAACAATTATATTTATTATAAAATTGCACTCACATAAAAACATATAAAAATGGCATATCACCACTACGGGTACGTTGGTCTCCAATGTTCTCCCAAATATTTCGAAGCATCCCTCAGTATATGACGGCAGTCTGTCAGTCCTCCACAGGAAATGTCCAACTTTAGGTGATCAAGTTCTGCTTAAGCGCACTTTCAGACAACCGTTCTATCTCAGAATCAAGACTGACAAGACAAACGGAGCAGCCGGGAACCCCGCTCACGGCGTGGGCAATTGAACAAAAACTCCCCTAAAGTGTATTACAAAATGAATAGCCACGGAGCATAAGTATAACTCTTACTTTCTTCGCATTTATATTTCTAAAGCTTACTAACAACTAAAAGCATATTTTATGGCTAAGTGACTGAGCATTAACATCTGGCTGGAAACTAGCAATTTGTTTGCATTGGAGTGTGATTTTGGAGAGATCTAACATTTATATCTACAGACTAATATTGTCTAACAAAAGACTGCCAGTACTTATGTATTATCTGGGCTCCCATGTTAAATGCACCCCATTTTTTCATACCCCTACTATCCAACTACGCATGGAGTTGAGTTTATATAGTGTGAAGAGCACAGCGAGCCACCGTGCCCGAAGCGTGGTGAGTGTAGCGGTCTCATAAGAAAAACGGGAAGTTAACCCCATGCATGCCTAACCAAGCCAAAAGCCTGCAATATATTTGTCTTTGCTTTCTATCTGCATTCTGAATGTGAAAGATAGATAGAGTGTGTATATGAACCACCTGAAAAATACATGCTTGTGCTGAAAACACCAAAAGCACACTAAGAATAGTGAATGGTATGTTGAATATAAATGCTTTTTTTATGTGATTTATTTTGTTTTATGTAAATTTCACCGGCCGGTGTTCTCACTTTTTAAAAGTGTTTAAAATTTTTTTTGTATTAGTAATCAAAATTATATTGATTTTTATCAAACCAAGTATCCACTGTCCCTTCGCGTTGTCTACCTTGTATTTACTGTCTTTTCTTCTAAAGAGGGGTTAAGTATCCCCTCTAGACGGCAGTAGGGATAAACAATTTCCAGCGCTTTGCTATTACTACGTTTGGTTATATAAAAGCTGCTGTCAGGTAATTAGACAGACACTGACGCCATTATAACTCTTGCGTTACCTGACAATATATTCCCTGGCTACCTGCCTCTATGGATATGTAAAATACAAATTGTCCATACAAATGATGTGAAATTGTTTTATTAATAATCTTAAATTAGACTAGTCACTGATTGATAATCTTGGGAAAAATATATACCTACAGCAGACAAGACAGTGTGAGATTATATCCCGATATTGTCATAGTTACTTGTCTTGCACTAGAAATGTGATGTTTCCATCTAAAAGCACATTCACTGGGATAATTGTGTAATTACACCACTAATTGTGTGCTCTCATATCAAGTCACGTGACTACTCTAGGGCTGAAGGCAACATTCAAACATGAAATAAGACTATTATTATTGCTGAAGTGTTCTTAGCATTGTCTTTTGCCACCCACCCGTATGTGATGTACTATAAACACACCCGATCGTGCATATGTAATGATCGGGTGCAGTGAATATATGAATATCTAATGAGCGGCTCGGCTCCCGGCCCCCTGTTGGCTGCTTTGTGTAAAAAATATATATATATATTTTTTTTTTAATTAAATTTATATTCATGTGCTGTAAACACATGAATACAAATAGCATGCCCCTTCTCAGAATAAAATTCCTGATTTTTTGACACCAAATGTAAAAAACAAAACACTTTATTTTAAAAGTTCACATTCCACTTCACCATAAAAAGATAATGATTGCTACTCGGTGAAGCATGGCGATAATAACCTTGAAATGTATTCGCCATCTGGTCATTGATTAGGGTGATTCACCGTTTTAGTCTAAAAATCGCCTTACAGCACGAAAATAGCACAAAATCGCCATAGAACATGGCGAATCAGCCTCATTGAATACTGCCCTAAGTGATACATTGGAGTGAAATGTAATAGGATGAGAGATTTAGAAAGTGAGAGATATGGTAAGAAATCAATAGTTTTTTTAAAGTGGCAATCATTTACACTGCAAAATCAAACTGGTTTTGCAGTCTAAATGATTGCCGCTTTAAAATAACTGGAGTTTTCTCTCACTTTCCCGATCTCTCATCCTACTAAATGTCCCCCATAGTATCAGTATAATTAATTACATTGTACTAAACAACAGTGTGCTTTACATCACCTCACTGGGATATACAAACTTGTTACTATACCTCTGAATGGGATTATTTGACCATTGATGTCTGTGATAGGTATATATGTGTGTATATGTGCAATATATTAATACATGATTTTTAAAAGCATAGTTTTAGTATAACCTTCAATAGGTGGGAATAACTCCCCTTCCTATCCATTACTGGTTACAGACTCTAGAACTTGCCTAGCTTTATCACATGTCCTAATGTAGATAGCCACTAATACTATTTTCAATTAATATCTTCTATTATGTGAATAGAGGAGATAAATTTAAAAGAGTGCCCCAACAAAAAGAGAGTGATTTTACTTCTATTAACGATATGTAGAACAAGTCTTTCTGCTGAAACTATGGCCAGACAATAGGTGAATCCTAAACAAAAGGTCCCTTTGGTGACATAACAGGATGCCAGAGGCTGTTGTGATCTAATTACTATACAAGGTGTTACCCTGCCAGGGTGTAATTAGCATTTATCATTGTAGTAAGTCACTTTAGGAATATTTACACCTCATTTACAAGATAAGGAGCTGGGCAGGAGGAGCTGCTGTGGTGAATGACTGTATACTAATGTCATGTGACCCTAATTTGCATGTCACCTCTCAGTGTAAGAATTCCTGCAGGGCATCCTGGGAACTGCTGGGGAGAGATGGGGAGGAGTGACTATAAATAGGCTGTATCAGGCCACTGGGAGCTGATGGAGGAGCTGTTGGATCAGTTACTGGTTGGAGAGCTGGGAGGACGGAGGAGTAAGAGAGAGACAGAGGAAGGATCCCCAGAGTAAGGTAATTATATTATACATAAGATTATGCTGATAATTACACAATCAATTTTACTATTCTTTCGTGAATATTGCCTTGTTATTAGTGATTACATTTTATTTGACCAATATATAATTAGTTAATATTACTATATTATAGAATAATATGGCCTTATCCTATGTGTGACATTGCAGTTAAGTATTCATAAATCAATATACAAATTCATGAAAGTTCACATTATATGTATAAATATATTAAATGGACTTTATCATTTTTCATCTAAATTGTATGTGTCAGTAATGTAGGGGCAGGAATCATTTACATGTCACATAGTTATACTGTATAATACCATATGTGATACAATATATATAATCAGTAATATGTACATTATATATCTCTATGTGTTCTTTATCCGTTATATGATATCATGTATAAGTACCATATGGACTATATCTATATATTCTCTATCATACTGTGGGATCATTTGTATAATATATCTGACGTAATAAAAGGATAATGCTGCTCCTCACCTTTATGGGGAATTGGAGTGTTGTGCATGCTGGCAGTCCCTAGATGGCGCCCAATGGAGCTTCACGTTTTGCCCTGTTTGGGAGCCAACATTATGGTTATGTTGGCTAGTTACTTGTGTATATATATATCTCTTATATATTTGGCTACATCTGTCACTCAAAGTGTGTCTGGAGCTGTAACGCTGGGTTGTGGACTTCCATCTTAATTTATGATTGTCATCACCTGTTTTAAACAGGGTAATTGATAAGAAAGGTGTTTAAGCACAGGTGATGGTAATCCATAAATTAAGAAGAAAGTCCAGAAACAGAGCAATGTGTCCCTCCTGGAGAGGGTCATGTTGGGAGGTATGCACCACCCCCCCCCCCTCTCCCGGCATCCCCACGATTAAATGGCACATGCAAAACACTGACATGGCTATGGTCGACAATGAAAAAGGTTGACAAGATTTATTTTTCACTTTTTCAATGTTTTCATATTCATTCTCATGTGTCGACATGGACACCAATGAAGTGCCACACTTATGTCAACATTTACATGTGTTGACCTTTCTGTGTTATTTTTTCTTGTGGCAATTCGGGGCACCCCCCGCGACCCCCCTCCCGCGATTTGCAGCACACCCCCCGCAATTCGCGGCACCCCCGGTGTCTCCCGCGATTCGCGGCCCCACCCCGTGACACCCCCCCTCCTGCGATTCGCGGCACCCCGCGACCCCACCTCCCACGATTCGCACCACCCCCCGGGTCCCCCTACGACCCCATCTACCGCGATTCCCCACCCCTGACCCCCCTCCTGTCATTGTGGCAACCCCCCGCCCCCGCGACCCACCCTCCCGCGATTCACTGCAACCTCCCGTGCCCCCCCTCCCACAATTCGCGGCACCCACACCCCCCCGCGACCCCTCCTCCCGTGATTCGCGGACACCCCTCACCTCCTCCCTCCCCCCCACCCCCGCGCGCGATTCACGGCAACCCCAGGATTAAATGGCACATGCAAAACACTGGCACGGCTATGGTCGACAATGAAAAAGGTTGACATGAGTTTTTGAAGATTTATTTTTCTTTTTTTTAATGTTTTCATATTCATTCTCATGTGTCGATATGGACATCGATGAAGTGCCACACTTATGTCAACATTTACATGTGTTGAACTTTCTGTGTTGATTTTTTCTTGTGGCGATTCGCGGCACCCCACCGCGACCCCCCTCCCGCGATTTGCAGCACACCCCCCGCAATTCGCGGCACCCCCGGTGACTCCCGCGATTTGCGGCCCCACCCCGTGACACACCCCCCCCTGCGATTGCGGCACCCCGCGACCCCCCCTCCCATGATTCGCGCCAACCCCCGGGCCCCCCTTCCCGCTGTTCACGGTGCCCCCCACGACCCCCCTACCGCGATTCCCCACCCCTGACCCCCCCTCCTGTCATTGCGGCAACCCCCCGCGCCCCCCCTCCCACAATTAGCAGTACCCACACACCCCCCCGCGACCCCCCCTCCCGCAATTCACGGCATCCACCCACGGCAGCACCCCTAAGCCCCTCTTTAGTCCCCCGTATACTCACACACCCCTATAACTACCCAGCTTCCTGCTCTCCTGAACCGTAACTTCCACCACTGGGGAGTCGCTGACGCTGTTTTGCCCACATGCCCCTATCATGCCTCATAGCCCAGCCTCCTGCTCTCATGCACCCAAACTCCCACCCAGTAGGAGGAGACACTGACTAAGGGCCACCATCCTGTACTGCCACGCTGGACCCTCACCCACTGGCAGAAGCTGCACAGTATCTCCCACCCTCCTCTTTAGTCCCCCTTATGCCCACACACCCCTATCACTACCCAGCCTTCTGTTTTCCTGTCTCATGACCTCCGCCAGTGGGGAGCCTCTGACTCAGAAACACCATACTATACTATTGCACACACACACCTAAACAACACGCACACACAGCCCCCCCCCACACCCACAAATGTCACTGTACCATCCACACTATCAATGTACATCTTACTCTGTAACCGCTTTTTAATTAAACAAAACAATACACACCCCCTTCCACATATATGCTCTCTATTTAACACATTTCACCTATAACTCAAGTTGCAATACAGGCATCTTTCATACAATTCTAACCATCTTTCTCATATGCAAATGTTCACAAATTAAGAGGGGGCAGCCCCTTACGACGGTGTGAAGAGCGCCCGTAGGGTGCGATGAATCACCTAGTATATATATATATAGAGAGAGAGAGAGAGAGAGGGAAGGGGGGGGGAGCAGTACTCCAAGCATCTTGAATAAATGAAACTCTCAGGCCATCCTATAAGGACAATGTTTCGTTGCTTTTTAATAAGCAATTTCTTCAGGTCATGGCATCCATATATATATATATATATATATCCGTTTTTGTATGTAAAATATAATCAAGGAATGGTGATTCATTAAGATTGTTGCAATAACATACTAGTAACATATATCATGATTAAAGTGTGAGGATACGGGAACTTCTATCTCCCAAACACTGCACACATGAAACAGAAATATCAGTTGATTTGTCACCACAAACAGATATAGATAACACACAGGAACAAGAGGTAATGGTAGCACAAAAACAATATACAGGTAGTGGCCCAAATAGCCAGTCCTTGTAGAATATATAGTTCCTCCATTGCTTCTATATTTGCCCATTACTATGTCAATTTTGGCATTTTATTAGGAATTTCTCATTAGATCACATAGTCATTTATATTCCATTCCCAGCTGATAAGCAATCATTAGGATCAGGGCTGCCATCAGAATATGTGGAACCCGGGACTGACATAATAGACAGGGCCCCTCCCCTTTCTCAGACAGTCAGCAGCACTGGCCGCACTACTCAATCTATACATTGCTTCATGGGAAATGGGAACTTTGTTTATGACAAATTACACTTTATAGACTATAATCCTGGGGCCAATATCTGTCTGGGCCTGGATAGAAACTTCTCTGAATGAAGAACACTTAGCACCAAGTGTATTTGATATGTAGGAAGGTTATGTTTACACTCTACCAAGGGAATTCCAATGTAGAATAGCAGATGCTCTAAAATATTCCACGTGGTGTGAACAACAGAGAGTCTTGGGAAATATTCCCTACAACATAGGACAGGGGGGTAATTTCAGCCTTCTCATGTGCGGCTCCTCTCACCCCCTGCCCCTTTCCTTATCTTCTCATGCATTGGATTGTGATATATTTATGGACAGCAATACTGCGATTATCTCCACAAAGGGATCTTGGAAGAGTTTTCATGTATTAATTCCTCATTTATGACAAACTGCCTCATATTTATTTGGTATATTAATGGAATGACATTACTGACTATTATATTGTGCTATTTCTTGCCCACTGTATTTGCTATGATATACCATTTGGATGTTTGCCTATTGCCATGGATATATATCAGTCTGACATGCATAGAATAATCTATTATTACTTGTCGTGCTTTATGCAATACAATTGTATTTGAAATTCAAATTTTTATTTTTTTATGTTACAGATTTAATCCAGAAATTCTGCTAAGAACATTACAAGACTATTGTTAAAAGGACATTATTCACGGTTCAAACCAACTATAGATAGTGTTTTCCTATACACCTCTGGAGGATTCTCTAAAGACATTTTCATTTTCTGCATGGGAGAAACCTTCCAGAGCTAATTTGTATCTTATCTATGACAGGATGAGTCTGACAGGAGAGAAACCACATCTGTGCTCTGAGTGTGACAAACGCTTTACATATAAATCACAGCTTCTCACACATCAGAGGAGTCACACAGGAGAGAAACCATTTACATGTTCTGAGTGTAGCAAGTGTTTTATCACCAGGCAAGCACTTGTTATACATCAGATGAGTCACACAGGAGAGAGACCATATCTGTGCTCTGAGTGTGACAAACGCTTTACATGTAAATCAGATCTTCTCATCCATCAGAGGATTCACACAGGAGAGAAGCCATTTACATGTTCTGAGTGTAACAAGAGTTTTACCCGTAAGTCAATTCTTATTATACATCAGAGGATTCACACAGGAGAGAGACCATATAATTGCTCTGAGTGTGACAAAGGCTTTGCAAACAAATTAGATCTTCTCATCCATCATAGGAGTCACACAGGAGAGAGACCACATCTGTGCTCTGAGTGTGACAAACGCTTTACATCTAACTCACATCTTCTCAGACATCAGAGGAGTCACACAGGAGAGAAGCCATATCTGTGCTCTGAGTGTGACAAACGCTTTACATGTAAATCACATCTTCTCAGACATCAGAGGAGTCACACAGGGGAGAGACCATATAAATGTGCTGAATGTAGCAAGTGTTTTATCACCAGGCAAGCACTTGGTGTACATCAGAGGAGTCACACAGGAGAGAGACCATATAAATGCTCTGAATGTAGCAAGTGTTTTTCTCAGAAATCACATCTTTCTGAACATCAGAGGAGTCATACAGGAGAGAAACCATTTCAATGCTTTGAATGCAGAAAGTGTTTTACAGTAAAGAAAAGTCTTCTTCTTCATCAGAGGATTCACACAGGATAAAAACACATTGATTCTCTAAATGTAGCAAGTGTTTCACTAAGAAACAAGGGACCTTATTTAAGTCCGTACATTCGGACCCCTTCGTTCGCAAGGTGTTTGATGTTGGGCTTTTGGCACAGCATAAGATTACATTTTACAGCAGAGCCGGGCGACACAGATGTTATGTGTCTGCACATGTGTAGGGTCAGTTCTGCGCATGTGCAGATGCTGGGTGTGTGCACCCATGGCAATCAACCTTTTCGCTGGGTGCTCACACCCAACTAACCTTGTGGGCAGAGGGCGGAAAGACAGGGGGCACTGAACTGGTCCATTTTCATATGGGAATACCCAGCGCTTCATTGAGAATGCTGGGTGTGCTCATTCTAATGGGCTGATGATGCAGGTGAGGGGGCAGGTGGCTTAAAATCACCAGATATCAGCTGCTTGCCCAATTCCTTCAGAATGCACACACATCTACAGTTTCTCTGAGCAACCTTAGATGTGCATGTGCCTTCCACATCATTTGATGGTCGGCGACCATGGAATGATGTAGGTGTTTCATAACAGCCTGCGAATGGATGTTTATATTAAACATCCATTTGCAGCCTGTCCGTGGGAACACCGGCTGCAAGTTTCGGCGAGCAGCCCGGCATTCACAGGTGGGGTTTGGTGGACTCACAAGGCTGTGAATTTGCAACCTTGTGAGGCAATTAGAATAAACCCCAAAAACTTGTTATACATCCAATGAGTCACACAGGGGATCAGCCATATACATGCTCTGAGTGCAGCAAGTGTTTTACTAAAGAGATCAACCTTATTACTCACATACATAGTCACTCTGAGGGTCTGACTGTTGCATGCGAATCAATAGTAAGTTGTATCACCACATTATGTGTTCAGGAAGGTAACTTTATTGTTACAGTATGAATATGGCAATAAGTTGATATAAATCCATCTTGCTAAAGACAGGAGAGCTGTGACCAGTAAGCTGGGGGCTGCTTTACCCTTGGGACAATCTCTCTGTTGGGAAATAGAGCTGCAGTATAACAGACAATGACGATGTGGCTGCCATTACTGTGCCCTGTAATATACAGCTGTTCTGCTCACACTGGTGCTGGGGATAGTACAGGAAAGAGCTTTAGGTACTTGTTTAGTTTCATGGCGGCTGATATATTGGATGCGATATCTGCCAATGCGATCCGATGTGATTTTTTTATCTTTTCGTAACCGCATTATCCACTACGCATGGAGTTGATCTTATATAGTGTGGTGAGCGCAGCAAGCTACCGAGCCCGAAGCGTGGCGAGCGTATGCGGATTTCTCGTCACACTATCTAAAATCAACTCCATGTGTTGTGGATAGTGGGATTATGTACAGGTAAAAAATCGGATCGCATTGGATCGGTTGATATATCGGCCGATATTGCATCCGATATATCAGCCGCCATGAATCTAAACAAGTACCGAGCTTTATATCCATTACAGAGTTCTAGCAGCTCCTCCCAGTCCCTATTATACCTCCTTATTCTGTCCCTCATACATTCCTATTGCTGTCTTATCTCCCTCTGATTCATATACTATGTATTATATTGTATAATGGTGCAACTAAGACATCAGTCCCCTGTATCTCATATTAATCAATGATTATACAGCTGTTTGCTTGCTGGCACTAGGTGATTAAAGCTGATATCTGGTTGCTGTGGGTAACAGCACATATTTTGTTTTTACACATGTTATGAATAAAATCCCTTTGATAACACATTGTTTACCATGTTTATGATCAAGAACATAATTAAAATTACTTAGTGATTATAATCAAACAATATCAGTAACTACTATTTATGTTACTGACAGTTATCCCCATAACACTTGTTGTTGAATAAATACTGATCCTTATAAATGATATGATTCTGTTTTTGGCTGCTGATCTAATATATTTTATAAGTATTAAATCCTTTTGTACATTGTTCTACATATTAGATGATGGGACCAGGGGAGATACAGATGGAGCCACCATCATCTAGCCTGCCTATGGCGTTTGTCCTGCCATAAGTAGCACAGCATGGTATATGGCATATGGCATTATATACCAGCAAGACCAGTACCATATAAAAGAGGAGATTCTTGGCTTTCAGGGCAGACAAACTTCTATTTTATGTGATACCTGCAAGGGATGCACGACCTGCCTCTCTATGGAGGTTATTCTGGTTGGTGCATAAATTTCCGAATTCTTTCAGAGCGGACCGCACACCACGCTGTGCGGACATCGTATGAAGAAACGCCCACCGGTCCTCCGCATTCAGACGGACTCACACTTTAAGAAGGGGGCGTGTTTATGGACAACATCCAAACCTTGCGTGTGCGGTGGACACACACATATTCTTACAGCGTCTGCACGGTCTTACCGCATCAGAACGTACGGGAACCTGCCCGTACGCACCGATGCGGTGTATTATCGCAAAACTCACCACTATTATCGGAACTCACAAATTGGTCACATGACCCACTTATGCAATTAGGCAACATTGGTAATGTGTGTAAAAAATGCAGCCATGCTTTGAGCATATATTTGTGTGTTTTGTAATGGTCCATTTAAGCTGCAATGGTTCCAATTGAAGAAATGACAAGAGTGTAATTAATGAGTAATGAGTAGAGGAGTGGATTGTATTGTGTTCAGCTGACATTGGTTCAGGTGCGTTCTGATTGCCTAGCGCATGACCGAGTGGCAATACTTGCTTATGAACACCGCATATTTTCTGCCTTTTGGTTCATTTGCAGTCGGTGCTCTGTCCGAATGCACGCCTACCAGAATTAGTGCACTCCCTCGTGTACGCCCATGTTTACGCCCAGTTTAGCCCACTTTGAAACTACGCCCGTGTGTAGTTCCGAATGACGCCCATATTACGCCCATATTTCCCGAGTGAATGCGGTGCACTTTTCTGTATGGTATTAGTGAGAATGAGTACGGAGACCTTGGGTGGCACATGCGCATAGCGTTGCCTACGCATGCGCAGATGGCTAAAAAATGCCATCCGAAAGAATTTGGAAATTTACGCATCGACCAGAATAAGGCCCTATATGTGACCTACGATTCAAATCCCCCAAGAATAACTTACCTGCACATTGGTACAATTATTTGGGATATATGAGGATCGCAACTGTCACACATAGAGTTTCAGAGATCTGTGTGACAGCTGCCAGGCAATAAAAAAAGCCCTTATTACCAATCACCATAATTTTGCAGAGCGCTACTGTGAGACAAGGAAATAATATTGCACTAAAGATTTTAATAATTCCTCTAATAAAAATCCTGTTTTAGACATAAGCAATAAAAACAAATGTATTGGCTGTGATATAAGGGTGCCCCCACCCAGAGTACTTCTTTTTTTCTCCTCCTCTTTTGGAATAAGTGTTACCTAATACTTCATATACTCAGGGGTGCACCACTGGTGGTCCAATAAAAAAGACACCACACATTTATTTTGGTGTCTAGGACCAATCTATCAATAACAGGGTTTTTTTCGCCAGTCTTTCACAGGCTTCTCAGAACACCTTCACAAAAAAACCTAAACAGTGGCTTATTACCACTGGCCAGTGCAGATTTAACTCTCCACAATCCCCCTCCCCCAATCCCCATTTTACTTGATTTAGAGCACTTGAATGCAATATACAGTATTTAAGCTTTCTACATTGACTGTGAAAACAGCAGTCTCCCAGGGGATGGAGAAGGTGGAGGGGAGAGGTGGGGGTGACCACCCAGCATTAACCAACATCTCATTAAGCTATATAAAACTTAGGCAATGGGGAAGTTGTGTGAGCATCTAATGAGCTGCTGGTTGGAATGATAATCTGTCCTTCTCTAATGATATAGTGCAGAATATGTTATAGTGTCAGCAGCGCTGGTGTAAAAGAATGCTGCTATAGAAAGTCCAATCAGCTCAGCTTAGCTACTGATTGATGGCCCATATCAACATCCCATCTGAAATAGCAATCACATGTTAGTAACTTTCAAAGGATCGTATCTTTCTTTGTCAGCCTCTTTTCTGACAAAAATCCCAGTGTGATGCCCAGAGATGTCAATAAGTGTAAAAATTAGATATTGGGTTCTGTAGTATATACAAGGGCTTCCTTCCCCTTAATGCTGGGTCCCCGCATGACTCATTGTTTGGCTAAATTCTGCTGACCTGTCACTCAAGCAGAGCACTTTTTCTATTTAGAATGGGGAGGGAATCTCCACTCTAAATAGCCATGGAAACTTTGTGATTTCCAATGTGTGGTCTGATCTAATTAACCTTTGTAGTTTTGGGGATTCACTCCCTTATCTACATAGTAATGCTACGCCTGACAGGTCAGTGGAGCTTAGCCAATCAAGGGAGCTCTACTACTGTAGCACACTCTGATTGGCTGCAGTGTCTGGCAGTGAAAGGAGTCATGTGGGGACCCAGCAATCGGTAGAAGGAAGCCCAATTATGTCTGTTTGGATTCAGATTTTTTTGTGATTTTGCTTTTAACCTGTGGGGTTTTTTTTTGTTGGTAACTACTGCCCCTGGGAAGATATATTGTCTGTATATAGGTGGGATATGTCAGTATTGCTGTATTCCAATTAAAGAAAATTGCTTGTGCCTTAAATGTGGTATAACTACAGCCAATTTTTGCATTGTATGTGGGACTGTTAGAGACTGAAGAGATTCTGGTACTAGGTTATTGTGTACATTAGCACGATATTTGACTCCCAACTCTCATTTGATTCCTCTGCAATTATGTCAACTTTCATCATTTTCCAATGGGCAATTTCAATAAAGGTACGACATCTCTTCTTCTTACAATATTGATGATGGCCAGAAAATGCATTCTAATCAATTGGACAAAAAAACTGTCCCACAACAAATAACAGTCAAACAAAAACTCGTACAAATACTATATTTTGAACGGAAATACGCGAGACTAGACATGTTTTATTGTAAACTAGCTGACCCGCCCGGCGTTGCCTGGGAAACCCTTGGGGTTTCTTTATTTCCAAAATTGCTGAAAAATGTCATCAGTAGATAAGGCACACTTTTTCTTCAAACTAATTGGTTTTGACAGGTCCACGCCCCTTTTATACAGTTTGATATCAAACTTGATATCGCGTTTGATATCACACTCGCGTTTGATATCAAACTTGATAGATCGTATCGCGTTTGATATCAAAGTAGTATAATTAATTGATCTATTTTGCGTACCTTAAACCTCCCTTCCCTCTCCCCTCCCCCCCCTACTTCCGACTCCATCTCTCTCCAATTCTATGTATATAACTTAACAATATTTGTGCACTTCCATCCTTTATTAAAGAAAACAAACAAACAGATCAAAAAATAAAAAAAAACTCAAGAAATAGGAAAAAAAGGATCCCAAGCAAGTTTCTTCACCTGCTTCTTTTATACTATATCTGTACATTTTTATCTTGCTTTATGATATTTCACTCTTACTTAATTTTAATTTACCTCTGTACTTATTTAATCCCTTTGCAGAAAAAGGGAGAGGGAGAGAAAAACAAAAGGGAAAAAGGAGGGGGGGAAATAAAACCCAAAAGGCAGACCATACATTTTTATTTCCTTCCTTAATCCCACTCCCCAAACAAATAATCATCTGAAGTATATATTTTTAAACCATATCCATATATCCTACTCCCCTTATATTCCTTTTTCCAGTATTATATCCATAGTTTATATCGTAGCAACCTCGCTGCTCATTCTGGATACACACCATCTCTCCCATTTCTCATCAAATTTATGGATTGCCCTTCGTGTTTTAAACATGTGCCTTTCGTGACGTACCACCTCATTAACTAAGGCTCGCCATTTATTAATATTTGGAGTTTCTGTTGTGAACCAATTTCTGGCTATTACTACCTTAGCCATTGTGCTGAGGCATAACGCATAATTGTACATACTTTTTGAGTGTGTTTCCTCAATCCCAACACCAAAAAGACACACTAATGGATCTATCTCTGGCAATGTTGGAGCTGTTGACCGCACATCTCTCCAAACATCCCTCCAAAAAGCATATATATTCGGGCATTCCCATATCATATGCCAGAATCCAGTATTTCCCTTTTTACACCTAGGGCATTCAGAATTATCGCTTAGCCCTGCCTTTAAGAGAGATGCCAGCGTCCAATATACCCTATGCAGTATATAAAATGAAATCTGCCTAAATCTAATACACGGGGTTGCATTTTCCGATGATACCAACATTTGTTTCCACATCTCCTCTGTAACCGGTCCTAAATCCACTTCCCATTTCCTCCTCAATTTTGTTATTTGATCTGGTACACCTTTATCGTTCATTTCCGCATATAGGCCCTTATTCAGATGTGATCGCAGTACAAATTTTTCTTAAAATGGGCAAAACCATGTGCACTGCAGGTGGGGCAGATGTAAAATGTATAAAGACAATTCGATTTGGGTGAGTGATTTTAATTCTGTGCAGGGTAAATACTGGCTGCATTATTTTTACACTGCAATTTAGATTTAATTTTCAAAACACCCCACCAAAATGTAACTCTCTCGTAACATGTTACATCTGCCCCTCCTGCAGTGCACATGGTTTTACCCATTTTGAGAACAAATTTGTACTGGGAACAGATCTAAATAAGGGCCATAGTGTCGAGATCTTTCCCTTCCGCCCTAACCTCAATAACAGCTTTTTTACTGGTGAATCTAAAATTAATGGTGGTCCTTCTGGGAACTGGGCTGCTTTGGCGTGTCTTAACTGGAAATATCTAAATAACGCATTTTTTGGGACTCCATATTCATCTTTCAATTGTTGAAATGTCTTAATCTTATTCTCACTAAATATTTGACCCAATTCTAAAACCCCTTGCTTGACCCATATATTGTCCTCTGACAATTTCTGTAATTCTGGGTATCTGTTGTGAAACCAAATTGGGGTAGTTCCATCCCTGCCAGGATAATTATAAAAAGTATGGGCCCATTTCCAGATCATTAAGGCCTGCCTTATTATATGCAAAAACTTGCCCGGTGCCAAGCCAGCCAACAGAAATTGGAGAGGGGAAAAAGGGATGGGAGAAAAACTATTAACCTGCTCAGCAACAAGAGTGCATCAAGGGTACCTTTTACCCAATCTGACAAGTACACCAGCTGTGAGGCTACGTAGTAGATTCTCAGATTGGGCAATCCATGGCCTCCCGTTCTCTGCGTCTTATACAGTGTTTTTATTGAAACTCTGGCTGGGCCATTATTCCAAATAAATGATAATATTACATTTTCTATCTTATTAAATACTTGCTTTGGTATATATATCGGTGAATTTTGCAATATATATACATATTTGGGTTGTATGGCCATTTTAATCATATTAATACGGCCCAAAACTGATAGCGGTAATTTTCTCCATGCTTGCGCCCTTTCTCTAAAATTTGCTGTTATTGGATCTATATTCTGCGATACGTATTGATCCACTTGTGACGTTATCCATACTCCTAGGTATTTGAATCTTTTAGTCCATATTAGGGGTTGGGTCGCACTCACTATTTCTGGAATTTTGCCTGATAAAGGGAAAATATGTGATTTCTCCCAATTTATTAGGAGCCCAGAAAATACCCCAAATGTTTCCACTAGATGAAGTGCAGCTTTAAGTGAACTTTCTGTATCTTGTAAAAAAAGAAGGGTATCATCTGCATACATAGCTACTACATCTTCCACTCCGCCGATTTTTATCCCTCGAACCTCCTCCCCATCTCTTAATAAACATGCCAGCGGTTCAACCGCAATTGCAAACAGGATTGGGGAGAGGGGGCATCCCTGCCTCGTCCCTCTACCCAATGCGAATGCTTCCGACGTATATCCATTTATTGTCACTCTTGCCTTTGGAGCCGCGTACAACAGCTGTATAAGCCTTATAAACCGTGGTCCAACTGCAAATTTCCTAAGCACCTCCCACAAATATCTCCATTCAACGGAGTCGAAGGCCTTGGCGGCGTCTAGAGACACCACCACTGCCCCCGACCCCGCCGAATCTCCTCTTTGAATGTGACAATATAGCCTGCGCAAATTCTGACTGGTGGATTTTTCAGGCATAAAACCCGTTTGATCTGGGTGTATTATAGACAGTATACTTTTATTCAATCTAGCTGCCGCCACCCTTGCTAATATTTTTATGTCTGTCGTTAATAACGAAATAGGGCGATAGGATTCAGGAATCAAGGGGTCCTTTCCTGGTTTTATTAATGTTATTATATTTGCTTCCAACATAGAGGATGTAATGACCCCCCCTCCATACAGTTATTAAATAGATCCAGTAAATAAGGAGCAAAAAAACCCCTAAATGTCTTGTACACCTCTGCTGGAAGCCCATCGCATCCAGGGGCCTTTGAGGTTGGAAGTGCCAATATAGCTGCTTCTATTTCCTCTATACTAAGTGGAGCTTCCAAAGCCTGTCTCTCCACATCCGTCAGACTTGGAAGCTTCACTTTTTCCAGATACTCGCCTAGTTGACTAACAGAGTATGATGCCCTAGTTGTATATAGGGAGGAATAGAATTCACAAAATATTGCTGCTATTTCTGCCCCAGAATAACATATGTGCCCCTCTGAATTCCTCATTCCCTGGATTATATTACTGCCCGCTATATCAGCTCTCGATAAATATGCCAAGTAGCTACCATTCATCTCAGCATGCAAATACTTTTCATGCCCCGAAAACAGAAGTTGGCGCCTAGACTTTTCATATAGATAATCCACCCATTTTTTTTGCGCCTCTTGCCATGTTATTCTATCTGCTTCTAATTGTGAGCTCACGTATCTAGATTCAGCGTGTCTGTTAACGGTCTCCAACCTCTCTTCCTCATTCCAACTATTTGTCTGGGATATACGCTTGATAAGTACACCACGCAAGTATGCTTTAAAAGCATCATGCCTAACTATGGGATCTGTTTCTATTCCATTATTAATCTGGAATTCTTCGCACAATAATACCACATCTTGCCCCTCCCCCATAAAGGACAACCAAAAGGGGTTAAATTTCCACATTTTCTTGCCCTGATCTCGATTTAGTCCTATAGGTCTATATAGATGACGTGATGTTTATTTGGGGAGGGGATGATGCCACCCTCGCTGAGTTCTGTGCCCACCTCAATAACAACACGCTCAATATAGAGCTCACTTTCACCATCAGTCCTGTAGAGGTGAATTTTCTAGATTTAACTGTGTATATAGAGGAAGGCTCTGTAAAAACTAGGAATTACGTAAAGCCCACAGATTGCAATTCCTACATTGGTTTTGACAGTAACCATCATTATAATTGGATACGTAGCATACCCAATAGTCAATTCCAAAGGTTAAGAAGGAATTGTAGTGATGTTGAAATTTACAAAACACAGGCAAAAACTATGGAGCACAACTTCAAAGAGAAAGGTTATGATGAGGTAGCCGTCGGTGAAGCAAGGGATAAGTACAATATCTCAGACAGAACACAGTTTTTAGAGAAAAAACCTAAGCCGAAACAAGGGAATAATGAGATACTATTCATTACTAAGTTCTCCTCACACCATCGCATGGTAGAAAAGATTATCAACAAACATTGGGGAATCCTGATCAAGGATCCAGGCCTCAATACATATTTAGGACCTAAACCCAAGTTTGTATACAGGAGGGCCGACAACCTTAAGAATCTCCTGGTAAGAAGTGCCATTCCTATCGATAAAAGACCATCTAGAATTACATCGAAGGGATTTTATCGTTGTGGCCAATGTACCATGTGTAAATCTTGTACCACTGTTAATAAGGTCTCTGAGTATAAGTCTAATGTCACCAACAAATCATACGCTATCAGAGACTTTATTACATGTGGGTCTGTTAATGTTATATATTTATTGGAATGTAACTGTGGACACCAATATGTTGGCCGTACAGGCCGGATGTTGAAAGAAAGATTAGGAGAGCATGTTCGTAATATAAAAAAGGGATACGAACTGCACAGTGTTTCTATGCATTTTAAAGAAAAGCACGCCTGCAACATCAAACAGCTAAAATCCTTCTGCGGCATTAAGTTATGCAATAAAAACTGGAGAAAACGTAATGCAGAAAGTGACCTTGCTAAATTAGAGATGAGAACTATTTTTGAGCTTAAAACTTTAACACCGAGAGGCTTAAACCTTGATTTTGAATATAAATGGTTTTTATAGATATATGTATAAATTTGTATTAATTGTGTTTTTTATCTCCTCTTCTCTTTTATGCCTGGCTTTTTAATGCATATGCATTTTATGAGATGATTTTAGCATTTATACTGATATTTGTATTTTTGTATTTATGTATCTGATTTATTTATTGATGTATAATTATATCTACACTGGATGTATGACATTCTTTTAAAATAAAAAAAAAAAAAAAATTTTGTACCTCTAACTTGCAACATTGTAACATAATGAGTACTAAATTGTATCAGCATATATTGCGTTAATTAAAAGCCAGGCTTTAGGTCGCCTCGCATTGGGCAGAAGGGAGCCATGTGAGAGTGAAATCTCCTATAAAAAGAGACCCAGGAGATACAACGGCAGATCTTGAAGAAGGAACACCAGTTCCGAAACGCGTTGATTGATTGCCGGGGCTGACCTTTTCACTGAAGTCAGTCAGCCAGCACGTAAGGAGGACGGGAGACTCGCTTCTGGATCAGCTTGACAGCGGGTGCGTCTGCAGCGTCACACCGCAGGAAGATCTACACTATCCTGAAGTCCCGTGTCCTGTCTGTTTACCTTACTTTTACAAGTGTCTGTGAAGTTTTATCGTCTGTGAAATAAATTGCTGTTGGAAGCACCAGAGTCCCTTCCTGACGAGGCTAAAGAACCTGCTTAGTGAACGCGTGACTGAACGCATAAGTAAGTGTCAGCGTCTCTGATTGATGTGTGCTGTTAAATTCTGCTGAGGGGGATAAAGAAACCGTTATGTGCAAGCGAGACAGAACTTTGAAGTAAGTGTCTGTCCACTTGCAAGATTACAGTGGCTGGTTTTGGACTGTCCCTCCGCATATCCATAGGATTACTGTAGGTGACCGGGCACCCACACCTAGCTATCTAAAGGAAGCCTATTTCATCTTTATAAGCGCCAGTGGCTTCCCCATTTTTTGTTGTACAAGTGACTTACCCATGGTTTTTTTAGTGCTAGTACTTTACTACCAACCATATGGGTTTCAAATAAGCAAATTATATCTGATTTATATTTCTTTATTTGTGACATAACCAATGACCTCTTGATACTGTCACCCATCCCCCTCACATTCCATCCCAAAACGTGAACTTCGCCCTTCCCCATTTTAGCCATATTTATTCCATAAAAAAGGAATCAGGTAGGACAAAAATACATCCCATAGAAGAGAAGGAGAGGGGGCCAATAACAAAATAATTGAAAGAAAATATATAGGTACATGCAAAGAAACAGAACAACCTTTTTTCTCCTCATTCCACATCTGTGTTATCAACACCCCTTTCCTATCTATTTTCTGCAAAGACCTCTTTCTATTCATAAATTTTAACAGCCTTTTTTCCATATAACTATAGACAAACAAAAAAAATATTATTTTTTTTACAGTAAACCCATCCTTTACCCTCCCTGTATATCCTTTAAAACCTAAGGTATACCTATATCCCCCATCCAAAAAATTTAATACAACATAAACCCAAACACTAATAAGAAAAAACAGATATTGACAAAACAAAAAAGAAAAATTAATCAAATAAAACAAATTGACTTTTGCAATAAGGGATAGGGGCATACAAATATAACCCCTATGCTATCTGCAGTAGGATCTCCTCCATTTTTACTTTATTTTATTTTAAGCCCTGATACATACTATATTCCGCTGGCTAGCGAGAAGGGAGAAGGAGCGGAGGGGGACCAGATTAACTATCCCCGTCCCCCCCCCTCCCCCCGCCCACCCCCGGACACATAAAAAGGCAAACAATGCACTCAATTTCTAAATTAGACATTTCTATGTCTTCTGATCTGTACTAAACACATTAACACTTCAATGTCTCCCATTGGATTGCCTCTCTAGCCAGTTTTCTGCTTCGTTTGGTGATATGAAGAAGTGGGTGGCATTTTCATGTATCACCCTTAGTCTGGCCGGAAACAGTATTGAGTACTGGATGCCTCTTTCCCGTAATTTTTTCTTTATTTGTATGAATTGTGAGCAGCTCTTCTGTACGTCTTGAGCGAAATCCGGAAACACCATGATATTTTGTCCATCTATTTGTAAAGGACCCTTTGTACGGGCCAAGTGGAGAACTGTGTCCCGATCTTTATAATGCAAGCACTTTGCTATTATTGTTCTGGGGGGGAGCACCCGGTGGCAATGGGCGGGCTGGCAACCTATGCGCCCTTTCTATAGAAAATTGGGAGGTAAAGACCTCTTTTCCAAACTGTTTGATCAACCAACTTTCAATGAAATTTTCTGGGGAGGCGCCTTCTACTTTTTCGGGTATTCCGATAAATCGAATGTTATTGCGTCTCAATCTCCCTTCGATATCGGCCATTTTGGCTTGCATTTTATTCATCTGCGTGGCCATTTCTGTCACTTTCGTCTGTAAGGGTTTTGTAGTGTCCTCTAGTGTGGATATGCGATGCTCTGTTTCGGTTACTCTATCTCTGATTTTTTGCATATTTTGTCTCACCAGTGACACATCCACCTGTACTTGCCCAATCTTCTCCATAACTCTCTGTTCTGACATTGCTATGGCCTGCAAGATTTGTTGGGTGGATTGCTGCGGGTCAGGGGGTTTTGGTGTTTCACTTTCCACTACTGAAGTTGATAAGCTAGTCTCCCCTTGTTTAGCTTGTGCAGAGGGTGTATACTTTTCCAGTTTTGCTGCTGCTGCAGCTGCTGCTGCTGCTGCTGCCGCTCCTCCTTTTACCATGTTTAAAGGTCACAAAAATTTACAAGAGAGCTGAGAGCAAGCTTGCCACAGTATTGCTCAATATGGAATGAATGGGCCAATGGGGATCGTGCATATACAATTTACACCGAGTGGGACAGCGATATTTCACAGATTTATTCAAAGTGTCCCTCTTTAACACTGTGAACAATCTCTGCTGGCCTATCTCCCCCTTTTACTGCAATTATATCAATATATGTTCTTTAGAGAAAGGGTCCTAATGGGACCTAAACGGCCTCCAGCACCCTTCTTTCTCTTATGTCCCGGGGGGGGGGGGCAACTCCAGTGACCTCTTCCCCACCTCCCACTCCACAGTTCTCTTCTCCCCCTCCTTCCTTACTGCGATTCTCCCCCAGGTACCTGGTGTATACTTTTTCAGCTTCTGTCAGGTTTATCTGCGCCTCTGGGATGGTAATGGCAGCCCCCTCTTCTCCTCCACCTTTAGCTTGTATTGGGAGGACTGGCCGCCTCCTTTCTCCGCTTCTCCCCCTTTCCTTCCTCTTTTCCTCTCTGCTGTGTTGTGTCCAGCACGTCTCGCCGCCGGGGTGTCCAATGAGGGCAGCCGCCCCCTCCTCTGTAGCCCACCGGGCGGGACCGCGTCTCCCCTCCGTACGGCTGCAGATAGCCCAGCCGCCGGGACCCAGGACAGATGGAGACGCAGCCGGAAGTGACCCGGCGCGGCTCTGAGGTCAGCGCGTCAGCACAGTCCCGGCACCTCACTCCTTCTCCTTACACAGACCGCGGCGTCTCTCCCAGCACGCGAAACACCTCCACCGACCTCTCAGCTCCAAAACGCACGGGGCCCCAGGTATTTTCCAAGAATGAGCCGCCGCTCAGCCTTTATTTTCAGGGCATAGGATTAGTCGTTCTTAGGCTGGAGGAGACGCAGCTTGTGCTGCTACTCCAGGGAAAAAAAGACAACACAAAAAGCAGCGCTCACATATAATGATGAGTGAATCAGATGGAAAATTCATATAACAATTTATTAAAAAACAACAATATTAAAAATGTAGCAGCATATAGATTTTTTGACAAGTGTACACTATTGCAATAGGATTGTAGCAAAAAATGGGGGGGGGGGATGTAAAATCACAATTGATATAGGTGCCCAGATCTCACGTGTGTCTGGATGACCCCGTCCGGGGTTAGGAGGAAGGAAGAACCCGCACTGTCCACGTATGAAATACAGTCCCAATGAATGGTGAAGTCCGTAAACGGCGATTTGTATACTGTGAGCGCACCGAGGGAGTGGCTGATGTTATGAGAGCCTACCTGCAACCTCGTGGCCGCGTGTCCAGGTTGAATGGTGAAAATTGAGCCGTAGACTTCCAGGGATCGTTTCAAAAGAATTGTGGTCAGGTGATTAAGCAGGGGAGACCTCCAAATGATTGTCCAGGATCTGGCACCAGCATTACCAACGCGTTTCGCTGTCCAAACGTCAGCTTTGTCAAGGTATCCATACTGCTCCTAGCCACCGCTTAATTTTAAAAAATGTTAAATTTTTTTTTTTATAATATCTTTATTAGTAAGCAATTTAAAGTTAAAAAGCCATCTTATGCTGTTCAAGTTTGTCAATTGTATTAATTGTCTGCGACCTGATACATGGAGTCCCTGTATGAGGGATATTGATGGCGAAGTATAAAAACAAAGTAATGAATATAGATTAGAAAAGAAAATAAGATACCTTCTTTGGGAGGGACATGGCCGGATATATGCTTCAGTCATTTAGGGGGATGGAATCAGAGGGTAGGTTGGCCCACTCAATGACTGAGGCAGTTATCAATGTCATTCCTAAGGAGGGAAAGGATCCTCTGAAGGTCGACTCATATAGACCCATTTCCTTGATTTCAGTAGATGCCAAAGTATATGCCAAAGTAATGGCAAACAGATTGAGTAAAGTAATATACCATGTTGTGCATCCGGACCAAACCGGTTTTATTGGGGGTAAATCTACGTCAATTAACATCCAAAGAGTATTTGCATATCTACAATGGGCAGGGGTAGTTAAGAAAAGTGTTGGAGTGGCAGCCTTTGATGCCAATAAGGCATTTGATTCAGTGGAGTGGCCATTTTTGAGGCAGCTGTTGGAAATGTTTGGATTTGGATCCAACTTCATTAAAAGAGTGTTCCTGTTATATCAGTCACCCACAGCAAGGATAAAAATAAATGGATATATATCCGAGCCTTTCAGTCTCTCTCGGGGAACCAGGCAGGGGTGCCCACTGTCACCGCAACTATTTGCGCTGGCAGTTGAGCCCCTTGCCTGTAAACTAAGGGAGATTCTGGATCATGGGGGGAGGCCAGAGGTGTTTAACCTGGTAGCGCTTTATGCAGATGATCTGTTGGTGGGGTTGTCAGATTACCAAAAAGATCTAGATATGGTGCTCAAAGTTATAAACACATATGGAAAGTACTCTGGATTAACAACTAATCTTAATAAATCCCAACTCCTTGTTTCTGGAGGAGGGGTTAATTTATTAAATATGCCTCCCCAATATCCACCTAGGGTTGAGAAGTTTAAATATCTAGGTATATATGTGACCGAAGACCCAGAGAAATATGTGGATAATAACTTGGAACCAATAATAAAGGAGGTTAAAATAAAATGCAAAAATTGGTCAAGGCTGCCCCTAACGGTGATGGGGAGGGTCAATCTGGTCAAGATGGTCATCCTGCCCAAGATACTGTATGTGCTTCGCCATGCTCCATGTTACATTGAGCAAAGGGTGTTTTATAAGATTCACAGTATTATCTCAACATTTGTATGGAACAACAGAAGGCCACGGGTAAGGATGGCCACCTTGACTAGACCAAGAGAAAAAGGGGGATTGGCCTTGCCTGACTTTAGGATCTATTATGGTGCAGCACAACTAGCCCAATTAAAGGGATGGATAAATCAACAAGAATGCTCCCCGGAACTCCTCAGACTCCTTGAATGTGTTGCACCTGGGCATACACCTCTACAAGTCTTGTTGACGAGGGATGGATTCAGAAGTCAGGCACCAATTGTAAAGCAGGCAAAAAAAATATGGCAATGGGCCAGCAAGGTAATGGGAGTAGAGGGTACAGATCCAGACACATATATATTTTCAGGGAATCAGTGTGAAAACATTAAAAAACATCAAGGGGTACGACTCTGGAATCAATATGGTGTGGACTCAATTGGACAACGCTATGTAAATAATCATCTTAAAACATACGCACAGATGCAGGGAGAATATAAACTTCAGAAAAATAAGTTTTTTAGATTCCTACAACTGAGGAGTGTACTTTCATTTTATGAAAAAGAGCAGGGGTTTCACATAATAGACTCACGGGTTAAGATTTATCTGAAAGAATTAAAAAATGAAAAAGTGGCCTCAAGATGCTATAAGCACCTCCTAGAGGTTATACACGAGGAGGGGTTGGAGGCACTTAGGAATAAATGGGAAAAAGAGGTACCAGGTATAGATGCAGAAACATGGAGAATTGTGTTGAAATCCCCGGTAGTAGCAACAAACTCAGTTAGAATACAACAAATTCAGTACAACATATTGCATAGAACATATATGACCCCTGAAAGAATTAGCAAATTTTCACCGAAAGACACAAATAAATGTCCAAAATGTAATGTTGCAGTAGGAGGTTTTTTTCATCTAATATGGGAATGTGAACATATTCGTAAATATTGGCAAGAAATTGAACAAATAATGGAGGCAAGTGGGATTCCGGTCCAAAATGCATCTCCACACGCATATCTACTGGGGGTATGGAATAAGGATCAGATGACGTATGGGCAAAGACAATTGGCGATCTATATGAGTTTGATTGCAAAGGTAATCATAGCACGCATATGGATGGCTAAGACAAGACCAGAAGTTAGAAACTGAATTAATTTGGTAAATGTCACTTACGAGCATGAAAGATTTATTAGTATTACACGTAAGACTACACAAAAGTTTTTTGAGATATGGGATGGGTGGTATAGGACAAAGTACTATAAAAAAGAAAAACACAACACTTATTTAAATATATATTAATTGTTCAATTGATAATATAAGTTAGATGATAAATCGATCACGTTTATAAGGAAAAAAAAATAATATTATATTAAAAAAAAAAAAACACAAATAAGAAGATATGAGTAATAGTCGATAGATGTGTATAATCACTGTCAATAAGTAGTCACAAAAAGTAAAAAGTAATCATATTATCAAGTATTGAAATTGTCCTGATTCTAACTCTGGTGTAATGATTGAAATAAGGATATGGATACCGTAATTATGAATAGTAGCTATTGTGGAAAGCCCATGAAATTTCCTTCCAGCCCTGGTGATATGAAATAAGAAGATATGTGGGAATGTTATAGTGGTAGCATTACATCTTAGGGAGGTCAGATAATGCATTGAAATATGAATTTGGAATGTTGTTGATTAATAGGGTGGTGCTGATCAAGGATCCTAGCGGTATAAGATTTGATAGAGCATAATAAGTAGAGGGGCCAAGTATTGCAGGTGTTAATGTATGTTTGTATTGTAAATTAATATCATGTAAGGAAATGTAAAGTACAAAGTTGTCTATGTTGTGAAAAAAAAAATTTATGGGAAAAAAAAGAGAAAGAAAACTTGAATAAAGATTATTTAAAAAAAAAAAGAAAAGAAAATAAGAAGATTAAAATCTGTAAACTGTTTTCAGATTTGGTTTTATTGTGGTACTTTTGTTGATGAGTAGCAGTAATATTGTGCCAGTATGTGCCTTTTTAATAAACAATATACTGTAGGGCCGCTCTGTGTGCTCTATTTTCTGCTGGATCTGCCTTTATTCAGCCGATATAGCTAGTTTAGTAACTGTTAAATTAATTGACATACACTGTTGCAAAAAGTTCAGAATACTCTTCTAGTTAACAGGAGATCTGTCTGACTGGCCTGTCAGGATTTAAATGCAAATCATACTGTTTTATGTCTGATCAGGGTTTATCAGAAAATATTGTGTAGTGAGTAGCTATGATTGGTGCATACATTTTTATTCATACATTTTTCTGATAGGAATATGTTGATATGGGATGTGCAACAGTGCTTTTACTGGTGATTCTCAGAATGGCATCCCTTGTACCCATACAGTAGTAGACTATGTAGTTGGTGCTACTATTGTGGTCACCAAACCGTAAGTCACAGATCGCACTTATAAGCACTTGTAGCGGGCTAACGGTTACAGATAGGGTAGCGGGCGTAGAAGTGTTATCGCAGCCTGGGGAATTATTCCCTTCTGAACGCTGCGTCCTGGCTTCACTGTACAGCCGGGTAGCGGGGTTTATGTGTGCGAGGCGGGCGTTACTGCAATCTCATAGTCTAGGGAGGTACTCCCTTCTGGATGCTGTATCCCGGCTTGAGTGCACTGCCCGGTAGCGGGGTCTCCATGTAGGAGACGGCGTTACTGCACTGTCACAGCCTAGGAAGGTGTTCCCTTCTAGACGCTGCGTGCCGGCTTGAATGCTCAGCTAGGCAGGGCCGGCGCCACCACTAGGCAGCTCTAGGCATTTGCCTAGGGCGCCGGCACCTGGAGGGCGGCAGTTCGCCCCTCGCCCCCAGCGAACTGTGTAAAAAAATTGCTGCCCCGGCGTCCCTGCAGTGCTGGGGCGGTCAGGGGTGTCTGTGCCGTAGGGGTACTTGCGGCGCCGTCATGTGTATAAAGCTGGCTGCGGCCAGCGGGGTCCCTGTAGTGAATAGCAAATAACTAGCGCTATGCTCGCGGCGGCGCGGGAAGCGCTAGTTATTTGCTATTCACTACAGGGACCCCGCTGGCCGCAGCCAGCTTTATACACATGACGGCGCCGCAAGTACCCCTACGGCACGGACACCCCTGACCGCCCCAGCACTGCAGGGACGCCGGGGCAGCAATTTTTTTACACAGGTAGCCCCCCTCCCTCCCCCCGGCACCGGGGCGCCCCCACCCCGACTCGCCTGGGGCGCTCCGGTGCCTTGCACCAGCCCTGCAGCTAGGTAGCAGAGTCTCTTGTGAGATCCCCGCTCTCAGTACTTTCGCAGCACAGGGATGTACTCCCCTCTACTTGCTGCGAGTATGAGCGTGATGCTCACGCTTCTTACACTTCGCACTGAGTCCCCTGCCCTGCGTACCCTTCTATTACATAGTAGGTTATCAATACAATTTAAGGCAAACACATGATACAATAACAAACAGTTTACAGCGATATGCCAATGCGCATTTCGCTCACTTTGAGCTTTGTCAAGGCTCAATCTAAGTGTCCAGCGCGCCCATCATTTGCTATATTTATGGGAGTAAGTCCTCCCTTGGGGGTGGTTATCCAGAGCCAATCCCAGACCTCTGTTTCAAATTTTGAATGTCAATAGGTTCTGTATTTGTAATGTAATGTATTTGTGGGAGTAACTGCTTTGTACACTAATCTTTCACATATAATTGAATTACATTAATTAAAAAAATACAGTATGCTATTTCTTTCTTATAAATCACAGGTTCTATTAAACATTTACTACAGGTATATCTTGAGTACAAAATACTTACAGCTATGCCACATGCAAAAGATGCCCCCCAAAAAAACAATCTTGTGTAACCTAAGTCATAATAATATTTTATTTAAAAAAAAAAATTTTTGCAATCAATGGCAGCACATTGGGAACAAAATTTGCACTGGGATATGGGGAGACAGTCACTAGGTCGACAAGGGGAAGGTCAACAAGCATTAAGTCAACCACTGAATGTCGAAATGACAGAATGTTGACATGACTAAAGGTCGACATGCATGAACGTTGTCATGACTGATGGTAGATGCAGGTTAGGTCAACAGGATCATTAGGTCGACACAAGCATTAGGTCGACATGGGGTAGGTCCACAGTCATAAGATCGACATGGGTATTTTCATTTTTGTCAAGCCTACAGGTGGTAGTTCATGCCCTACCATCCACTAGGTCAGGGGTAGCCAACTCCAGTCCTCGAGAGCTACCAACAGTTAATGTTTTCCAGGTCTCCTCACAGAATCAATAGTGAAGTAATTAGCTCCACCTGTGGATCTTTTAATATGTGTCTGTGAGTAATGAGTACAGCTGTCCAGCAGCTAGGTTGTCTGTAAAATGTGACCTGTTGGTAGCTCTCGAGGACTGGAGTTGGCTACCACTGCACTAGGTTATGGTGGGAGAATAAAATAGTGTTCCCGAAGCATGGCGAGCGAATGTGCTGACATTCAGGACAACAAAGTGAAAAACACCATGTGGACCTTCACTATGTCGACCTAATGCTTGTGTCATCCTGATGTCCCTGTCGTCCTAACCCATGTCTACCGACAATCATGTCGTCCTTAATGCACCTCAACCTTCAGTCATGTCAACATTCATGCATGTAGACCTAATGCTTGTAGACCTAATGCTTGTAGACCTAATGCTTGTCAATCCCATGATCCATACCTGGAATATGCATTACTGTAGGGCTGGAGTAGCCAACCCTAGTCCTCGAGAGCTACCAGCAGTGCATGTTTTGCAGGTCTCCTCACAGAATCACATGTGAGCTAATTAGCTCCATCTGTGTAGCTTTTAAAATGTGTCAGTGATTAATGAGTGCAGCTGTGCAGCATCTAGGTTGTCTGGAAAATGTGAACAGTTGGTAGCTCTCGAGGGCTAGGGCTGGCTACCACTGCTGTAGGGGAATGGGGGAAAATTTCACATTTGTAATTCTGCATTTTATTGGACTCCAGGATTACATTTTATAAATGCTACGGTCATGAGAAACATCGTGTCATTCAGGTTTGTACAAACATTTCACTAGTGTTACAGTTATTATATCTGTATAATCATGTTATAGCTTAGCAGTCAATAAATGATATGTGCCTGTTGATATGTAGATCAGGACGTTCTGCTGACTCTCTGCCTGGACAATAGGTGACTCCTAAACAAAAGGTCCCATTGGTGACATAACAGGATGCCAGAGGCTACCGCTGCTGTGATCTAATTACAATACAAGGTGCCAGGGTGTAATTAGCATTTCCCATTGTAGTAAGTGACCGTAGGAATATTTACACCTTATTTGCAAGACAATGAGCTGGGCAGGAGAATCTGACTGTGGTGAATGACTGTATACTAATGTTATGTGACCCTAATTTACATGTCACCTCTCAGTGTAAGAATTCCTGCAGGGCATCCTGGGAACTACTGGGAAGAGATGGGGAGGAGTGACTATAAATAGGCTGTATCAGGCCATTGGGATCTGATGGAGGAGCTGCTGGATCAGTTACTGACTGGAGAGCTGGGAGGACGGAGGAGTAAGAGAGAAACAGGATCCCCAGAATAAGGTAATTATATTATACATAAGATTATACTGATAAATGTGCAATACATTTTAGATATACATTTGTAGATAATATTTTTTAGCAATTGTAAATAGATTTACATCAACATTAGTTAAATAGTTTGTCTAACAATATAACTATATATAATAGTATGAGATACTGTAAACTGTATTTTCTATGTTTGGCATTATATAGTTATTGTATTTTAAAACAACAAAATAGAATTAAAGATATTCCACATTTGTTCCCCTTCATATATAATAACCTGACACACAGTATGTGCAGGACACTATGTTGGAGATGCCACCTTTATATACAGTAACCTGATACACACAGTAATATGTAAGATACTATGATGGAGCTGCCACCTAGATACCCCTTTATATATACTAACCTGATACACAGAGTAATATGTAATATACTATGATGGAGCTGCCACCTAGATACGCCTTTATATATACTAACCTGATACACAGAGTAATATGTAAGATACTATGATGGAGCTGTCACCTAGATACCCTGCATATATACTAACCTGATACACAGAGTAATATGTAAGATACTATGATGGAGCTGTCACCTAGATACCCCTTTATATACTGTACTAACCTGATACACAGAGTAATATATAAGACACTATGATGGAGCTGCCACCTAGATACCCATTTATATATACTAACCTGAGGCACAGAGTAATATGTAAGATACTATGATGGAGCTGCCACCTAGATACCCCTTTATATATACTAACCTGATACACAGAGTAATATGTAAGATACTATGATGGAGCTTTCACCTAGATACCCCTTTATATATACTAACCTGCTGCACAGAGTAATATGTAAGATACTATGATGGAGCTGTCACCTAGATACCCCTTTATATATACTAACCTGAGGCACAGAGTAATATGTAAGATACTATGATGGAGCTGCCACCTAGATACCCATTTATATATACTAACCTGATACACAGAGTAATATGTAAGATACTATTATGGAGCTGTCACCTAGATACCCCTTTATATATACTAACCTGATGCACAGAGTAATATGTAATATACTATGATGGAGCTGATACCTAGATACCCCTTTATATATACTTACCTGCTGCACAGAGTAATTATAATGTATTTATTATAAAAAGTATCTTACACTGTATATTCCATTACAAACAACCATACTAGAGCTGGCTAATAACAGCCAAGCTTATAAACAATGGATTACTGTATAGCAGTGTCTTATGTAGGATCTTATCAAACTTCAGATATATTTTTTTAGATTCATGCAAAATAATTTTGAAACAGATTGAATGTGGGGAACACAGGATAGTTCAGAGTCAAAGAAGAGATTATGGCAGCGATTTCAGGTTTGTAAGTACTATTGACTGGTGGCACACCCCCACACCCAGAGTAACAGGGTCATAGAAATTAGGGCACACATTCGGTATGTTTCTATGGAAAAAGTGTCTTTTAATGCTTTTCGACACTTCGTTTAACACACACATGCAAAGAATCCTAGACAAACAGGTATAATAATGAGACATGTAGGTTTAAGGATATGTTCCAGCACCAAGTGCTATTGTTCAGTCTGCTGCAGTATAACACAGCCACAATCCAATATGCTTCATTGTACAGCTAATTCACTTGTCTCTGGCACTAATATGGCTCCAGCCTACACACTGGTCACTTTTTGTTATCAGTGCCATGAGCAAAAGAAGGATGAGTTTTAAACCCTCACATTCAGTGGTCATTAGATCAGTGTAACCAGGAATACCTGGCTTTTATACAGGAGATTTTTCTGGATTACCAGTGTGCTGGGTCGCTGCCTTAGGTAGTGTTGGAGGGTATGACTCACCTTACATACAAAGCACAAATTCGAACAAGAAAATACCAACACTGTCCTCTAGGCGCTGCTCAACAAGGGTTATCTCCACAGGTTCTCAGGACAAATACCCAAAAATAAACAGAAAATAACAATAGTGTAATACTGTTAAGGTGGATTAAATACAATTCTAAATCAGTAAAGATAACATCCAATCCTTAATGGACATGGGGGGACTCGTACCCTTTCAGTTGGTCTACTTTGCACAATAGGCAGAATAGTGTAACACAGGCGTCCCTGCAGCCTCCTCTGGTGTCAAGTCCCAAGTCCTTAGCCCTCTGCTCAGGCCGTGGAGCAGAGGGCTAAGGACTTGGGACTTGACACCAGAGGAGGCTGCAGGGACGCCTGTGTTACACTATTCTGCCTTTGTTGTCTGCATTTTCTGTGTGGACAATATCATTTGGTGAGAGTCCTATGTATCATATGCCTGCTATATGTATTTTTAATTGTTTGTGAATAAAGCGGTATTACACTATACCAGCTTTTTTATTTCATATGCTACAAGTGAAAAGTGGACCACGTGGGAATCATTCGGTGATTTGACCGCCCCCTACATGCTGTTTCAGTCTACCTTAAAAAAGTAGACCAACTGAAAGGGTACGAGTCCCCCCATGTCCATTAAGGATTGGATGTTATCTTTACTGATTTAGGATTGTATTTAATCCACCTTAACAGTATTACACTATTGTTATTTTCTGTTTATTTTTGGGTATTTGTCCTGAGAACCTGTGGAGATAACCCTTGTTGAGCAGCGCCTAGAGGACAGTGTTGGTATTTTCTTGTTCGGAGGAATACCTGGCATTTCAAACCTCCTGCACAGGATTTTGCTCTAGTGTCCCTTTGATAGAGAGGATCCCATGGGAATGTGGGAAATTCAAGTGAGAGGTGACCCATCTTACCACAATATACATATATATATATATATAAACCTGCGGATATCTCTGCACTTCAAAATGATCTTAATAAACTAGATGAGTGGAAAAAAAGTGTAAGATGAGGTTGAATGTGGATAAATGCAAGGTTATGCACCTTGGGAGACAAAACCAGTGTGCTAGTTATAACCTAAGCGTGGAGGCATTGGGAAATTCAGTACATGAAAAGGATCTAGGAGTCCAAATAGACAACAAACGGGTGTAGTTCTCAATGTCGTATAGCAACAAACAAAGCAAACAGAATTCTAGCATGTATAAAAAGGGGCATGGAAACTAGGGACTCAAAAGTAATTATGCCACTGTACAAAGCATTGGTTAGACCACACCTTGATTACGGAGTACAATTCTGGGCCCCACACTATAAAAAATACACCATACAATGAAAAAACCCAAGGAAGAGCAACAAAGCTAATAAAGGGAATGGAGAATTGAAGCTATAAGGATAGATTGAGAAAATTAGGACTGTTTACACTAGAGAAGAGACATTTAAGGGGGACATGCTCAACATGTACAAATATATAAAAGGCCAATATAAGGAACTGTCAAACACCCTTTTTACTGCAAGGAAGGACTCTAGGACTCGTGGGCACAAGTTTAGATTAGAAGAAAGAAGATTTTGTTCCCTAAGAAGAAGTAATTTCTTTGCTGTCAGGGCAGCCAAACTATGGAACTCTCTTCCTGGTGAGGTGGTGTCGGCTGACACAATAAATACATTTAAAATAAGGTTGGACAAACATTTATTGGTTAAAACATCCAGGGGTACGAATAACAATCATAATATGTATTTAAAAATATCAGTATATACTATATAAACAAGGGATAAACTATGAAAACCTAGGTTGAACTTGATGGACGCAAGTCTTTATTCAGCCTTATCTACTATGTAACTATATATGTAATACAGTTTGAGTATACCTTATACAAAATGCTCGGGACCAGGAGAATTTTGGATAATGGATTATTCCATATTTCGGAATATTTTAATATTTCAATGATGAGGTATCTTGCATTTATGCTGTAAATATACATCAAACACTTGAAATAAACACAAATATATTTTATTTGTGCATAAAACAAGGTTTCAAAACCTGAAACAAAGTTTGTGTACAATCTCAGCCACTTAATTTAAATGCCAAGCAATCATTGTCTTGCACATATATAGTGGCAGTTATATATCATTCCCTCAGTAGTGCTGTTTTTGTTCACTTTCTGGAATGTATGGTTTTCGGAATGATTTGGATAACGCATATTTGAATACGGGATGCTTAACCTGTATCATGTTCTTTCTATACAGTAGCACTGAAACTGTAAAAGTTGATGTACTTCAGTAACTTTTTTATTTTTTAATATAATCTTTATCTGTCATACAGGACATTTTAGAAGACATTGTGGAAATGGACATTGATTTCTGATCAAATCAACTACAGACGTCATTTCTCCTGACACCTCTGGTAGTTTCATAAAACTGTTATTTTGTGGATAGGAGAAACCTTCTACAGCTAATTTGTTTCTCATCTAATACATGATGAGTCTGACAGGAGAGAGACCACATCTGTGCTCTGAGTGTGACAAATGCTTTACATGTAAATCTTGGCTTGTCATACATCAGAGGACTCACACAGGAGAGAATCCATTTACATGTCCTGAGTGTAGCAAGTGTTTTATTGGGAAGCGGCATCTTCTCAGACATCAGAGGAGTCACACAGGAGAAAGACCATTTACATGTTCCGAGTGTAGCAAATGTTATAGAGAAAATAAACAATTTCTGAGTCATCAGAGAACTCACACAGGAGAGAAACCATTTACATGTTCTGAATGCAGCATGTGTTTTTTTAACAAGCAGCAACTTGTCAGACATCAGATGAGTCACACAGGAGAGAAGCCATTTAAATGCTCTGAATGTAGCAAGTGTTTTACAGAGAAGATGAAACTTGTTGTACATCAGAGGATTCACACAGGAGAGAAACCATTTACATGTTATGAATGCAGCAAGTGTTTTACCAACAAGCACCACCTTGCGAGTCATCTGAGGAATCACACAGGAGAAAAGCCATTTACATGTTGTGAATGTAGCAAGTGTTTTAAAACTAAGCAACAACTTGTTAATCATCAGAGAATTCACACAGGAGAGAAACCATATAAGTGTTCTGAATGCAGCAAGTGTTTTGCACGAATATCACAGCTTGTCTGTCATCAGATGATTCACACAGGGGAGAAACCATTTATATGCTCTGACTGTAGCAAGTGTTTTAACAAAAAGCATCATCTTGTCAGACATCAGAAGATTCACACAGGAGAGAAACCATATAAATGCTCTGAGTGTAACAAGTGTTTTATCCAAAAATCAGAACTTGTTGTACATCAGAGGATTCACACAGGAGAGAAACCATATAAATGCTCTGAGTGTAACAAGTGTTTTATCCAAAAATCAGAACTTGTTGTACATCAGAGGATTCACACAGGAGAGAAACCATATAAATGCTCTGAGTGCAGCAAGTGTTTTATCCAAAAGTCAAATCTTGTTGTACATCAGAGGAATCACACAGGAGAGAAACCATTTACATGTTCTGAATGCAGCAAGTGTTTTATTACAAATATAACACTGCTAAATCACATGAGGAGTCACTCCAGGGATCTGATCGAAAAATGTGCCACTTAAACTTGTATCACCTTGATATGTTTAAAAATGAAGAAATGTTTATTTTCTGAATGAAACTTGTATTTTCTATCAATCAATTGTGTTAACAACTGGAGGATAAACCAATGTAATGTAATAAACAATGTATAGGGTGAAACCCCCCAAAATTGCCTGAAATGCTTATTTGTTTGTAAATATAATTTGTCACATTCCCCTGGCATAAGAGGGTGCTACTACTGACACCTAATATAATAGTACACAACAAGCAGGAGAGAGAGTAGCAGTTATCTTGTTGTATTCCAAGTGGTTTATCGTTTATTGGGTTTTCATAAATGCAGGATAACCCAATTGATAAAAAATCTGCAATATATTAAAGCAGAAAATATAGCATTGGGATTATTTTCACAATTATTTTAGATCTATGTAATTGTATCATACTATAGTGGTGCCAGAGCACAGTACGCCAAAGTATAGTGGCCAAAGGAACAATGTCATGTTGTGTCAAATCATAGGGCATCTACGTTCCCCTTATGCCACCATATAGTGCATCCCAATTATATCTATTCCACCAAGTAGTGCATCCAAGTTCTCTGCATATCACCAGGTAGTGCATCCAAGTTCTCTGCATATCACCAGGTAGTGCATCCCAGTTCTTTTTATACAAACAAGTAGAACATCTAAGTTCTCTGTATGCAACCAGATAGTGCATTCCAGTTCTCTCTCTCTATACCACCAACTAGTACATCCCTGTATGCCAACAAGTAGAACATACCATTCCTCTGTATGTCACCAGGTAGTGCATCCCAGTTCTCTATCCCACCAAGTAGTACATCCCAGTTCTATGTGTGCGTTGTCTGTGTGCCACCAGGTAGTACATTCCAGTTCATTCTAATACATTGTGGTTTATTTTGTTCTCAGTATGCATTGTACGGCCCAGTTCAGACAGCCACTTTGATTAGACCATAGTTGCAGTATATAGTAATTCCCTAATTCAAACAATGCCAGTAAGTAGCGCCACACACAAAATGCCCTATTTTTGTCAAACCAGTTCATATTATGCACAAAAGAGAAAAAAACTGACAAAAAAATCAGTTATGGAGTGCTTAATATGAGTGTACTTAATGAAGAGCTGCTGCTTTGAGGGAGTAGTCGGCTCCCTAAATGAATAAAAAAACAACAGGAAGGATATAAAGCAGCGCTAAATATTTGTAAAAAAAATATATAACAAGTGAATCAATAAGTAAACATTTTAATGGCACAATGAAATTGATAAAATTGTAATTAAGAACATTGAAATATCGCAAATTCAAGGACCAAGTGCAATCACAATAGTGGTTAGAATTGTATGGATAAATGAAACCTGCACTGAAACGGGCTTAAAGTCCCTTTGGAGAAGTCCTGTAATGGATTTCAAATCCTGGGTACCACTGGAGGAAATGTCCTGTGGTTTTGGATGTGATAATTACCAGGTCTAGACAGCCTCAACCAGAATGTGGTTTGTATCCAGGTGTAAAAAGCAAGGTACTCCTCAGTAATGGGACATCCATTCAGATGAATCAGCAGGTGAATCAGCAAATCGGGGTGAAAGGTAAGTTCTTGGGTCACCAGCTCCTGAATAACACCAACGCGTTTCACTGAACACAGTCAGCTTTTTCAAGGTGTCTTGGTGTTGTGCCTGTCCTCATATTTGTACCTAGACTTCCTGTTAGGTCATTTGCATAATTGATTTGATTCACTTGTATAATATCACTAACATTATAGATACAAACTCGGAGACAGAACCATAATAAATAATATGTACTAAAAACAAGATCAAATTCATAATATACATAAAGAATGGACTAAAATACTTAAATATATCATTATGTAACCAATTACTTCCGGGTTTTTTCCGGGTTGGGTCTTAAATTGATGGGTCATAAATTGATAAGATATCTTTCTTTGATGAATAACTGCAAATAGATTAAGACCAGATCAAGTTATCACATATAGAGGATAGTCCGTCTTTACTTTAAGAAATTAAGATCATCCAGGAAATTGCAACAATTCTGAAGGTTTCAGCAAGTGCAGCAGTCACCCTACAGGGCTATGATGTCACCGGCTCCCATGGGGTTTCACCACAGCAATTAACAAGTAATAACAACTCATATTAGAGACCAAATAAATTATCCAATGAGTTTAAACAGCAGACACATCTCACCATCAACTGTCTATGTATGTGTAGAGCTAAAGGTGCCCATACACTGAGCTGATTATGATGAATCGGGCCATAAATTCGGCCCAAATCAGCTCAGTTTGATGTCCCCTCAGGTACGATACGCAGTCCCATGTGCAACTGACTTGAGCTGGTGGTCGGACCTGCTGCCCATCCGACCACCCGACCTCCCTCCCTGTGCGGCAGGGGTAGTGAGTATTGCATGCATTAAATTGCACTTATTGCATGTAAAAATGGCACAAGTGAGCATGTGATCCTCCTGGGGAGCTGCCGGGGGTGTCAAGGACAAACTGGTCTGACTCGTCCTTTGGACAAATTGGCCCAGTGTATGGGGGCCTTTAGGGCTTCTATGAGATTATCAAATACTGATCTTGTATTGTCCTTTTTTGCACTTTCTCAAATATTTTTTGAATAGTAGAATTGGAATAAGCGCTACTGCTGCTAATGATTGTACATGTTTGTTCCTGTTCCATAGTCTGATCCATGGCCAGGGAGGTCAGTATCTTTCTTGGGCCCCCCTTTGGCTGGCATGTATTTTTATTTTTTTAATTTCTTTTTAGCTAAAGGTTTTGTTTAGTGGGGTAGTGCTGCATCTTCACCTATCTGCTGATGCTTAATGGTGCTCAGCAGCGGAATCTGAGACACACTGACTGCAGAAGTGTGCAGTGCATTACTGGGAGATTACTAAATCCCATGAGACTTTGCTCAAGAGGTCAGAGGCTGAGAGGCTTCTGCTGAGCACTGATCTCGTTATGGGAGAGTTTTTAATCAAAGGCAGTGCTGGGCCTGTGAGGTCTCGTACAGGGCAAGGTACAGAGGGATGAAAACAGACTTTCCAGGTGGTGTATGTATGTATGTATGTATATATATATATATACTAGCTGACCCGCCCGGCGTTGCCCGGGAAAACCTTGGGGTTTCTTTATTTCCAAAATTGCTGAAAAATGTCATCTTACAGTATGCTGTGCCAAAGACCTAAGATTGTAATTTGTTATAGTTTCCACCATAAGGTTAGAATGTGTTTGCATTGATACTCAGTGACGGCAATGAAATCAGGTGTGGTGTTGTTGTTTGAAACACAACTCTTCTGAGTTGACTTGTATGTGTTGATGAATTCCACATCCACTCCTACTGTATGACATATCCTCCATCATCTGAGGGTCAGAAATCGGTACAAAATCAGAAAGGGACGTGGCCACACCTCCATTTCTATACTTTCAATGGTACAGTTTCTATGGTGTGTAATTACAGGTGCTGAGTGTGTGAAGACCGGGGTGGGCGTTACTTTCCCCGCCATAATTAATTAAAAATTCACTGCTCCCTGCTACTGCCGCTCCCCTCACCGATCCTGCCTGCAGCAGTCTCTGAGGTCTGAAGATCTGTAAAGCACATGCACCGGGCATCTCTACCAGAGTGGGGCCGCCGCTGAGTGTGGGAGCAGGTCCGCGGGCCTGGCCACATGATGTCATAACCCGACGCATGCTACTCGCACCACTGCGAACGGGTGCAATGGGCTAAATTCTTCCCTACACCCGCTGGGCCAATCCACCGAGCCAGCCATCGCAATCATCAATGGGTGCATTGATAAGGTTTTGAGTGTAAGAAGTTGAAGAATAAGACTGAGATAAAGATCTGCCATGTTAAAGTGTACAATTTACTCAATAAATCGTGAAAAAATTATAAGTGTACATAGAAGTACAATCAAGAAATTAAAGTAGGATTAAAAAATAAGTTCTGATTCAAACTGATAATTGTTTGGATGGGGGTGGGTTATGAAACAAATCTATAGGTGGGGGTATGGATATTGTGGGAATAATCGGTGTTTGGTACACCTACAGGGGGCCCTCAATTGATGGGATTTTCACTACAGTGTTACGGTCACAGTGTCACCATAGGGGGATTCCCAATTGGGGTCCAGGTGGTCTTTTAGGGACCCTTTTCAATCCTATAGGTCTCTTCTCCTTGAGCTTACGGTCTCCCTTAATGATAGTCAATTACTGAGGGAGACCGTAGGCTCCAGGAGAAGAGACCAACGGGATTGTAAAGGGGTCCCTAAAAGACCACCTGAACCGTAATTGGAAATCCCCCTACGGTGACACTGTAGTGAAAATTTCTCATCAACCGGGGACTCCCTGTAGGTGTACCAATTATGCCTACAATATCCATACCCCCTCCACCTATAGATTTGTTTCGCAACCCACCGCCATCCAAACAATTATCAGTTTGAATCAGAATTAATTTTTTAATCCTACTGTCATTTCTTGATTGTACTTCTATGTACACATATTTTTTCACGATTTATTGAGTAAATTGTACACTATAACGTGACAAATATTCATCTCAGTCTTATTCTTCAATTTCTTACACTCATAACATTCAAACAAATACATGCAGCGCTCATGCCCATCGACCAAACATTATCTATGAACCAAAAGAGTCTGGGAAACCCTTAAGGCAGAGCAGTGCCTGATATCCAACTGACTAACAGGGTGAGTGCAGTGTACCCACTTTGTATTGATCAATGGGTGCATTGGCCAGGACAAAGATTTCTCAGTGCAACTGGCCGGGGAGCGCAGTGACAGGCTGGAGGACTGGAGAGACGGATATGGGGAACAAAGTAGAAATGGTACATTAGATACAGTTTTTATTTGCCGGTACAGACTGTAAAATAAACGGCAAATAATTTTTTGTGTGTTTGTGTGTGTTGTACTGTTTTTGTGTGTGTGTTGTAGTGTATGTGGTTGTGTGTGTTGTATTGTATGTATCTGTCCAATGCGTTAGTGTGTGAGGTGTGCTATGTATATACAGTATGTGTGTGTTGTGTCTTTGTGTATCTGTGCAATGTTTAAGTGTGTGTTTTGTGTGTGCTGTACTGTTTTTTGGGTGTGTGTGGTGAATGTGGGTGTGTTGTGCTGTTAGAGGTATGTTATGTGTGCGTTGTGTGGATCTGCCCTATGTGTAAGTGCGTAAGGTATGCTATGTATAAATCTGTGTGTGTGTAGTGTGCTGTGTGTATCTGTGCAATGTTAAAGTGTATGTTCTGTGTATTGTACTGTTTTTGGGTGTGTGTTGTAGTGAATGTGGGTGTGTGGTGTAATGTGAGTGGTGTGTTATGTGTGTGTGTTGTGTGTATCTGCCGAATGTGTAAGTTTGTGAGGTGTGCTACTGTACGTATATATGTGTGTAGTGTGCTGTGCGTATCCTGGCAATGTTTAAGTGTGTTTGTTGTACTGTTTTTGGGTGTGTGTTGTAGTGTGTATGGATTTGTATTGTACTGCATGTGGTGTGTTGTGTGTGTGTGTATCTGTCCAATGTGTAAGTGTGTGAGGTGCTCTACGTATAAATGTGTGTGTTGTGTGCTATGTGTGCATATGTGGTGTACTGTGTGTGTGTGTGCGTGTACAATGTGTACGTGTGTGTGTGTTATGTGTGGTCTATGTATATCCTCAATTATTTCCTAATTGGTTAAAGCCTTCACCATAATGTTAGAATGTGTCTGTCATATTCAATGACAGCAATGAAATCAGGTGTGGAGTTGTTCCTTCATACACGGTTTCCCAGATCGTCGATCTTTTCTCCAGATCATCAATGGAGGAAAATTAAAACTTGGTGTTTTTTCAATTCTAAGTGAAATTTCCCAAAAACGGCTTCGAGGTGCACACCACCGGGTCCAGAGGTATCTTGTTGCCAAATTTGGTGTCTCTGAGTGCCACGGTGTGTCCGCAATGCGACGGACACGCACGCACGCACACACGCACACACACACGCACACAGACTCTTCAACTTATTATATCTATATAATAAGTTGAAGAGTCTGTGTGCGTGCGTGTGTGCGTGTGTGTGTGTGTGTGTGTGCGTGTCCGTTGCATTGCGGACACACCGTGGCACTCAGAGCCACCAAATTCTGCAACAAGATACCTCTGTACCCGGTGGTGTGCACCTCGAAGCCGTTTTTGGGAAATTTCACTTAGAAATTTAAAAAACACCAAGTTTTAATTTGCCTTAATTGATGATCTGGGAAAAGGATCGACGATCTGGGAAACCGTTGCGAAGGAACAACTCCACACCTGATTTCATTGCTGTCATTGAGTATGAATGACACATTCTAACACTATGGTGGAGACTTTAAACAATTAGGAATAAATGAGGATATACATAGACCACACATCACACACAAATGTACACATTGTACACGTGCACACACACACAGTACACCACATACGCACACATATATACGTAGCGAGCTTCACACACTTACACATTGGAAAGATACACACAACAAAACACACACATAACACACCACATGCAGTACATCACAAACCCATATACACTACAACACACACCCAAAAACAGTACAACAAACACACACACTTAAACATTGTGCAGATACACACACAAACATTGCCAGGATAGGCACGGCACACTACACTACACACAAATGTATACGTAGCGCACCTCACAAACTTACACATTCGGCAGATACACACAACACACACACATAACACACCACTCACAATACAACACACACCCAAATTCACTACAACACACAGCCAAAATCAGTACAATACACAGATCACAAACACTTAAACATTGCACAGATACACACGGCACACTACACACACACACATTTATACGTAGCACACCTTACGCACTTACACATAGGGCAGATAAACAGAGCACACACACACATAACATACCTCTAACAACACAAAACACACACACATTCACAACAACAACAAACAGCCAAAAATAGTACAATACACAGATCACACACACTTAAACATTGCACAGATACACACGGCACACACATTTATACGTAGCACACCTTACGCACTTACACATAGGGCAGATACACACAGTACACACACACACATAACATACCTCTAACAACACAACACACACCCACATTCACCATACATACCCAAAAAACAGTACAACATACACAAAACACACACTTAAACATTGCACATATACACAAAGACACAACATACACATACTGTATATTCATAGCACACCTCACACACTTACGCATTGGACAGATACATGCAACACACACAACCACATACACTACATCACACACACAAAAACAGTACAACACACAGAACACATAAAAAATTGACGTTTATTTAACAGTCTGTACCAGCAAATAAAAACTGTACCTAATGTACCGTTTTTTCTTTTTTCCGCATATCCGTCTCTCCAGTCCTCCAGCCTGTCACTGCGCTCCCCAACCAGTTGCACTGAGAAATCTTTGTCCTGGCCAATGCACCCCTTGATCAATACAAAGTGGGTACACTGCACTCACCCTGTCAGTTGTATGTTAGGCACTGCTCTGCCTTGAGGGTGTCCCAGACTCTTTTGGTTCATAGATAATGTTTGGTCGATGGGCATGAGCACTGCATGTATTCGTTTGAATGTTATGAGTGTAAGAATTTGAAGAATAATACTGAGATGAAGATTTGCCACGTTAAAGTGTACAATTTACTCAATAAATCGTGAAAAAAATATATGTACATAGAAGTACAACCAAGAAATAAAAGTAGGTTTAAAAAATAAATTCTAATTCAAACTGATAATTGTTTGGATGGGGTGGGTTGCCAAACAAATCTATAAGTGGAGGGGGGTATGGATATTGTGGGCATAATTGGTGTTTGGTATACCTACAGGGGGTCCCCAGTTGATGAGAAATTTTCACTACACTGTCACCGTAGGGGGAAATCCAATTGGGGTTCAGGTGGTCTTTTAGGGACCCCTTTACAATCCCGTTGGTCTCTTCTCCTAAAGCCTATGGTCTCCCTCAGTGATTGACTATTATTAAGGGAGACCATAGGCTCAAGGAGAAGAGACCTACGGGATTGTCAAGGGTTCCTAAAAGACCACCTGGACCCGAATTGGGAATCCCCTTATGGTGACACTGTGACCATGATACTGTAGTGAAAATCCCATCAAATGAGTAGCCCCTGTAGGTGTACCAAACACCAATTATGCCCACAATATCCATATCCCCCTCCACCTATAGATTTGTTTCACAACCCACCACCATCCAAACAATTATGAGTTTGAATCAGAACTTATTTTTTAATCCTACTTTCATTTCTTGATTGTACTTCTATGTACACTTATATCTTTTCATGATTTATTGAGTAAATTGTACACTTTAACATGGAAAATCTTTATCTCATTGCACCCATTCCCAGTGGTGCATTGCAGTGTTGTGCGGGTAGCCTGCATCGCGTTATGACGTCATGTGGCCAGGCCTGCGGACATGCTCCCACACTCAGGGGCTGCCCCACTGGTAGAGATGACCGGTGCATGTGCTTTACAGATCTCCAGACCTCAGAGACTGCTGCAGGCTGGATTGGTGAGGGGAGCGGGAGTGGCAGGGAGCGTTGAATTTTTTATTAATTATGGCGCGGTAAGTAACGCCCACCCCGGTCTCCACGCACTCAGCACCTGTATTTACACATCCTAGAAACTGTACCATTGAAAGTATAGAAATGGACGTGTGGCCACATCCCTTTCTGATTTTGTACCGATTTCTGACCCTCAGATGTTGGAGGCTATGTCATAGGTGCTAAATCTCAGGAGTGGATGTAGAATTCATCAACACATACAAGTTATCAACTCAGGATCGTTGTGTTTCAAACAACACCACCACACCTGAATTCATTGCCGTCATTGAGTATCAATGCAAACACATTCTAACATTATGGTGAAATCTACAACAAATTACAATCTTAGGTCTTTGGCACAGCATACTGTAAGATTACATTTTTCATCAATTTTGGAAATAAAAAAACCCCAAGGTTTTCCCGGGCAACGCCGGGAGGGTCAGCTAGTAGATATATATATATATATAGGCGTCATATGGCATCTCCTTGTGTTTCATTTATGTCTGAGTGCCGCCGGAATATGCATGTTTGTATGGTATACTGCCCGCTCTGGTAGTATTAACCGCGGAAGGCACCGGGAACGTAACCTGATTATGCAGAGAGTGCCGGAGTGTCCATAATCTATCTATCTATCTATCTATCTAACTGCAGTTATCAAATGAATGAAGACAGGAGGCGGCACTCAAAAAAAGCGGTGAATAACTGTATTAAATCATTATCGTGCAAAAAACGTCAGAATTCATTGTCTACAGTTTCGGAGCTGACACCCCTTCCTCAGGACAACTGACAACTCAACATAACCAAACAAAGGTGAAGTGCATAAAAGAAACAGTATTGCTGTAACAATCACATTTAAATAGTAAAGCACACTTACATGATACCAGGGTAGCGCTGGGTGAGGGAGCAGACTTCCGGCAGCGTGTGCTGTCACATGACTTCTGACATCAGTCAGTTGTCCGGGCAACGGTGCTGGCGTCTGTCCCGGCGTGGAGACAGATAGTTCACTGGGTCAAAGTAGTGAGAAGAGCGCACTGCTGCAATACATGAAGAGGCGCAGGGAGTTATATATATAACAATTAGTGCGAGCTAGTAATAGCATGATGGGTGAATTCATCAAAAAAGGGAACTTAATAAAAAAGACACATTATTAATATAATATACGATCCTAAGAAAGTTACCCAAGAAAGTATCTATTCCCAAATGAAATTAAGTGTATAATCATTGAATACACCTAATAAAAAATAAAGTGGACAATTGTTTTTAAGATCACTTTAGCCCTTATTCTGATCGGTGCGTACTTTCCCGAATTCTTACGTAGCGGGCCGCACGCCACGCTGTGCCGACATCGTCCGTAGAAACGCCCACCGAGCCTCCGCATTCGGACGGACTCACTGTTTAAGAAGAGGGCGTGTGTACGGACTACATACAAACCTTGCGTGTGCGGTGGACACACACAGATTCGGCACGGTCTTACAGCGTAAGCACGGTCTTACCGCGTCAGAATGGACGGGAACCTGGCCGTACTCACCAATGCGGTGTATTTACGCACAAATCACCACTATTAACAGAACACCCAAATCTGTAACATGACCCACTTATGCAATTAGGCAACCTCATTCAAAAGGGATTGTTTTTAATGGTCATCTATTATTTTTCTAATTGATAATTAAACACTTTAATACCACTTCAGATTAATCCTTACATCATGCTAAGTTCACAACATTCTTTCTTGCCCCTTTACGCCCATGTGTTATGTATGCATATGACATCATCAATTATTCTTCACATGCAAACACACACATACACATCAACACACTATGTACATCTTTACATTACCCTTCACTTTCAACCACTTTTATGCACTAAACCCATCTATATATACTGTATATCCCTTTTGCACCTTACATAAATAAACACCACTATTTATACTTATATACTTATATTTATACTTATACTGTAAAATGATACAATAACACACAGACCACTTCTAACTTTTATGACAAAAATTTATTAACATGTAACAAAATAAATAAACAAATGTCTTCAGACCAGGAGGTCGCATACATTCTGCACCTCTTCAGCCATGTGCAGAAGGTGCTGGCGCAGTCTGAGGAGGGCCCCTCTCAACCCCTCGCCTTCTTGCCTCTGGTTATCTGTGGGCATGGTAAATTGGGATCAACATTAATTATGCTATTCAGGTCGACCTTGTACAGTCAAACCTACAGCGTGAGAATTCATACATACAAACAATTACATAGGCAATACTGTTAGTAATAGAAAAAAAAAGATGGGCCCACACACACACACAGTGGCTTACACTACAGAATATGTGAGTGATAAAATTGCCAATGTATGTATCAAAATCATAACAACACTTGAGCCTCACTCACATTTCTCCTGCCTTAACACTCACCAATCTACTAGAAAGCTACATTCAATAGAACATGCCACATTTTGCCATACATATATACCTGCATGTTACTGCTTAATAGCTAAACTGCATGATAGATAGATAGATACATAGATGGATGGATGGATGCCACATTTAAAGGCTAGTCCCTCTACCCCGTACTTCCAGAATTATTGTCACATTGCCAGATAGGTGAAAGTGCAGCACTAATCTGCTTCCATACACCAAACAATTTCTAAAGGCAATCCATCCTACAAAATTGCTTTGCAAAATACATGGCAACAACACGGGCCAACTGGCTAGAGGGGGGCCCAGGGGAACTGGCCTCTTGTGACTCCATTATAAATCACGCCTCACCATACTCCATTGATGTTTTATTTGTGCTTGTATAGAAAGGCCCTCCATAAATAAACACTCATCACCTACGTGAGCCTCCAGATTCCACGTTTTTAGCTTGGGCCTATAACCCCTAAGTGTGTCTGTTGTAACCCACTTTTGTTTATTAATTAATAATAGAGTAAAACACACTAGATTCAGCAGTGGTACCTAACATATAGTAGTACCACCAATTATTAATGATGCCTTATGTTTACCTACCACTTCCTTCAACCTCCACCACCTCACACGCCTCCTCCTCTTCCACGACTTCCTCGGCCACATCCTCGTGGCCCAGCAACTCCGAGCCAACCTCCTCCTGGCCCATCACCTCTGAGCCCACCTCCTCATGGGCCGCCTCCTCCGAGCCCACCTCCTCCTGGGCCACCTTCTCATGGGCCGCCTCCTCTGAGCCCACCTCCTCATGGGCCGCCTCCTCCGAGCCAACCTCCTCCTGGCCCATCACCTCTGAGCCCACCTCCTCATGGGCCACCTCCTCCTGGCCCTGCTCACGGGCCTGTCTTGCACGGTCACGTGCTGTAAGAAAATTCAAAAAGCAGAGTGTTAAATAAGGCACATGATTTGTTCATTCATCATGCAGCAAAAACAATGACATATTAGACCCACATTACAGCATGTCAAACATGTAGTACCACACAGATGTTTAACTCGTGATCAGCCATGTTACCTTATTGGCTAAAAAAAGGTCATGGAAGCATTAATGTACAATTGGCCATTTAATGTGTAAACACTTACATCGTGCAATGCTGGCCCTTATTTGCTGGAGCAATTCGGGCTGGCGAGCGCAGCGAGCCACCGAGCCCGAAGCGTGGCGAGCGGACGCGGATACCTGTGAAGCCCGCAAAGGGACGCGTTTACCTGTGAAGGTATCCACATCCCCTCGCTGCGCTCGCCACACTATTCTATTCTCAACTCCACGCCGACGTGGATAGTGGGGGTATGAAAAGGACGGAGGACGCGTACCGCCGCCCCTCGGGGGCTCGCTGCGCTCGCCAAGCTTCGGGTTCACGTTGATCGTGGGGTGGCGTTAACAATTGTGGGGGCCATTTCACACTTCAGGGTGCCTATTTGGGCTCTGTGGCCCATTTAACATTGTTTCCTATGGAAAAATCGGGTCCATTGAGGCATTGAACAGGAAAATCAGGTCAATTGAGACATTTAACATTGTTCCCTATGGGAAATCGCGGCCATCGCGCCGGTCGCATCGCACCCATTTTTTTAGTGCATGCGATGCCCGCGATGGGCGCCGTGATAAGTAAAGAGTACCAAAAAAACTTTTATTTATAAAATTTGCTAAATATAAAACACAGTATACAGTCTCGTTCCTTGCAGAAAAAAAGTTTTAAAATAGGCTCACCAGACCTCTCAGGGGCAGAATCTCCTACCACTTAGATGTTTCTCCTCTGAGCCCACCTCCTCATGGGCCGCCTCCTCCGAGCCAACCTCCTCCTGGCCCATCACCTCTGAGCCCACCTCCTCATGGGCCACCTCCTCCTGGCCCTGCTCACGGGCCTGTCTTGCACGGTCACGTGCTGTAAGAAAATTCAAAAAGCAGAGTGTTAAATAAGGCACATGATTTGTTCATTCATCAACCCAAGCTTCGGGTTCACGTTGATCGTGGGGTGGCGTTAACAATTGTGGGGGCCATTTCACACTTCAGGGTGCCTATTTGGGCTCTGTGGCCCATTTAACATTGTTTCCTATGGAAAAATCGGGTCCATTGAGGCATTGAACAGGAAAATCAGGTCAATTGAGACATTTAACATTGTTCCCTATGGGAAATCGCGGCCATCGCGCCGGTCGCATCGCACCCATTTTTTTAGTGCATGCGATGCCCGCGATGGGCGCCGTGATAAGTAAAGAGTACCAAAAAAACTTTTATTTATAAAATTTGCTAAATATAAAACACAGTATACAGTCTCGTTCCTTGCAGAAAAAAAGTTTTAAAATAGGCTCACCAGACCTCTCAGGGGCAGAATCTCCTACCACTTAGATGTTTCTCAGTTGGATTTCTTTAGCAGGATGAATTGCTGCTCCTTCACTGGTACTCTTCCCTTCAGGCACCACACTGCCACTGTAGTGACCCTTCGGGTTTTCCCTGTTTTTGGATAAAGTATTCCCTCGTGTGTAGGAGATAGGGACAGGTAATCCTTAGAGCAAAAAGAACACACAGCCTGCGTTCCTCTCACCAGCCAGCACCTGCCTGCGCTCGCAGTCTGGCAGGGTCACCGGGACGCTGATCTTTAAATGTATGCTGTGGGGCTCCGATGTTATCTGGATACCTCTCCCAGGCTTCACTTGAATGTATGTGAGCCTCTCGGGGTGCGATTGTATATACCCCGGTACTGCTCCCTTGTGTCTGGTGGCTTTTTACTTTTCTGTGAGCTCCAATCTCCAGCTGCTCATTTACTAGTTTCAACCTCTTGGGTCTTTCTCAAGAGTACCAGTGAAGGAGCAGCATTTCATCCTGCTAAAGAAATCCCACTGAGAAACATCTAAGTGGTAGGAGATTCTGCCCCCGAGAGGTCCGGTGAGCCTATTTTAAAACTTTTTTCTGCAAGGAACGAGACTGTATACTGTGTTTTATATTTTGCAAATTTTTTATTCATATTTTTGGGAAAAGTTTTTTACTTATATCTTTGGCAAAAGATTTTTTTTTCTATATATACATTGGCTTCATAAATAAAAGTTTTTTTAAGTAAAAGAAGAAAAAACTTCTGGAATAATCTGTTATTTTTGAAAACCTGCGAACCCCATATAAAGAATTGCACGTTAACCCAGCGCTGCAGATAATCCCTGTTTCTGCATAGAGATTACCTTGGAGGCGTAGTACCGAGTAAGTAACAAAACATGGTTTCTCCAAGCTCACTCACTGAATGGCATTAGTAACACTACATGATAATAGAATTCAGAGATATTGGTTACATATATTTGCGCAAATTTTTAGGAGGAGATGTGGGTCCTGATATGCCACATGGAGTAGTCTGGGGTTACTTCAAGGTAGGTAGCTCTTAGTTTAGATATATTTAAGTAAGGAGCCATTATCAGGTGGATCCTTGCTGGATAATCGTAGACCCAATTTAGGGTAACGGTGGTGTGGGGTGCGGTGCCCCTGGACTGGTTTGGCTTGGTGGCTCTAGTGTGGCACACCCTTACACTCTATTATCACTTTGCACTATTTTTTCTCCCTAACACTTTCTTTAATATTTTAATTACATTTCATTTTTTATTTTTGTATTTATTTTCTCTCTCTCTCTCTCTCTCTCTCTCTCTCTCTCTCTCTCACTCTCTCTCTCACTATCTATATATAGCTTTGGCTTCTTATCACTAATCCTTATTAACACTATAGTATTTTCACTGGTGTGCTGCTCTGGGCTTTCTGGCTTGTGCTGTTTTTTGGGGTGCCGCACCCTGCACCTAGATATAGCGCTAGGGACCCCCAATATACAGAGAAGCCTTGACGTGGCTTGGGGGCATGTCATACACATGTGCAGGTATATGTAACCAATATCTCTGAATTCTATTATCATGTAGTGTTCAAGATTAGTTACTAATACCATTCAGTGTGCTGGGGGAACCAATGTCTTGCTTTACTTACTCAGTATTAACCCCTCCCTTGCATGCACCTGAATTGTATTACTGAACTAATTTGAGCATCTACCACTATCTGTATGTATATTGTTAGAGGCAGTGAGGAGCTTGTATTAGGAGGAGATGCAGGTCCAGATATGCCACGTGGAGTAGTCTGGGGTTGCTCCAAGGTAGGTAGCTCTTAGTTCAGATATATCAAGTAAGGAGCCATTATCATGTGGCTACTTGCTGGTTAATCGTAGACCCAATTTAGGGTAACGGTGGTGTGGGGTGCAGTGCCCCTGGACTGGTTGGGCTGGGTGGCTTTAGTGCGGCACGCCCTTACATTCTATTAACACTTTTAACTCACTAACACTATCTCTCTCATTTTAATTACATTTAATTTTTTTATCTCTCTCTCTCTATATATATATAGCTTTGGCTTCCTATCACAAATTTTTATTAACACTATATTATCTCACTGGCGTGCCGCACTGGGCTTCCTAGCTTATGAAAGATTTTGGGGTGCCGCACCCTGCACCTAGATATAGTGCTAGGGACCCCCAATATACAGAGAAGCCTTGACGTGGCTTACACCTGCGCAGGTATATGTAACCAATATCTCTGAATTCTATTATCATGTAGTGTTCAAGATTGGTTACTAATACTATTCAGTGTGCTGGGGGAACCAATGTCTTGCTTTACTTACTCAGTCCCTTACCCCTCCCTTGCATGCACCTGAATGGTATTACTGAACTAATTTGAACATCTACCACTATCTGTATGTATATTGTGAGAGGCAGTGAGGAGTTTGTATTAGGAGGAGATGCAGGTCCTGATATGCAACATGGAGTAGTCTGGGGTTGCTCCAAGGTAGGTAGCTCTTAGTTCAGATATATCAAATAATCGTAGACCCAATTTAGGGTAACGGTGGTGTGGGGTGCGGTGCGGTGCGGTGCCCCTGGACTAATTGGGCTGGGTGGCTTCAGTACTGCACGCCCTTACATTCTATTAACACTTTACCCTCACTAACACTATCTCTCTCATTTTAATTACATTTTTTTTTATCTCTCTCTCTCTCTATATATATATATATATATATATATATATAGCTTCGGCTACCTAGCACTAATTTTTATTAACACTATATTTTCTCACAGACCAACACTGTTCAGAAACCATTAAGAATATTTAAACTTTTATCAAAAGAACTCACTACATATAAAATAACTTTGTTTAATGTGATTATTATATAGATTTCAACAACTATATTTAAAATTTGAACCAAACGAAAGCATTTTCTAAAAAAAAAAATATCTATCACAGAGAGTAATAAGAGAGCAGTTACATTTTAAATATTGTATTATTAAGTTAAAGCATACTTAAACCTGATTTCAAAGCATTAGCTGTTGATTGCTACCTGGCTGATAATGTTGTGGACAAGGATGCATCAATCAAGATAGGTCTGATTTTGCATTGGAAGCTGATAAACTTCAAAGTAATCCAAAATGTATAAAACAAACTAAAAGGTTATATCGTTAGTAAATATATTATACAGTATAAATTTTTGTATCTGTGTTTTTGCATTAAATTCCCAGTAATATAAATGATTTATTATGTTTCAAAAATACATAAAAATGTTTTTGCTGGAGTAACTTCTTTGTACACATCAGTGACGTGTGGTGAGGTTAGTGGTTGGTGAGACACTGGCTTGGTGGAGTCAGCGACCAGGGGGGTATGGGGGAGGGCTGGGTCCGGGTTGCTTCTGCACTGACAGACAGGTGTGGGAGCTGCCGTCTGCATAAGCAGCAGAGAGACCGGCAGAGCAGCTCCTGCCTGACAGCGCAGAAGCAACCTGGACCCCAGCACTTGCCACAAACCCCCTCGTCGCTGGCTCCACCAAGCCGTCACGGGGTCTGCCCATTGGTCTGCCCACATACCTCTTCTACTAAAAAAAGAAAAAACACTTGTGGCCAAATGTACTAGACTGTGTTCAGTGGCTGTGCAGGATGCCAGCTGAACTCCGAGGTTTTTTTAAGAGGGCAATCATTTACAAGAGATGGGTTTTTCCCTGTAAATGTCTGCCTCTTTAAAAGAACCTCGAGTTTAGCCGGCATCCTGCACAACCACTGAACGCAGAGGCTAGTACATTTGGCCCATATACTTCACTTATTTTACAGAAACACATAGATACAGTGCACAACTCTATAACTTTACACATAAACACACACCTCTATTACGCTACACATACACACACCTCTATTACGTTACACATACACACACCTCTATTACGTTACACATACACACACCTCTATTACTTTACACATACACACACCTCTATTACGTTACACATACACACACCTCACAGCCCCCTCCCTCCACAATTGCCACACACAAAAAGGGGGTGTGGCCACTCAAAAGGGACATGTCCTTGAGTGCAGTGAACCACAACATTTACCACTTCTACACATTATGCATATAGTAGATCCCATTATACTTGCTCTTTACACATGATGCCAAACGAAATGAGCCAAAATTTACATAATACCATACAGATTAAGCCCAAATTCACAATAAATACCATAAACAGGGACATTGCGTGCCGAAGGCACGCACCAAAAATTTACACCATAATGACAATTACACATTAAGCCACACACCATAATGTCCATTATGTATTATGCCAAGCATTGTAATGCCTATTACAAATTATGCTGCATACTGTAAATGCTGCTTACCTACATGCTCTTTGCCAGGGGTTCCGTGCTCGTTGCCATGTGGGATTACATGCTTGATGCCAGGGGTTCTATGCTCATTGCCATGGGAGGTTACATGCTCGTTGCCATGGGGGAATACATGCTCGTTGCCATGGGGGAATACATGCTCCTGGTAATGAGGGGACAGCTGTGGGCACTGACAGGTGGGCAGAGAGCCAGGGGCTGCCCGGCTGTATTCACAGCGCTGCCCATCCCGGCTATTTGAAATCTCGTGCTGCCGCCTGCTGGGTCTCAGGAGCGGCAATGGTGGCTCCTGACTGGCTGGCGAACCCGGGCGACGGAAGCGCAAGATTTCTAATAGCCGGGACGTGCAGCGCTCTGAATACAACCGGGCAGCCCCCGGCTCTCTGCCCGCCTGTCAGAGATTACAGTTCTTTACAGGAGTGGCTGTCACACACCCCGTTACCGAGAGCGGCCCTGCATGCCCTGTGGCACGGGCATAACTAGAACTTTGAGGGCCCCATAGAAACCTGGAATGGAAGAAGGGGGCTAGAGAGACAGGGAGGGGGGAGACCTGAAGGTAAGAGAGGGCACTGAGAAGGCAGGGAGTGGGGAGAGGGGGCTGAGAAGACAGGGTGTGTGAAGAGGGGGTCTAGAGGGGGCAGTGGGAGAGGTGAGACAGGAAGGTAATAGAGGGCCCTGAGCAGACAGGGAGTGGGGAAACAGGGGGGGGAGAGATGGAAGGGGGATAGATGTGGGAAGCTTGGGAGACAGGAAGGTAAGATAGGGGCCTGAGCAGACAGGGAGGGGGAGAGGGTCGGGAAAGGCTGTGGAGAAAGGGTGGAAAAGACTGGGATTAGGGAGAAAGGGAGGGGGGAGTAGGGGGCTAGGTATACAGAGAGGTGGCTGAACAGACATGGAGTGGGAGAGAGAAGGTGGGTGGCGACAGTAAACACTTGGTAAAGTGCCTTTCTAATGCTGGCCACACATCAGACCAACTTTCCTCCAACCATCCAACTAGTTGCTTGGAGGGAATAAAAATCTGGTACTGGATGGGAAAAGGACAATCAGAAATGTGCTCACAAAAAACCCAGGAAAACTGATTAAAACATTCAGTCAACTTGTTTAAATCAAACAGGTCCAACTAATGTACCGTGTCTGAGCGACAGTTTTTTAAGTAAATATTACATTTGCTCCCATCCAGTGCCAGATTTTTATTCCATCCAAGCAACTAGTTGGATGGTTGGAGGAAAGTTGGTCTGATGTGTGGCCAGCATTAGACAGTACCTGCTTAGTCCCCATTCAATAATAGCGGTGTGGACCACTCGCTGTGCTGTGCTGGCATCTCCAGCTGCAGCCAGTGATCACTGCTGGCGCTGTGTCCCCTGGCTGTTCCCCGGTGCCGGAAGCTAGATCCCCAGCACACGTCGGGTCTCACTGACAGGCACGATCAAGTGCCTGTAAGTGCGGGAGGGAAGGACCCCACATCAGCAGCTGCTGAGTGGCTCAAGTGACGGCAGCCACGCTGTCACTACAAGCGCGGCTCCCCCCCCCCCTAAATCCGCCAGTGAGCCTGGGCAGTGGGCACAGGCTGATAGCAGCGGGAGATATCAGCGTGCCCCTTCACGCTTCTTCTCTCACACCCCCCCCCCCCCAAATCATTGCAATGCAAGTCGGCGGACAAGCCATGCAATGGCGTCCCGCCTGGCTCTTCCCCTATATAAGCGGCACTACTGTATAAAGCCCCTCTGTGACAGTAAGGGATGTGCTTTCTGCCTATATGAATGCACGCCCTTGTCACTGAGGAGGCGCCACTGTCCCCAATCACATCTGCCTCAGTGACAGGGCCGTGCTTTCATATAGGCAGAAAGCACGTCCCTGTCACTGAGGCACTGCTATAGGTGCCGTATATGCACCTTTTTTAAATGGGCTTTTGCAGCCCGATGCTCGGTCCCTCTCACTACCCGCCCCCCTGTTTAATACTATACTATAGGCAGCGGGAGGCACCACACTTGGTGCCTCCTAAACGGAGAAAAATGGAGAAAAAAGTATTATAATAATACAAAGCATATACATATGACACATAATATGTGTCATAAGTATTTTCTTTGTATTATTTTATTATATTAATCATTAATGACAGGGGAGGCACTGCCTCCCCTGACTGCACGTCCCTGGTACACATTTCCCATTGAATTGATTTAATTAAAAAATACAGTATGGTATTTCTTTCAAATTATAAATTTACAGGTTCTATTAAACTTTTAATATCTCTTGAGTAGAAGATACTTACAGCTATACCACATGCAAAAGATGCCAAAAAAACACATTTCTTTTAAATATTAAATTTTTTATTGGCAGGACAAATTTAAGTGTGCATATACATTTAAGACAATCAGAGACAGGAGTCATATACAGAAGCTAAGTATCTGATACCCAATCATAAGGTGATACCGGAATTATAGCTTGCTATAAACAAAAAAAAAAACTGTCCCAAGACAAAAAAAAAGAGAAAAAGCAGTAATATAAGAAAAAGAAAAAAAAAGAAGAGAGAGAAAAAAAATAAAATAATGAAGACGAACAGACACGGGAGGAAAGGAGACAAGACATGGGATGCATAGAAACACACACCACAGACTAACAATTAAACCAATTAAGGTGAATCGCCAAACTCAGGCGAGTGAAGGACTGAAATATCGACTGGGTCACTGTAAATAATAAATTGTACCTGCCTCTCCCGATATTTACTCCACTTGAACCATTTTATATGTATTGAGGAAGGCGAAGAGGAATATTTACATCTGGCCGTCTCAAAGACGAAGTGTTTGTGAATGTTATTGATAATGGTTTTTATATTAGGTACAGAGTGGGATTTCCATAATTGTCATATGTCTGCCTTAGCGGAGATTAAGATATGTCCCAGCAGGTATTTATCACAACTAAGCAGAGGGAGTGGGGTATGGTGAAGCAGAGCCACCACAGGATCACTAGGAATTGATATCTATAGATTGTAAGCTTGCAGCAGGGCCCTCCTACCTCCAAGTCTGTATGTCTGTTACCCAGTTTGTTTTATCACTGTCTACTATTGTAAAGCGCAACGGAATCTGCTGCGCTATATAAGAACCTGTAAATAAATAAATAAATAAAATAAATATCCCAATGAGAGAGAATACCTCACTACATAGCGGCCGCAGGACTGGGCAGTCCCAGAAAATATGCAAAATAGTCCCAACACACCCGCAGTTCCTCCAAGAAAATACATTTCTAATAAAACAATCTTGTGTCAACTAATTCATAATAATATTTTATTTAAAAAAAAAAAAAAACATTTTTGCAATCAATGGCACCACATTGGGACCAAAATTTGCACTGGGATATGGGGAGACAGTCACTAGGTCGACAAGGGGAAGGTCAACAAGCATTAAGTCAACCACTGAATGTCGAAATGACAGAATGTTGACATGACTAAAGGTCGACATGCATGAACGTTGCCATGACTGATGATAGATGCAGGTTAGGTCAACAGGATCATTAGGTCGACACAAGCATTAGGTCGACATGGGGTAGGTCCACAGTCATAAGATCGACATGGGTATTTTCATTTTTGTCAAGCCTACAGGTGGTAGTTCATGCCCTACCATCCACTAGGTTATGGTGGGAGAATAAAATAGTGTTCCCGAAGCCTGGCGAGCGACTGTGCTGACATTCAGGACAACAAAGTGAAAAACACCATGTGGACCTTCACTATGTCAACCTAATGCTTGTGTCATCCTGATGTCCCTGTTGACCTAACCCATGTCTACCGACAATCATGTCGTCCTTAATGCACCTCAACCTTCAGTCATGTCAACCTTCATGCATGTCGATCTAATGCTTGTAGACCTAATGCTTGTAGACCTAATGCTTGTCAATCCCATGATCCATACCTGGAATATGCATTACTGTAGGGCTGGAGTAGCCAACCCTGGTCCTCGAGAGCTACCAGCAGTGCATGTTTTGCAGGTCTCCTCACAGAATCACATGTGAGCTAATTAGCTCCATCTGTGCATCTTTTAAAATGTGTCAGTGATTAATGAGTGCAGCTGTGCAGCAGCTAGGTTGTCTGGAAAATGTGAACAGTTGGTAGCTCTCGAGGGCTAGGGTTGGCTACCACTGCTGTAGGGGAAGGGGAAAAATTCACATTTGTAATTCTGAATTTTATTGGACTAAAGGATTACATTTTATAAATGCTACGGTCATGAGAAACATCGTGTCATTCAGGTTTGTACAAACATTTCAATAGTGTTACAGTAATTATATCTGTATAATCATGTTATAGCTTAGCAGTGAATAAATGATATGCGCCTGTTGATATGTAGATCAGGACTTTCTGCTGACTCTCTGCCTGGACAATAGGTGACTCCTAAACAAAAAGTCCCTGTGGTGACATAACAGGAGGCCAGAGGCTGCTGTGATCTAATTACAATACAAGGTGTTACCCTGCCAGGGTGTAATTAGCATTTCCCATTGTAGTAAGTGACCGTAGGAATATTTACACCTCATTTGCAAGACAAGGAGCTGGGCAGGAGGAGCTGCTGTGGGGAATGACTGTATACTAATGTTATGTGACCCTAATTTACATGTCACCTCTCAGTGTAAGAATTCCTGCAGGGCATCCTGGGAACTACTGGGGAGAGATGGGGAGGAGTGACTATAAATAGGCTGATGGAGGAGCTGCTGGATCAGTTACTGGTTGGACGGAGGAGCTGGGAGGACGGAGGAGAAAGAGAGACAGAGGAAGGATCCCCAGAGTAAGGTAATTATATTATACATAAGATTATACTGATATATGAAGATATCGGTATAGATAAAATTTTGGAGCAATTGTCTTGTTGTTCATATTTAAACAGATTTACACCAACATTAGTTAATTGGTTTGTCTAACAATATAACTATATATAATAGTATGAGATACTGTAAACTTTATTTTCTATGTTTGGTATTATATAGTTATTATATTGCAAAACAACAAAATAGAATTAAAGATATTCCACATTTTTACCCCTTTATATATACTAACCTGATACACAGAGTAATATGTAAGATACTATGATGGAGCTGCCACCTAGATACCCCTATATATATACTAACCTGATACACAGAGTAATATGTAAGATACTATGATGGAGCTGCCACCTAGATACCCCTTTATATATACTAACCTGCTGCACAGAGTAATATGTAAGATACTATGATGGAGCTGCCACCTAGATACCCCTTTATATATACTAACCTGATGTACAGAGTAATATGTAAGATACTATGATGGAGCTGCCACCTAGATACCCCTTTATATATACTAACCTGATACACAGAGTAATGTGTAATATACTATGATGGAGCTGCCAAGCTGCCACCTAGATACCCCTTTATATATACTAACCTGATACACAGAGTAATATGTAAGATACTATGATGGAGCTGCCACCTAGATACCCCTTTATATATATATATATATATATATTAACCTGATACACAGAGTAATATGTAATATACTATGATGGAGCTGTCACCTAGATACCCCTTTATATATACTAAC